>NC_135236.1:579768279-580070203 GCF_051348905.1 Ranitomeya variabilis
TTTGCAGTAGAAATAAATATTGTAAGTTGAAGTTGGAAGTTGAAAGTGAAATATGGTGCCTAGTTTTAGAAGGAAACTTGTAAGTGATTGTTTGGTTATTAGTGTAATAGAAAGATTGGTAAAAGATTCACCTGCTTCAAGTTGAGTGGTTGATATATAGCAAATTGAGGATCAACAGAGGAAGTTAATTCTGATTGTTTTTGTCATATTGAAAAGGGAAAGTTGTCTATTACTATGACAAAAAACTGGATGTTTTGTGGTGCAAGAAGGAACTATGAACTGAGAAAGTGACTGAGATTAATGTGTTGGGAAAGCAAACAATTAAAAATTTGGGCAGGGGGTCTCTCTGCTAGATAATGTGGTCCCTCCCCAGGAAATTAAGCCTCTCCTCCCGACTGTAAGCCCTATGCTCCTTAACCCCAAGGCACCAATATATCCTGGACTGCCTTGAAGTTCTATGGGTGTCTTATGGTAGTATTTAAAGATCTGGGATTCTCATTGTAAAATAAAGCGCATACACACCTTTTTGTAGTAGCTTTAATGTCCGGCCTTAAATCTGAATTGAAAGAGGCAATAATGTCAGTTAGACCTGATTTTGAGACTTCCACTCCAGATGATGCATTGAAAATAGTGGAAAGTTTTCAGAAGAACTTACCCTGCTCTGCATCAGCAGGGAAACTAAAGGTTAAATCAACGGCCACAGCGATTCCTGCTCCAACCTCAGCCCCCACCACAGATACAAGGACGCAGCTCCATTCCTTATCAGTGGTCCACGTAACAGGCTTCAGCTCCTGCCCTCCCTACCATACACAAATCCAGTCCCATACTCTAATATCCCTTTTAACCCTATGTCTGGGAATCTCCCTCCCAAGCCCGCCATGTCAATTCTCACATCAAGAGCTTGTTTTAAATAGAGTAGTTGGCAGACCCAATAAATATACTCTTACAAAACCCATCCCATTGGGACCCTTCCCTGAAGTCACGGCCCAGTTCCTAATCTCTCCCGCATGTCCGGTAAATTTACTGGGGGCAGATTTATTATCACAGTTCCGCTCCAGAATACAATTCCAAGATGATGGTCAGATGGTCGTTACGTTATATAACCCCTATGCAGATGCACACAATGAGGAGATCTGTATCCTACATGCCCTTCCTACGGTTATGATGGCCCTGATAGGCCAAGATCCACCCCCAATAATGCCTGTAGAACCAGTAAAAGTGTTTCATCCATCAATACCCTTTGAAACATGATCAGGAGCAGGGTCTCAAGGGTCAAATACAAACGTTAATCGATAATGGTGCCCTGGTACCCTGTGTTTCCCCATGTAACATGCCCTTGTTTCCCGTTACGAAAAAGACCCCACCCAGCCAACCCCCTGTGTACTGGTTGGTACAAGATCTATGGGCAGTTAATACAGCTACTGTTCTGGAAACACCGGTGGTGCCTAACCCACATACTCTTTTGTCCCAGATACCTCAGGATGCTGCTTGGTTCACAGTCATCGACCTTGCCAATGTTTTTTCAGCATTCCATTACACCCAAATTGCCAGTTCCTATTTGCATTCACTTATCAGGGACGACAATTGACGTGAACAGTTATGCCACAAGGGGCCCAAAATAGTCCCAATCAGTTTGCAAAAAATATGGGCGAGTGTCTTTTACCCTGGCAGTTAAATCACCCCTATGTCACACTGCTTCAGTATGTGGCTGAGCTTTTGTTGTGTGCACGAACAGAGGAGGAAGCCATTGCTGCCACTGTTAGCCTCCTCAAGTATCCGGCAGATCTGAATTGTCAGGTTTCGGCCTCAAAACTTTGGTTCTGCCTTGGTCAAGTGATATTTTTGGGACACTGTCTCCTTCAGGGTGTCAGACACCTCACAAAAGAAAGAAAAATAGCCGTCAGCTCCCTTCCTTTTCTGAAAGATGAGACTGAACTCTAGCGTTTTCTTGGACTATGTACTTATTGTCATCAGTGGATACCGGACGCATCCCGCATAATGCAACCTCTCTACAATGCCCTGAAAGACGGTTCAAGATATGCTGATGATTTTGGCAGATTCCACACTGGATATGCTGTTACTACGGAAGACACTGTAGTGCACGCAGCTGCGTTCCCTCCCTCACTGTTAGCACAAGAAGTAGAACTTCAGGCTCTGTCTACTGCATGTGTTCTGGCCAAAGACAGGCGGGCTAATATATACACGGACTCACAGTATGCATTTGGTATTGCTCATGATTTCGGAGCCCTATGGGCCAATCGAGGGTTTGTTACTACCGCCGGGATTCCAGTGGAGAATGCTGAAGCTGTTTAAACCCTCATGGACTCAATCAAATTACCCACCCAGGTGGCCATTATCAAGGTCAAGGCGCACGGTCCTAGGAACAGTCCACAGACTGTTGGTAACGCCTTTGCAGATATGCAAGCAAAAGCTGCTGCTCTCCTACCCGTTGAACTGACCATACCAACGATGGTGACAGTTACAAGAAACACTGACTCTACAGGAACCTGATGATCCACGACAGACTGAGGTTTTCTGTCGGACCCCGCGAGACCACTTAATGACGATGCAGAGAATGTCCCCAAAGGAAGAAGTGAAGCAGTGGAAGGCTGATGGAGCATGTATGGACAATGGTCTCTGGAAAAAGGACCAATTTGTGTGTCTTCCTAAGTGGATGTACCCTGCTATTGCCACATGGGCACATGGGCCCACAAATCAAGGAAAAAACAGGCCCTTGCCCTGGTACAACAATTCTACTGGGCTTTAGGTATTTCTACAGTCCTGACAGCTCTCAACCGTCCATGTAATATCTGTCAGACCTGCAATCCCGGTCAACTTCAACGTGTACCCCCAAAGCACCCTGCTAAGCCCGACTATCCTTTCCAAAGGCTCCAGGTGGACCACATCACATTGCCTAAGTCTGGAAGGTATGAATATTGTCTGGTGGTTGTCGACATGTTCTCCAGTTGGCCCGGAAGCACTCCCCATTACCAACATGACTGCAAAGACCACAGCAAAGAAACTGCTGATGGAAGTCATATGCAGATATGGTGTTCCAGAAGTCGTCGAAAGTGACCAAGGCCCAGCCTTTTCTTCTCATATGTATCAGGAGGTTCTGATAATGCTTGGATCCACTGTAGCCCTCCATACTCTGTACTATCCACAATCTATTGGGAAAGTTGAGAGGCTGAACGGCACACTGAAGGGACAATTGACCAAAATGATGCAGGAGACTACGGCTCCATGGCCAGAGCTCCTACACATTGTACTGTACCACATTTGTACTACCCCTATTGCAAAACATGGCCTGTCCCCATATGAGATATTGTTTAGTGCTAGGCCCTTAGTTGTAAATTTCCAGCCTCAGCAGTTGTCAGAGGAAACTGACCGTGCTGTTCAATTTGTTATTCAGCTTAGTAAAAATCTTGCTAACACCCATGATTTTGTTTCTTCTTCCCTTCCAGATTCAGCAGAAACCGACACTTGTCACAATTTAAAGTCTGGTGGTTTTGTGGTCGTGAAAATGCATGTCAGAAAACACAGACTAGAACCCTTGTATGACGGTCCCTACCAAGTCCTCCTCATTACTCCTATGTCAGTAAAGGTGGAAGGAAGGCCGACGTGGATCCACGCATCGCACTGCAAGCTGGTCAAAAAGACTAGTAGCAAATAAGGGGACATAATGTTTTGGTTTTTCGTATTTCCATATAATAATATTGATAACCGCATGGGACAGCCTAAATTCCCCAACATCCTTGAATAATAAGTTTGTACAATATCATGAAAGATTAGTAGTACAGATGGGTATAGCCAATAAAATTGTCAGTTCTATTTTCATGTACCCTATGATTACACAAATGTGGGATAAATTGCTTAGGCCACAGACTTCCTAGATGATCAAATTTGGGATATATTGGATATACTTAATGCTACTGTTGCTGTCCAAAACCAACTTATTATAGTCACTAATCAACATGCTGTAGTACTGTATTACTTAACAGCAGCACAGGGTGGTATGTGTCAGATTATTGGACCCGCATGCTGTCATTATACAGATCCCAATAGCACTATAAAGTTAAAGTTAGAGGACATTCAAAGACTCAGAGATCAATATGATAAACACAATGACCATAATAAGGAGAGTTGGTGGGCAGACACCTTCTCCTTTTTTAATCCAGCAAATTGGTTTAAGGGACTAGGGGGCTGGATAGCTGGAATCTTGCAAAGTTTGTTACACATCGCTGCCTTTATCCTTGTTATGTATGTAATACTAAAACTTGTTTTTTGGTGTATTTCTGTATGTATTAGGAAATTCTGCACTAAGACAACTAATGATGAAACCAAAAGCGTTGCCACCCCTGATCTTCTCTACACCGATTTCACAAAGTTACCTGATGAAGATGTTGAAGCCAAGCGCATGGTTATCTTCAAAAGATCCCCACCACTGTTATCAATAATTGTTATTCGTAAATTCTAGTATACAGGGGGGACGGGTAAGCCGCAACAGCCATGGCTGGTAACATGGCACCAGCCATGTGAAGACCAGTACCCCTCGAGCTTATAGCTTGGGATTGTACCTCTGATGCTGGACATTAATTAACAAAATTTATCTAGGGGGAATGTGAAGGAACAAATTAAGAAAGATTCTCCATTTTGTGCTTTTCGACTCCATTTTGCTGTTTTAAGATAAATCTTGTTACTAGGCTAAAGTTCACAGCTGTTATGAGACCTTGATTGTTGCAATCTGGACAGGACATGAGACTGAGGGTGTATTGTTCTATGAGACTTTGACATACAGACTGTTCCTGCATTCTTATAGGTTAAGAACTGTGAGCGTGTTCTTATGCTGATTGGTTGAAGTATAATTTCTATGACTATGAAAAGTCATACACAATAAACGAGGGCTCAGAGATCAGCTTGATCCCCCTTAAACAGAGACACACGTCTCCGTCTGGTCATTTTTAGTTGCCGGCAACGCCCTGTAGATTAATTTGGAAATCACTGAGTTAACCGTGAAGAATCACTTTAGATCCTCCCTCAACACCTCCTGCTTAGTAACCGGGTTCCAGTACCATCAGCTGGTCCTCGGTAGTTCCATTGGCTCTTGTACCTTCTGCTACCCATCCGGGTTCCAGCACCGCCAGCTGGTCCTCGGCAGTGTCTGTGGCACGGGTACTCCCTCCTGCCCAGCCTGGTTCCAGCACGCCAGCTGTTTCCTGGTAGTGTCAATGTCACTTTGCCTCCAATACGTTGTCCTGTCGGGTATAGAGTCGGTTTAGCCGACTCTATGGTGCCTGCAGTTTAGGTGCTTCCTATGTGGGCTGCGGGATCTGGCAATCAAGGCTGGTTCCGTAGTGCCAATAGGACAAACTCCCCCTGTGGAACTGTAGGTTTCGGTAACTGCGGCCAGCTTGCGGACTTGCTACTTTTTTTTCATGTGGTGCTTCTGCTGCCTATCTGAGTTCCAGCACCATTAGCTGGTTCTTTGGAAGTCAATCTTGAATAGGTCCCCCTGGGTTCCAGTACCGTCAGCTGGTTCCTGGCAGAGCCTTTGGCTTAGGGCCTCCTTCTCTGTATCCGAGTTCCACCAACGTCTTGGTAGTGCTTTCTGGCACAGGTACCTCCTGCTTAGTAACCGGGTTCCAGTACCGTCAGCTGGTCATCGGTAGTTCCATTGGCTCTTGTACCTTCTGCTACCCATCTGGGTTCCAGCACCGCCAGCTGGTTCTCGGCAGTGTCTTGGCATGGGTACTCCCTCCTGCCCAGCCTGGTTCCAGCACGCTAGCTGTTTCCGGGTAGTGTCAACGTCACTTTGCCTTCAATACGTTGTTCTGTCGGGTTGCGGTCGGGTTAGCCGACTCTATGGTGCCTGCAATTTAGGTGCTTCCTATGTGGGCTGCGTGATCTGGCAATCACGGCTGGTTCCGTAGTGCCAATAGGACAAACTCCCCCTGTAGGACTGTAGGTTTTGGTAACTGTGGCTGGCTCGCGGCCTTGCTACTTTTTTTTTCATGTGGTGCTTCTGCTGCCTATCTGAGTTCCAGCACCATTAGCTGGTTCTTTGGAAGTCAATCTTGAATAGGTCCCCTAGGTTCCAGTGCCGTCAGCTGGTTCCTGCAGAGCCTTTGGCTTAGGGGCCTCCTTCTCAGTATCCGAGTTCCACCAACGTCTGCTGGTCCTTGGTAGTGCTTTCTGGCACAGGTACCTCCTGCTTAGTAACTGGGTTCCAGTACCATCAGCTGGTCATCGGTAGTTCCATTGGCTTTTGTACCTTCTGCTACCCATCCGGGTTCCAGCACCGCCAGCTGGTTCTCGGCAGTGTCTTTTGGCACAGGTACTCCCTCCTGCCCAGTCTGGTTCCAGCACACCAGCTGTTTCTGGGTAGTGTCAACGTCACTTTGCCTCCAATATGTTGTCCTGCCGGGTTGCGGTCGGGTTAGCTGACTCTATGGTGCCTGCAGTTTAGGTGCTTCCTATGTGGGCTGTGGGATCTGGCAATCACGGCTGGTTCCGTAGTGCCAATAGGACAAACTCCCCCTGTAGGACTGTAGGTTTTGGTAACTGTGGCTGGCTCGCGGCCTTGCTACTTTTTTTATGTGGTGCTTCTGATGCCTATCTGAGTTCCAGCACCATTAGCTGGTTCTTTGGAAGTCAATCTTGAATAGGTCCCCCTGGGTTCCAGTACCATCAGCTGGTTCCAGACAGATCCTTTGGCTTAGGTGCCTCCTTCTCGGTATCTGAGTTCCTCCAACGTCTGGTGGTCCTTGGTAGTGCTTTCTGGCACGGGTACATCCTGCTTAGTAACCGGGTTCCAGTACTGTCAGCTGGTCCACGGTAGTTCCATTGGCTCTTGTACCTTCTTCTACCCATCCGGGTTCCAGTACTGTCAGCTGGTTCTAGGCAGTGTCTTTGGCTCTTGTACTTTCTGCTACTCATCCTGGTTCCAGTACCACCAGCTGGTTCCAGGCAGAGCCTTTGGCTTAGGTGCCTCCTTCTCGGTATCCGAGTTTCACCAACGTCTGGTGGTCCTTGGTAGTGCTTTCTGGCACGGGTACCTCCTGCTTAGTAACCGGGTTCCAGTACCGTCAGCTGGTCCTCGGTAGTTCCATTGGCTCTTGTACCTTCTGCTACCCATCCAGGTTCCAGTACCATCAGCTGGTTCTCAGCAGTGTCTTTGGCCCTTGTACCTTCTGCTACCCATCCTAGTTCCAGTACTATCAACTGGTTCCAGGCAGAGCTTTTGGCTTAGGTGCCTCCTTCTTGGTATGCGAGTTCCACCAACGTCTGGTGGTCCTTGGTAGTGCTTTCTGGCACGGGTACCTCCTGCTTAGTAACTGGGTTCCAGTATCATCAGCTGGTCCTCGGTAGTTCCATTGTCTCTTGTACCTTCTGCTACCCATCCGGGTTCCAGAACCATCAGCTGGTTCCAGGCAGAGCCTTTGTCTTAAGCGCCTCCTTCTCGATATCCGAGTTCCAACAATGTCTGGTGGTCCTTGGTAGTGCTTTCTGGCATGGGTACCTCCTGCTTAGTAACCGGGTTCCAGTACCATCAGCTGGTCCTCGGTAGTTCCATTGGCTCTTGTACCTTCGGCTACCCATCCGGGTTCCAGTACCGTCAGCTGGTTCTCGGCAGTTCCTCAGCCTTCTTGTACCTTCTACTACATTTCCAAGTTCAAGCTTTCTGAAATGGTTTTTGGTAATCACTCTGGATCTCCCTGACGACGACCTTAAAGACGATGACCCTGAAGACCACCCAGAAGAAGACGATGACCCTGGAGACGACGACCCTGAAGACCACCCCGAAGAAGACGACAACCCCGGAGACGACAACCCCGGCGATGACGACCCTGGAGACGACGACCCTGAAGACCACCCACGAAGAAGATGACGACCCCGGAGACGACGACCTTGAATACCACCCCGAAGAAGACCAAGAAGATGACCCTGAAGAGGATGATGAAGGAGAAAGTGTGGGAGAAGTAAAAAAGAAAGTGAAGAGCATGGAAGTAGTGAAACATAAATATCTGACAAAATATAAAAAAGATTAACATAGTCAATATCTTTGTAACTCCGAACGTCTTAAAAAAAAATTAATTCCTGCTATTCCATTTGATTGGGCTAAACCTCTATGCCTTTAATGTCTCCTCCACCTCCCCCAATACATTCTACATTATTCTTAGTTGTTTTCCTTCATGTAGAATTAACCTACAAGGAAAGAAAGGGTTTATTTTAATTCCGATATTTGTGTCCCATTGACTTGCATTGGTTTCCGGTATCGGAATCGGCGATACCCGATATTTTTTGGGTATCGGTCCGATCCAATCCGATTCGATATTTCCCGCTTTCGGAAGGTATCGTTCAACACCACTCACCAGGGATATTTGCTTTTGCAGATGCTGCTTTACATTGAGTACTGCCGCTCAGCTTACTTTTAACCAGTATAACCAAGTCTGTAGTTCCGAGTATGGTCCCATTTAATGTATATGCAGCAATAGGATTACTCTGTCCTATTTGCAGGGCTGCCACTAGGAATTTCTTGGACTCATACTGGCAAAATTTTCAGGGCCCCTTTGAGAATCCGCCCATTTTCCACCCCTCTAACTGTCCACTGCCCCACCGCTCTCTCTTGGAAAAACTCTACTTCTCACCAATCACACATTAACAGTTTCCATCACCAGATCACACATATAGCCAGCAGCTTTTGTTTTGGCCAAAAGATTTTTTAAACCGCCACCACGACAAGGTAAACTCTTTTGGCCGAGCACTACCCTACTCCTATTCATCATTTGTTAAAATATCCAATACAATTTTGGTATATTTTTATTTATTTTTAAATTTTTAAAATGACCAATGATATCCCATACAAGGGACAAATGCCACCTCACCATGACCAGACACCAGATTACCACCACATAGTGACCTATAATACCACATACAAGGAGCAAATACTACCACACCATGTCCAGACCACATGTTACCACCACAGTGACCGAATAATATCACATACAAGGAACAAATACCACCACACCATGACCAGACTACATATTACTATCACATTGTGTCCAAATAATAGCACATACAGGGAAGAAATACCACCACACCATGACCAGACCACATATTACCACCACATAGTGACTGAATACTACAATGCTGATCATTAATAAAGAAACAATATTAATATCACCATAAGTGACATTATACACAGGAGATCTATACTTAGTATGCAGTGTCTGTGTACAGGTAATACAGTGATTACCGATGACATTATACACAGGAGTTCTGTATATAGTGTACAGTGTACAGGTAATACAGTGATCAGCAGTGACATTATATACACGAGCGCTGTATATATTGTACAGGTTATACAGTGATCAATGATATTTTACACAGTAGCTCTGTATATAGTGTCAGTGTAAAGGTAATATAGTGATCACTGGTGACATTGTTCACAGGACTGCTGTATCTAGTATACAGTGTATAGTGTCAGTGTACAGGTAACACACTGACTCACCAGTGACGTCTCTAGGTGAAGTCCTTCATCTTTGCTTTTCATCTTCATCCAGAACAGACCGCCATTACTTCTTCCAACCAGGGCTCGTCTCTGCAGGAAATAACACATTTATCTAGGGCACAGCTTGCAGAACACATTACATCATTTTTCTCAACTCCTATACTACACCAGATGATGAAAAAAAGGTGACATGGTGTTGCTCGGCACAGTAACAGGACCACCCCTCCATTTAAAACAGTCTCCTCAAAAAATAAAACAAATGCATGACTGCAGTAATAATATCCCTTAATTAGCCCCTATGGTAATAATATCCTCCATCTTGGCCCCCGTGTGTCTCATTCCTGGCTCCAGCCATATTTTCTCCCATCCGGGCCCCATATGTTCTCCCATCCTGCCCTCATCAATATCCATTCTGCCCCATGTGATGTCCTGTGATCCTGCCCCATCTGCCCTGTGATCCTGCTCCATCTGTCCCATGATCCTGCCCCATCTGTCTCCATTGTATCCATCCCGCACCATGTGTCTCCATCCTGACCCATGATCCTGCACCATGTGTCTCTATACTGCCCCATGATCCTGCACCATGTGTCTCCATACAGGCCCATGATCCAGCCCCATCTGTCTCCATCCTGCCCCATGATCGTGCCCCATGTGTCTCCATCCTGCCCTATCTGTCTCCATCCTGCCTCAATGATCCTGCCCCATCTGTTCTGGGGCCAGCTGACCAGAAGAGACAATGCCTGATGTGGGCCCCCTCTGATCATCGGGCCCCATACACCAGTCAGGGCAGTAATGCTCTGATGATAGCCCTGCCTATTTGCATTACTCTACATTTATCTTTATTAAACCTCATTTGTTAAGTGTTTGCCCATTCAGACATCTTATCCAGATGGTTTTGCAAAATTGTAATATCAAGGTCAGATTTTAATATCCTATATACAGGTGCTTCTCACAAAATTAGAATATCATTTCTTCTGACAGGTATGTTCATCCACCCAGCTCTCCTGCTGTCTGTCTATGAAGTGCACATAGTACATCACCGAGCTTTGCACATAGACTCGCCTCTGCAACTAGCATTCACATAGTATGTCTTTTAACACACCCCAGCTGTACCCCAGTGTTATTTATGACCTTGTTTACTCTGGCTTGATTATATGCATCTGGTCCACTCTTAATTCTGTGACCAAGATGAGCAGAGACCACTCCTCTCTGCTTCACACCTGAATGCACTTAGTTGTACTTATATTGCATAGCTCAAGTCTTCAATGACTTCAGTCTGCAGTGTGATTCCTATAAGTGTGTCCTAGAAGTGTGAAGATTACAGTAGAATTAAAACCAGAATTGAACCAGAAGGGAACTGAAGGTAACTGGCCAGTCACTGTAAACAATGTTTCTGTTTGTTTTCACTTTCACCCATATAATCCTTCACTTTCTGCTACCTCCCCAAATCCCTACACCAAGTAAGGAACTTCATCTCTTCTTCAATCCTCCCCATCCATCTCTCCTCCTCCTCCTCAAAACTGTTCCTTAACATACAATCCTCTGTCTCCAAACACAGACAGCCCCCTCATGCCCACTCCTGCTCCCACCTGCTAAGATTTTCTCTGCTCCTTCTCACTGCAGGTGATATCTCTCCAAATCCTGGTCCTCCTCACCACATTCCCACAGTCATTTCTACCTCCCATCCACGCTCTATCACAAACTTTCATAACCTCTCTATCCTTATACCCATTCACCCAGCCCCCACTTCCCCAGTCCCACAGCCTCCCCTGCTGCACTTTCTTTTGGTGGCTTCCACCTTTCTCACACACAACCCGCCCCAGCAGCAAACATGGCGGAGGAGTTGGTTTTCTCCTGTCAGATAACTGCTCCTTCACCCTAATCCCACTGCCACCCTCTGTTACCCTCCCTTCCTTTGAGGAGCACTCTGTCGCATCTACTCCCCCTCCAACCTCCAACTGGCTGTCATTTACCACCCCCCAGGGCCAGCCACCACCTTCTTTGACCACTTCACCACCTAGCTACTTCATTTCCTTTCCGCGGACATCCCCACTATCATCATGGGCCACTTCAACATCCCCATTGACACTTCCCTCTCAGCTACCACTAAACTTCTATCTCTCACTTCCTCCTTTGGCCTCACTCAATGGTCTTCTACAGCCACCCACAAAGATGGCCACACACTGGACCTCATCTTCACCCACCTCTGCTCCCTATCTAACCTCTCTAACTCACCTCTTCCTCTGTCTGACCTCAACCTTCTCACATTCTCTTCCCTCTCCACTCCATGTCTACAATCCCCATCCCACAAACTTTCACACCCTCGCAGAAATCTTAAACACCTTGACCTACACTCATTCTCCGAATCCCTCCTCCCTCTCACAGATATAAGTTCCTTACACAATGCGGATGACGCTGCTGCTCTATATAACACCACAATAGCTGTAGCTTTGGAATCTGCTGCCCCAAAGCTTGCAAAATCAACAGATAGCCCAGGCACACCAACCTGACCAAAGAACTGAAGCGAGCTTCCCGGGCTGCTGAGTGCAGATGGAAAAGATGCCACTCCAACGAGCACTTCATCGCATTCAAACAGTCCCTCACGACTTTCAAGACCACACTCGCCACAGCTAAACAAACCTACTTCTCATCTCTCATATCCTCCCTGTCTCACAACCCTAAACAGTTATTCAACACCTTCAATTCTCTCCTCCGTCCCCCAGCACCTCCTCTGTCATGATCTCAATGGCAAGAGAACATAGCATCAGCATATATAGGAACTAGCTCTTGGAAGATGGGAACTGAGCTGACCATGAACTAAACCTAACGCACAACTAGCAGTGGCCGGGTAGCATGCCTACGTTGATTCTAGATGCCCAGCACCAGCCGGAGGACTAAATAATGCTAGCAGAGGAAAATATTAGTCCTAGCTCACCTCTAGAGAAATACCCCGAAAGGAGACAGAGGCCCCCACATGTATTGGCGGTGAATTAAGATGAAATAACAAACGTAGTATGAAAATAGGTTTAGCAAATTTGAGGTCCACTTACTACATAGCAGAAGACAGAAAGGACACTTTCATGGTCAGCTGAAAACCCTATCAAAACACCATCCAGAAATTACTTTAAAACTCTGGCATTAACTCATAACACCAGAGTGGCAATTCCTGTTCACAAGAGCTTTCCAGACACAGTAACGAAACTACAGCTGTGAACTGGAACAAAAATGCAAAAACAAACATGGACAAGAGTCCAACTTATCTAGTAGTTGTCTAGGAGCAGGAACAAGCACAGAGAGGCTTCTGATAACATTGTTGACCGGCAAGCAACTAACAGAGCAGCAAGGTTATATAGCGACTCCCACATCTTGATGGGAACAGGTGAACAGAGAAGATGAAGACACCAGTTCAATTCCACCAGTAGCCACCGGGGGAGCCCAGAATCCAAATTCACAACAGTACCCCCCCCTCAAGGAGGGGGCACCGAACCCTCACCAGAACCACCAGGGCGATCAGGATGGGCCCTATGAAAGGCACGAACCAGATCAGAGGCATGAACATCAGATGCATTCACCCAAGAATTATCCTCCTGGCCGTATCCCTTCCACTTGACCAGATACTGGAGTCTCCGTCTGGAAACACGAGAGTCTAAGATTTTCTCCACAACGTACTCCAACTCACCCTCAACCAACACCGGAGCAGGAGGCTCAACGGAAGGCACAACCGGTACCTCATACCTGCGCAATAATGACCGATGAAAAACGTTATGAATAGAAAAGGATGCAGGGAGGTCCAAACGGAAGGAAACAGGGTTAAGAATCTCCAATATCTTATACGGGCCGATGAACCGAGGCTTAAACTTAGGAGAAGAGACCCTCATAGGGACAAAACGAGAAGACAACCACACCAAATCCCCAACACAAAGCCGAGGACCAACACGACGGTGGCGGTTGGCAAAAAGCTGAGTCTTCTCCTGGGACAACCTCAAATTGTCCACCACCTGCCCCCAGATCTGATGCAATCTCTCCACCACAGCATCCACTCCAGGACAATCCGAAGATTCCACCTGACCAGAGGAAAATCGAGGATGAAACCCCGAATTACAGAAAAACGGGGACACCAAAGTGGCAGAGCTGGCCCGATTATTGAGAGCGAACTCCGCCAATGGCAAAAAAGCAACCCAATCATCCTGGTCAGCCGACACAAAACACCTCAGATATGTCTCCAGGGTCTGATTAATCCGCTCGGTCTGGCCATTCGTCTGAGGATGGAAAGCGGACGAAAAAGATAAATCTATGCCCATCCTAGCACAGAATGCCCGCCAAAATCTAGACACGAATTGGGTCCCTCTGTCAGAAACGATATTCTCAGGAATACCATGCAAACGAACAACATTTTGAAAGAACAGAGGAACCAACTCGGAAGAAGAAGGCAACTTGGGCAGAGGAACCAAATGGACCATCTTAGAGAAACGGTCACACACCACCCAGATGACAGACATCTTCTGAGAAACAGGCAGATCTGAAATAAAATCCATCGAGATGTGCGTCCAAGGCCTCTTAGGAATAGGCAAGGGCAACAATAATCCACTAGCCCGAGAACAACAAGGCTTGGCCCGAGCACAAACGTCACAAGACTGCACAAAGCCTCGCACATCTCGTGACAGGGAAGGCCACCAGAAGGACCTTGCCACCAAATCCCTGGTACCAAAAATGCCAGGATGACCTGCCAACGCAGAAGAATGAACCTCAGAGATGACTCTACTGGTC
Source organism: Ranitomeya variabilis (assembly GCF_051348905.1). Taxonomy (NCBI): domain Eukaryota; kingdom Metazoa; phylum Chordata; class Amphibia; order Anura; family Dendrobatidae; genus Ranitomeya; species Ranitomeya variabilis. The sequence goes on from NC_135236.1 coordinate 579,782,558, forward strand.
CAATCATCAGGAACAAACAGTTTATCAGGTGGGCAACGATCAGGTCTATCCGCCTGAAACTCCTGCAAGGCCCGCCGCAGGTCTGGAGAAACGGCTGACAATACCACTCCATCCTTAAGGATACCTGTGGGCTCAGAGTTACCAGGCGAGTCAGGCTCAAAACTCCTAGAAAGGGCATCCGCCTTAACATTCTTAGAACCCGGTAGGTATGACACCACAAAATTAAACCGAGAGAAAAATAATGACCAGCGCGCCTGTCTAGGATTCAGGCGCCTGGCGGTCTCAAGATAAATCAAATTTTTGTGGTCAGTCAATACCACCACCTGATGTCTGGCCCCCTCAAGCCAATGGCGCCACTCCTCAAAAGCCCACTTCATGGCCAAAAGCTCCCGATTCCCAACATCATAATTCCGCTCAGCGGGCGAAAATTTACGGGAAAAGAAGGCACAAGGCCTCATCACGGAGCAGTCAGAACTTTTCTGCGACAACACTGCCCCAGCTCCGATCTCAGAAGCGTCGACCTCAACCTGAAAAGGTAGAGCAACATCAGGCTGACGCAACACAGGGGCAGAGGAAAAACGGCGCTTAAGCTCCCGAAAGGCCTCCACAGCATCAGGGGACCAATCAGCAACATCAGCACCCTTCTTAGTCAAATCGGTCAATGGCTTAGCAATATCCGAAAAACCAGCAATAAATCGACGATAAAAGTTAGCAAAGCCCAAAAATTTCTGAAGACTCTTAAGAGAAGAGGGCTGCGTCCAATCACAAATAGCTTGAACCTTGACAGGATCCATTTCAATGGAAGAGGGGGAAAAAATATATCCCAAAAAGGAAATCCTCTGTACCCCAAAAACACACTTAGAACCCTTCACACACAAAGAATTAGACCGCAAAACCTGAAAAACCCTCCTGACTTGCTGGACATGAGAGTCCCAGTCATCCGAAAAAATCAGAATATCATCCAGATACACAATCATAAATTTATCCAAATAATCGCGAAAAATATCATGCATAAAGGACTGGAAAACTGACGGAGCATTTGAAAGACCAAAAGGCATCACTAAATACTCAAAGTGGCCCTCGGGCGTATTAAATGCGGTTTTCCACTCATCCCCTTGCCTGATTCGCACCAAATTATACGCCCCACGAAGGTCAATCTTAGAGAACCACTTGGCCCCCTTTATGCGAGCAAACAAATCAGTCAGCAACGGCAATGGGTATTGATATTTAACAGTGATTTTATTCAAAAGCCGATAATCAATACATGGTCTCAAAGAGCCGTCTTTTTTTGACACAAAGAAAAAACCGGCTCCTAAGGGAGATGACGATGGACGAATATGTCCCTTTTCCAAGGACCCCTTTATATATTCTCGCATAGCAGCATGTTCAGGCACAGACAGATTAAATAAACGACCCTTTGGGTATTTACTACCCGGGATTAAATCTATGGCACAATCGCACTCTCGGTGCGGAGGTAACGAACCAAGCTTGGATTCTTCAAAGACGTCACGATAGTCAGACAGGAACTCAGGAATTTCAGAGGGAATAGATGATGAAATGGAAACCACAGGTACATCCCCATGAGCCCCCTTACATCCCCAGCTCAACACAGACATAGCTCTCCAGTCGAGGACTGGGTTGTGAGATTGCAGCCAAGGCAATCCTAGCACCAAATCATCATGTAGATTATACAGCACCAGAAAGCGAATAATCTCCTGGTGATCCGGATTAATACGCATAGTTACTTGTGTCCAGTATTGTGGTTTATTATTAGCCAATGGGGTGGAGTCAATCCCCTTCAGAGGAATAGGAGTCTCCAAAGGCTCTAAATCATACCCACAGCGTTTGGCCAAGGACCAATCCATAAGACTCAAAGCGGCGCCAGAGTCGACATAGGCGTCCGTGGTAATAGATGACAAAGAGCAAATCAGGGTCACAGATAGAATAAACTTAGACGGTAAGGTGCAAATGGAAACAGATTTACCAAGCTTTTTAGTGCGCTTAGAGCATGCTGATATAACATGAGTAGAATCACCACAATAGAAACACAACCCATTTTTCCGTCTAAAATTCTGCCGCTCGCTTCGGGACAGAATTCTATCACACTGCATACTCTCTGGCGACTTCTCAGTGGACACCGCCATATGGTGCACTGGTTTGCGCTCCCGCAAACGCCTATCGATCTGAATAGCCATTGTCATGGACTCATTCAGACCCGCAGGCACAGGGAACCCCACCATAACATCCTTAATGGCATCAGAGAGACCCTCTCTGAAAGTCGCCGCCAGGGCGCACTCATTCCACTGAGTAAGCACAGACCATTTACGGAATCTTTGGCAGTAAATTTCCGCTTCATCTTGCCCCTGAAATAGGGACATCAAAGTTTTTTCTGCCTGAAGCTCCAAATGAGGTTCGTCATAATGCAACCCCAAGGCCAGAAAAAACGCATCCACATTGAGCAACGCAGGATCCCCTGGTGTCAATGAAAAAGCCCAGTCTTGAGGGTCGCCCCGGAGCAAGGAAATCACAATCCTGACCTGCTGTGCAGGGTCTCCGGCAGAGCGAGATTTCAGGGACAAAAATAATTTGCAATTATTTCGAAAATTCTGAAACCCAGATCTATTCCCCGAGAAAAATTCCGGCAAAGGAATTCTCGGCTCAGATACAGGTGCATGACAAACAAAATCTTGCAAATTTTGTACCTTCGTGGCGAGATTATTCAAACCTGCAGTTACACTCTGAAGATCCATTACAAACAGGTGGACACAGAGCCATTCAAAGAAGGAGAGAAAAAAAAAAAAAAAAAAATTTCAGCAGACTACTTATTTCTCTCCTTTCTCAGCCAAGGATTTTAACCCTTTAGTGGGCCGGTCAAACTGTCATGATCTCAATGGCAAGAGAACATAGCATCAGCATATATAGGAACTAGCTCTTGGAAGATGGGAACTGAGCTGACCATGAACTAAACCTAACGCACAACTAGCAGTGGCCGGGTAGCATGCCTACGTTGATTCTAGATGCCCAGCACCAGCCGGAGGACTAAATAATGCTAGCAGAGGAAAATATTAGTCCTAGCTCACCTCTAGAGAAATACCCCGAAAGGAGACAGAGGCCCCCACATGTATTGGCGGTGAATTAAGATGAAATAACAAACGTAGTATGAAAATAGGTTTAGCAAATTTGAGGTCCACTTACTACATAGCAGAAGACAGAAAGGACACTTTCATGGTCAGCTGAAAACCCTATCAAAACACCATCCAGAAATTACTTTAAAACTCTGGCATTAACTCATAACACCAGAGTGGCAATTCCTGTTCACAAGAGCTTTCCAGACACAGTAACGAAACTACAGCTGTGAACTGGAACAAAAATGCAAAAACAAACATGGACAAGAGTCCAACTTATCTAGTAGTTGTCTAGGAGCAGGAACAAGCACAGAGAGGCTTCTGATAACATTGTTGACCGGCAAGCAACTAACAGAGCAGCAAGGTTATATAGCGACTCCCACATCTTGATGGGAACAGGAGAACAGAGAAGATGAAGACACCAGTTCAATTCCACCAGTAGCCACCGGGGGAGCCCAGAATCCAAATTCACAACACTCCTCCCTCCCCACTTATCTCAGCTGAAGACTTTGCCTCATTTTTCAAGCAGAAGATTGATAACATCAGAGACAGTTTTGGTCAACAACCCTCAGAGCCCTTCCTCCCGACTTCCCAACCCTCCACCTCCAAAACCAACTTCTCCACCATTACAGAAGATCTACTCTCCACTCTACTCTCAAGATCGCATCTCACCACCTGTTTACTTGACCCGATCCCATCCCACTTCATCCCAAACCTCACCACAGTCTTCATCCCAACCCTAACCCATCTCTTCAACCTATCACTAACAACTGGTGTTTTCCCCTCAAGCTTTAAACATGCCTCCATCACACCTATCCTCAAAAAGCCCTCTCTTGACCCATCCTCTGTATCTAGCTATTGCCCTATATCACTTCTCCCCTATGCCTCCAAACTACTGGAACAACACGTCTACCTTGAACTGTCCTCCCATCTCTCTTCTTGCTCCCTCTTTGACCGCTAACAATCTGGCTTCCGGTCACACCATTCCACTGAAACTGCCCTAACTAAGGTCACCAATGACCTCTTAACCGCCAAGAGCAAGCGACACTACTCTGTCCTCCTCCTCCTCGACCTGTCAGCTGCCTTTGACACAGTGGACCATTCCCTATTATTACAGACCCTCTCATCCCTTGGCATCACAGACTTGGCCCTATCCTGGATCTCATCATACCTAACAGACCGGACATTCAGCATCTCCCACTCACACACCACCTCCTCACCTCGCCCCCTATCTGTCGGAGTCCCACAAGGTTCAGTCCTAGGGCCCCTGCTCTTCTCCATTTACACCTTTGGCCTGGGACAGCTCATAAAATCTCATGGCTTTTAGTATCACCTCTATGCTGATGACACACAGATCTACATCTCTGGACCAGATATCACCTCCCTACTAACCAGAATCCCTCAATGTCTGTCCACTATTTCATCCTTCTTTTCTGCTAGATTTCTGGAACTTAACATGGACAAAACAGAATTCATCATCTTTCCCCCATCTCACGCGACCCCCCCAATGAACCTATCCCTTATAGTAAATGGCTGCCCACTCTCCCCAGTCCCACTAGCTCGCTGCCTCGGGGTAATCCTTGACACTGATCTCTCCTTCAAACCACATATGCAAGTCCTTTCCACTTCCTGCCAACTTCAACTCAAAAATATTTCACAAATCCGTACATTGCTCAACCAAGAATCTGCAAAAACCCTAGTCCGTGCCCTCATCATCTCTCGCCTTGACTACTGCAACCTCCTGCTCTGTGGCCTCCCCTCTAACACTCTCGCACCCCTCCAATCTTTTCTAAACTCTGCTGCCCGACTAATCCACCTGTCCCCCCGCTATTCCCCAGCTTCTTTCCTCTGTCAACCCCTTCACTGGCTCCCCATTGCCCAGAGACTCCAGTACAAAACCCTAACCATGACATACAAAGCTATCCACAACCTGTCTCCTCCATACATCTGTGACCTCGTCTCCCGGTACTTACACGCAACCTCCGATCCTCACAAGATCTCCTTCTCTACTCCCCTCTTATCTCCTCTTCCCACAATCGTATACAAGATTTCTCTCGTATCACCCCAGCCCATTACAACGCCCTGTCCGACAGAAGAGAAATAATGAATCCAACCTTTGCCCACTCTGTGGGAAAACGTGCAGCCAGGAGCTCGAGGTGAATACCGCACTGGCTCACGAAACCCCTACAAGACTTACTGTCATCAGAGTATTTCTCTGGCAGCGGGAGGTGAGATAAGGTCGGAACAGGGGTGGCAGTGGTTAAAGTTGCTGCAGCCACGCTAGTAGCCTGAACAGCTATTGCGATAACGTCCACCGCTGAGGTTGCACGCTCGAGAGCAGCCAACCTGCCCTCCAGCAGCTGGATGTACCCCTGCAATCGCTGTTCGTCCGCCATTACCTAGCCAGACCCTGGCGCTAGTGTACTGTTAGGGCTAGCGGAACGCGCCGAGTATAGGTAGGAAGCAACAAGGTGCAATCGCAGCCCGGGGTCCACTGTGTGGAAATATCTGCTGCAAAGTAATGGCGGATAAACTCTGAGCTCACACGTGGGTTAAGCTTCACACCGTGTGAACTGAAAGCGATCTCTGCTGCCACACAGAGTCGCGCTGTACACGAAAACTATAGCCCTAACTAGGGTTGTGCTTGCAAGCAAGCCAACGGCTAATTGCCCCCACTGATACTAACTGCCTGCCTGAGTGTACAGTCCCAGCGCTACAGTCTCACACCACATGTATACAGAGTGGTATAGTATCCACTGGTCTAAGCCATACACATTTGATACTAGAGCATGGCCGTGCGGCCATGCGAACGTTTTATAGTTGCAGCTCTTCAGGACCTTCCTGGAGAACCAATAGGAGCTGCTACAGGGCCTGAGAGTGTGACCCCAGACCTCCAATGAGAGGTCCTCCTGTGGGCATGCTCAGTGTGTGCAAAGCAGGACTTAGTCCCAGAAAAGCCTGCTCGCCGCTGACCAGTGCTGGCTACAGAAGCAGAGCCTGGAATGGCAGCAGTAACCCTTTGCACAGTATCGGGCTGAGTGAGACGCTGGGACTGACGTCTCCACTGAGCAGGCTCCACTGCGGCTGATGTAGAATGGGAGACCGCAGCAGACATGGTTTGAGATTCCCCCTGTGCAGCATCGGGAACTCTACACCTAACAGAATGTGTCCTGAATTGGGCCCAAGACTTCCAGATCTTATGGAAGTTATCAGTAGTATGATTGACTCTCGCAGCTATTTCCTCTATATGATACAAATGCTCAATTTTGGAATGTAGTTGATGAGCAGTGGGTATGGTTTTAGAGTTGCAGACTGACGAGATCAAGGATTTCCACGCCGCCATAATGAACTGAGCCAGTTTAGTGGCATTCCTATCATTCGGCCAGATTGGAATATTTAGGAAGACATTTTCGGTTTTCAAGGTAATACGTTTGTTTAATATCTTATGTATAATAGAAGTTACCTCACTCTAAAAGGGGGAGAGCATCGGGCAGGACCACCATATATGTATGTAGCTACCTTCGTCTGCTCCACATCTCCAACAATTAGTGGTTGTAGCATGATACCACCTGTGAATTCGCTTGGGGGTAACATACCATCTGGTAATGATTTTGAATGAGTTTTCTTGGATACGCACACATTTTGAGGGACCGTGTGAGTTTCTTTATATATGTTTGATCTATGATTCAGTGAGAGAAGTACCCATGTCTTTTTCCCATCTGGCCAAATATTCTCATTTCAATGGTGTATCTATTTTAAGTAAATATTGGTATATAATTGAGAAAATGCTGGTAGGAATTTTCGTTCTGGCACATAGAATTTCATAAGGGGTTAGTGGTCTGTTAAAATCGATCAAGTAGTTTCGTTGGCAGGCGAGGTGGAAAAGTTTAACGTGTTGTAAGAAAGTTAGGCCCGAGAGACCTGGGATTTTGTGTTTTGTGTAATTCCTGTAGTGTAAGAAGTGCACCGTCCTCGAACAAGTGTTCTAACAGGATATGTGCAGCACAGATAGGGAGGGAATCCAGAAGGTCTGTGACTTTTGTTAATGGAGAGAGAGGGGGAGCCAAAGTATGACAACATTTTTTACATATTTTGATTGTAGCTAGAGTGTGAATATTTTTTAGTTTGATTAAAGTCGGATCATTATTTTGTCCAAGTAACATGGAACGCAGAGTAAGAGGTGCCATTTCTTCTATATTTAACCATTGTTTGTCTTCTGAGTTTCTGATCCAGTTAATCGTTCTTGATATGTGTGCTGCTTAGTACTATTTTACAATATCCGGAGCACCCACCCCCCCATGTCTTTTGGTAGGGTAAGGGATTTAGAATTAATACGTGGTTTACACTTTTGCAAAATATAATTGAAGAATAGGGAGTGTACTTTAGCTAGGAAGGAAAAAGGGATTTGAATTGGGAGCATGTTGAAAATGTAGAGAAATTTAGGTAAAATTAAGCTTTTTAGGATATTTTTCCTTCCTATCCAAGATAAATATGTATCTTTCCAGGAATGGAGGCATGTAGTCATGCTTCCTAATAATTGATTGAAATTATGTGCAAAGAAATCTTTGTCAGATGCACACAACTGTATGCCTAAATACTTTAAACTTTTCGTCTGCCAAGGAAAGGGGAATGTAGATTTGAGGCCATTTACTACATTGACTGGTAGGCCTAGGTTTAACAACTCAGGTTTAGTTTCATTTATTTTAAAATTAGAGAATTTGCTATAATTTTTCAAGATGCCCATTATGGCCTGAATGCTCCTCAGGGGTTTAGAAATTACTAGTTTGAGGTTGTCCGCAAATGCCACTGTTTTGTAGTGGGCATCTTGGATTTGTAAACCTTCTATGTCAGCACATTGTTGAATAGCTTGTAAAAGAGGCTCAAGTGATAGGACAACAAGTAATGGAGACAGTGGGCAGCCTTGTCATGTACCATTGAAGATCTGAAATTAGTCCGTTAGAGACCCATTGAGTCTGATTCTAGCTGTGGGGTTGAGTACATTCCCATGATAGCAGATATTGTTGATGGGGAAAAAACAAATTTTAATAAAGTTTCCTGTAGGAATATCCAGTCAACCCTATTGAATGCTTTTTCAGCATCTATACTTATTAGTGCAATTGGTATTTTGCTTAGTTTAGCATATTGCATCAGATGTAAAATTTTATATGTATTATCTTTCCCCTCTCTTCCTTTCGCAAATACGGATTGGTTTAAGGAGATTAATTGAGGCAGGACGACCGCAATTCTGTTTGCCATCATTCTCGCATATAGTTTTAGATCCGTATTCACCAATGATATAGGCCTATAACTGCCACATTGTTCTGGGTCTTTCCCTTCTTTATAAATCAGTGAGATTCTGGCTTTCAGAAATTGGCGTGGGGCTTTTCCACCTCCCTGAAGAGAATTACACATATTAAGAAGGTGGGGGAGTAAAATCTCAGAATTAGATCTATAGTAACAAGCTGTGAAGCCGTCCGGGCCTGGGGCTTTCCCCTTGGGACATTTCGACATGGCCAACTGGAGTTCCACAAGAGTAAATGGCTTCACCGATTGTTTTTGTTGAGGAGTAGATAGGGCTGGAAGATTTAGGTTTTTTAAGAAATTTTGGATATCTTGTGTTCTCTGACTTTTTTTTCCCCCTACATCTAGGTGTAGTTGGTATAGGGATTTATAATAATTTAGAAATTCTTTATCTATCTCTTAAAACTGCTTTAGTTTTAATAGAATGAATAACTGTGTGGGCTTGTCTTTTTTTGATTAGGGACATCGTTAGTTTTGAAGCTTTATCTCCATGCACAAATATGCGGTTTTTCCATGAGGTGAAAAATGTAGCCGATTGTTCTCTGAGAATATATTTTAATCTTTGTCTTTTAGCTGTGAGTTCTAGTAGGGTTTGTGATAGTAACGTTTTCTTATGTTGGGATTCTAGACATATTATCTCTCTGTGGAGAGAATCTAATTCTTTATTCTTTATTCTATTCAAGTAAGATGCCATAGATATAAGTTCCCCTCGTATCACAGATTTGTGTGCTTCCCAAAGTATTAAGGGTGATATCTCAGCATTATTATTTAATTCAAAGTACGTTTTAATGGCCTTAGTAATAGAAAGTTTATTGGAGGGGTCATCAAGTAGAAAATCATTTAATTGCCAAGATCTGCTTGGGGAAAATTGTTTGGAAAGGATTAATTCAGCCATTACATATGAGTGATCAGAGAACAGGGAGGGGATTATATCTGCTCGTTGAGTATTGGGTAATAGAGATCTAGGTGCAAACAGAAAGTCTATTCGGTGATAAGAACTATGTGGATGAGAGAAAAAGGTGAAATCACGTGTAGTCGAATGTATATAACACCATATATCTATTAGGTTTAAGGAGTTAAGAGCCTGTTTTAACCTTGCTAAGTCTCTCAGGGAGATTACACTTTTTTTTGTTGTTGTATCGATGGTTGGTTCAAGAGCCAGGTTAAAGTCTCCTCCTAGTATGAGGGTGCCTTCTCTAAAGTCTCTTATTTTCGTAAATATGGCCAAAAGCCATTTTAATTGTTTCTTGTTTGGAGCGTAAATATCACATATGGTAACAGCCACCCCCACCGATGTTCCTTTTATCAATAAATAGCAGCCATTTGCATCTGTCAATTGGTCATGGAGTTGGAAAGGAATATCTCTAGCTATTGCTATTGACAATCCCCTCGATTTTGCTTGGGGAGAAGTGGCATGAAACCATGTGTCATAGTATGCTTTCCCAAATGAAGGAACTTTGTCATCAGTGAAGTGAGTTTCTTGTAGGAGTAGTAAGTCAATACCTTTTTTCTTGGAATGAGAGAGGGTTTGGCCTCTGGATGCCGGAGAGTTGAACCCATTAGTGTTGAAAGTGAGTAACTTAAATAACTTCTGATTGTCAGCCATCTGGGTGTATTGTCCAACGAACGTAATCACCCCAAGGTGCCTGAGGAAATGAAGAGAAGGAAGAGGGGAAAGGATGAAGGGCAGGGAGGGAAGGAGGGCATAGAAAGATTGAGAAATTGAAACGTTATAAAATGAAAAAGCACAACACCGCACTCAGCTGAGTGCAACATATTAGAAAATGGACCTGGAAGTAGTAACACACCGCCAGCTAGTAAGGAGGCAAATTAAACTGTAACAACAATTACATTATTAAACTGAGAACATTACTTCCACCAAGGGACCAAGGGAACCCAGTGGACGTAGTGTATATGGACTTTTCCAAAGCTTTTGATACGGTGCCACACAAAAGGTTGTTACATAAAATGAGAGTAATGGGGATAGGGGAAAATATGTGTAAGTGGGTTGAGAGCTTGCTCAGGGATAGGAAACAAAGGGTGGTTATTAATGGAGCACACTCGGACTGGGTTGCGGTTAGCAGTGGGGTACCACAGGGGTCAGTATTGGGCCCTCTTCTTTTTAACATATTTATTAATGACCTTGTAGGGGGCATTCAGAGTAGAATTTCAATATTTGCAGATGACACTAAACTCTGCAGGGTAATCAATACAGGGGAGGACAATTTTATATTACAGGATGATTTATGTAAACTAGAAGCTTGGGCTGATAAATGGCAAATGAGCTTTAATGGGGATAAATGTAAGGTCATGCACTTGGGTAGAAGTAATAAGATGTATAACTATGTGCTTAATTCTAAAACTCTGGGCAAAACCGTCAATGAAAAAGACCTGGGTATATGGGTGGATGACAAACTCATATTCAGTGGCCAGTGTCAGGCAGCTGCTACAAAGGCAAATAAAATAATGGGATGTATTAAAAGAGGCATAGATGCTCATGAGGAGAACATAATTTTACCTCTATACAAGTCACTAGTTCGACCACACTTAGAATACTGTGCACAGTTCTGGTCTCCGGTGTATAAGAAAGACATAGCTGAACTGGAGCGGGTGCAGAGAAGAGCGACCAAGGTTATTAGAGGACTGGGGGGTCTGCAATACCAAGATAGGTTATTACACTTGGGGCTATTTAGTTTGGAAAAACGAAGACTAAGGGGTGATCTTATTTTAATGTATAAATATATGAGGGGACAGTACAAAGACCTTTCTGATGATCTTTTTAATCATAGACCTGAGACAGGGACAAGGGGGCATCCTCTACGTCTGGAGGAAAGAAGGTTTAAGCATAATAACAGACGCGGATTCTTTACTGTAAGAGCAGTGAGACTATGGAACTCTCTGCCGTATGATGTTGTAATGAGTGATTCATTAATTAAATTTAAGAGGGGACTGGATACCTTTCTGGAAAAGTATAATGTTACAGGGTATATACACTAGATTCCTTGATAAGGCGTTGATCCAGGGAACTAGTCTGATTGCCGTATGTGGAGTCGGGAAGGAATTTTTTTCCCCATGGTGGAGTTATTCTTTGCCACATGGGTTTTTTTTGCCTTCCTCTGGATCAACATGTTAGGGCATGTTAGGTTAGGCTATGGGTTGAACTAGATGGACTTACAGTCTTCCTTCAACCTTAGTAACTATGTAACTTCTAAGCAACATAGAAGATTTACACAACTGGTCAGTTAAGGCCTCTTACACACTTGCGTCTTCCAAATCTGCACAGGACCCGTCAAGACGTTGAAATGACGGATCCTGTGCAGATTGTGGAAAATGTGTGCGTCTTTCTAATGGACCCATCAAGCCTATGTGCACCTGGTGTGTATGCGTCTTCGCAGCGGTTTTCCGCTGCGAAAACCCATACACAAACATAAACCAGGTTAAAAAATAAAAAATTGCAGTATTCTCACCTACCGGCCATTCCCACGCAGTGATGCTCCCGGCAACTAGCGCTCCTAGTAACACATTGCGATATCTCGCGAGAAGTCGCGGTCTTGCGATATCGCGACTTCTCGCGAGATTTCGCAATGTATTACTAGGAAGTAACGCTGGCTGCCAGGAGCATCGGTGACGCTGTGCGGGAACTCTGGTAGGTGAGAATATTGCAATTTTTTATTATTATTTTTCACATTCTATCTTGTTACTATTGATGCTGCATAGGGAGCATCAATAGTAAAAAGAGAAAGAGAGCAAGCAAGAGAGAATTTCCCTGACGGGAAATTCTTCCACGCATGCTCTCTTTGAAAAGGCGGAACCCGTTGCTGGATTCCTGCTTTTCACAGGCAGCAACGCATCCTGCGCCCATAGGCTTCCATTGTAGCCAGTGACGGGCAGCGCAGGATGTGTCACTGACCGATTTTCCGACATGCAGAAAAACCGTTCCTTTGAACGTTTTCTCTGTCCGACAGACCTTTTTTTATGCAGGTTCCAGTGAAAGACGGATGAAACGGATGGCCATCCGTCACAATCCATCGCTAATACAAGTCTATGGGAAAATGCAGGATCCTGCATTCTCAAAAAACGACGGATTGTGATGGATTAAAAAAAACGCAAGTGTGAAAGTAGCCTAACAAAAGCTCAGTATTAGGGAAAGTTATAGAAGATCCCAGCATTGTTGGAGTTATTAATAGAGTTGAAACGTTCTCTTCAAGTGTCCTGGTCTTTGGTGGGAGTCATCCCGAGGTGGATCTTCTCATTTAGGCTTAGGGCGAAGTGCCCTATGTATTCTTACAATTTCAATGTCCTGTGGGTCTTGTTCTAAAAGGAGAGAGTGGAAGGTGTCAGTAGCAGCCTTGTTTAGAGCTTCAGAGGCCACAGATTCTGGTAGACCTTTTATCCGAATGTTGTTCCTGCGCTCTCGGTTTTCATGGTCCTCTAGAGTGGAGTGGATAATTTGCAGTTGTTCCTCTTGGGCTTTAACACTGGACAAGATAGCGTTGCAGTATTCTGTACAGCTGTTTTGTGCGCTTTCCAAGGTCTCCAGTCTATGACCTTGTTGAGATATTTCTTGTGAGGTCTTTTCCAATGGGCTCTAGGGCCTTGGATAGGATTCGCTTGATAAAAGAGTGTGTTACCGGCTGGTTTTTACAGCTAGAACCCATATTAGAGTCACTTTCCATTTTTGTATCTGTTTCTCCCTCCGGGGCAGAATTAGATGGGTAGTGTGTTTTAACAGCACTGTGGGGTAGTGAGGCTTTTTTAGGTATTTGTCCAGATCCGATTGAGAGGCTAGAGTATTTGTTTTAGTTGGTCAGGGCGTTTTAGTGCCGGATTTAACCATTGTGTAATATGTTGAAATACGAGAAAAGCTTCTAATTCCCCTAGCTAGCAAAGAAGGCCACTACAGCTTCATTTTCTAGAGTATTAGCAAGGTAACGGAAATGTCAGTTCAGGCACTGCAGTCACAGCTATGAAGACCGAAGAGCTTCTGTAATGTTCTGAGAAAAGGAAAAGGATATCAGTACCTTTATGAAGCCATTAGGTGTCAGTGCAGGACCACAAAGTTGTAATCAAACAATATGAGTTCTCCTGCTAGAAGAATTAGGAATGGGACAACAGGGTTAATTGCTGGTGGGATAGGTTCAGAGGGTTAAGTTGTTTCTCCCAAGCACAGGGCGTATATGGAGCTTCTGTACTAGGGTTTTGGTTTAAAATGTCTCCAGTTTAGGCGAGTAATCCGCCAGTGCCTCTGTCTCCCCCACATATACCGTCTATTAAAGAAAGGGATGTCCCCTGTTGATCCAAACAAGCCTCCCCTCAAACAGTCCGAGGCGCAGGGGCCCCAAAGCACTCAACTTCCACGCTGCACTCGTTTCCCTCCAGAGAGATCTGGGTGGGCTCTCCAATTATGGGGGAGCAAGTGGCCAAGGAGATACCCGACCGCTGCAATGCAGGCTGACTCACCGCAGGTCACAGATGCGCCAGATCCGGGAGAGTGGCATAAGAAGCCGGCGTCTCTTTGCTACTCGCGTCCGGTGGGCAAGCCTCTCTCAGCAGCCGGTTTCCTGTTGGCGTCAGCGGCGGGAGATCGGGCATCAGGAGGCGCGGCAGTAAGATGGACCTCGCGGCAGGGAGGCTTAACATTGCTTTCAACCACTACAAATGCATTCACTGGGAGATGTCATTGTAACATTTAACAACCCTAGCTGGCCATGTGGTGTGTGCACATAAGCAGATCCATCTTGTTTCATTTATAAAGAAGGGACTCTTAAAGTCACAGAGCCTTTTTTTACTGTTACATCAGGCAGCATTAATCTTCTTAAAGGTCCATTATGAAACAGTGGGTCTCCTAAGCTGTTGTAGCCTATGCTGTAACTGGATGGGCTGCCAAGAATTATGACGCACCACAATACCCCTATCACTCAGTACTTCTTTGTTTTACATGTTGGCAGCAAGTCCAGCTCAGCTGCATAGTCAGTCATATGCACCCCATTACACCATTGAACCCACATACTGGATGGGCCCATTGAAAATCCAGTTCACAATATGCATTTTGTACTCCGTACTCCTTTGTTTTACACATTGGCAGCAAGGCCAGCCCAGCTGCATATTCAGTCATATGCACCCCTTACGCCTTTGAACCCACATACTGGATGGGCCCATGAAAATCCACTCGTATTTTTTAATGGTATGATGGTTCTCTCTTGGCACAATTATTTACAGGAGAATTTGGCAATTTTATTTACCATGTTTTTAACACTAATGTTCAGTAATGGCTTTAAAAAGGCTAATACTTGCAACACAACGCAATTTTATTGCAAACTACAAAATTCAAGGAATGGTATGATTGAATAGTGTGAGTGTGTACACTTTTGTATATGTTAACATACACAGGTTAATAAGTACATATACATATAAGGATTAAATAATTATAGTGATTAAGTACAGCATATATGAAGATCAACTACATACAGTATACTTAGATAATCACCAAGAGGCTTTTAAACATCATCCGTCTGGAATATCAGAGAAGCAACACCAAGACAGAGAACCCCTGGGAGATTACCTACACTGCATGGGCATCCCCAATTATGCAGATATCAGCACACAATACATGTACAGGTACCCCAGTTTTGGCATCTGACTTAGTCATGTTTCTCTGGTCTTATATAGTGATTTACATTATGTAGTAACTCTAGTTTCACCCAGACCTTCAAGTGGCCACTTTTCAAGTTTGGATGAAACTGAAATATCATGGACTCATCAGACGAGGAGCCATAAACCCCTAGAAAATAAAAGCCACAAGGATTCAGATCAAACCACCACTGGCATAGTTTCAGTAAACCTGTTTTACAATGACAAACAGCAAACATATGGAGGCTTAAAACTCTTTGTGAAGTGAATAAACAAACATTTATCAAGATTGTGTCACTATGAGCATTGTCTGTCACATCTGTAAATGTTTTACAAGAAATGCAGCTATGTGATTGTCTGAATGCATTGGGTATACAGTATTTTAATCTTGGTAACAAATTGCCATTTGTATTTTTGCCATTTGTACATTTGAGGCAGCCAAAGTTATGGCTCTCAAGGAGAGAAACTAATATACTGTAGTTGACAAAGAAATATGTGCAATGAACTACTGAGCCAAACTAACAGCATTGATTTATCAAATTTATATGAAGTGTATTGTGTCCAATGTGAGCAAGGAGACAGAGTTAAGAAGTAAGCCCAATGTAGTGGTGTGGGTCACTGAGACTTGTAATGCAGTGCATGAGCTGCCAAACAATTTCCCATTGGGGGTACCTTTTTTAAAAATAGACTAGTGCCATCACAGCCCCCTTGCCCAAAATGCACCGTACAGAGCACGTTCACCCTGGTGATCTAGTGGCAGGTGAAGGACACACTGCAGGAGACAGACTTAAGAAGTAGGCCCAATGTAATGTAATGCCCAATTCCCCAATGTGTGGTCCTTTCTTTACAAATTAAAATAGTGCAATCACAGCTCCCTTGCCCAAAATGCACCATACAGAGCACATTCATCCTATTGATCTAGAGACAGGTGAAGGACACACTGTAGGAGACAGACTTAAGAAGTAGGCCCAATGTAATGTAATGCCCAATTCCCCAATGTGGGGTCCTGTTTTTACTAAATAAAATAGTGCCTTCACAGCCCCCGTGCCCAAAATTTCACCGGCCTATAACAGTACAGACTACGTTCACCCCGGTCATCTAGTGGTTTTGGATGATGAGGATAAGGAGGAGGATAACAACAAACAGACCAAATGTGGAAGCCTATACCCATGTGTGGTTGTGAAGAGGTGCATGAGAATACAGCTCCCCAAAAGAGAGAATGTATTTGAGGTTATGTTTCGCTGGTTTCACTTGGTGGTGAACAAAAGTCTTTCCCAATACAGCCCTTGTTCATTTTTACAAGAGTCAGCCTGTCAGCATTTTCAGTTGACAGGCGGATGTGCTTATCTGTGATAATTCCACCAGTGGCACTAAAAACCCGCTCTGACAGAACGCTGGCAGCAGGGCAGGCCAGGACCTTCAAGGCGTAGAGAGACAGTTTATGCCACGTGTCCAGCTTGGATACCCAATAATTAAAAGGCACAGAGGAATCACAGAGGATGCTTGTACGATCTGCAAGGTACTCTCACCATCTTCACAAACATTGCACTTCTTGTGACAGCACCCCTTGCCTTTGTGGCGTCACGATGGGAGGGTCTGAGAAAACTGTCCCAGAATTTTGCCATTGTTCCCCTGCCTGAGCTGGATTGTACTTCTTTCTCTCTCACTTGGACTCCTTGGTTGTACAACAAATCCTGATTTCTGCTGCAAGTGTTCTCACATAGGATTTTTCTAAGTAATTCCGCTACAAGGGCCCTCTGGTACTGCAACATTTTAGTACACTGGGAGAAATAGTGGCGACTGGGGACCAAGTACCTTGGGATGGCCACCGCCATCAGGTTGCGGAAGGCTTCCGTCTCAACGAACCTAAAAGGCAGCAAGCAGAAGAGAAATATTAGAATTTAGGACTGTAGCCTGTGGGGCATCGGCGGGGAATTTCCACTTGCGTTCCAAAGACTGGGTTGTAGATAATTGAAGGCTGTGCTGGGACAAGGACGTTGGGCCACAAAAGGTGCAGGGCTAGAGGCAGCTTCACATGCACGGTGTACTGGGGATTGACTTCTCCACAAAGCAGTGGAAGAAGAAGTGGTGTGACCTGCAGGCAGTTGTCCTGGAGCCTGGGGTTCGGTCCACAAAGTCGGGTACTTTGCTGCCATGTGCCTGATCATGCTGGTGGTGGTCAGGCTGATGGTTTAGCTACCCATGCGGATGCGTGCGTGGCAGGTGCTGCAAATGGCCTGTTTGGGGTAATTGGCAGAGTCTTTAAAAAATAACCAGACTCAGGAAGATCTAACAGTTGGAATGACAACTTCCATCATGTTGGTGTTACAGGGAACGGATGCACATCTTCTCTCTTTGGCCACCACACTGCTTCTTCCTGCCTGTTGGGGTGATATGCCTCCTCTTCCATGTGTGCTGCTGCCCTCGCTCTGCATGTTCTCCTGCCAGGTTGGGTCAGTCACTATGTCGTCCACGACCTCATCTTCCACATCCACACCCTGCTCCTCCTCCTGACTTTCTGGCAATTGTGTCTCATCACCGTCCACCTCTTTTTACAGTTTACCACCATCGCCTTCGCGTGACAGGGGCTGGTCAAAGCTTTGGGCATCTCTACATGCAATCTCAGCTGTCCCCACTTCAATTTGACCGGCCGATAGTAGTACTGAATCTTGAAATGGAAAACTGAACAGCCTTCAGAGTGTCCAAGTGTGGGATCAGTTGTCTCAGGGCACTCGGCATGGTGGGAGGAAGGAGGATCAAGGTGAGGAATATCCGGGCCAAACTCATGGCTACTCAGACTTGACCGTGTGGAAAACATAGTGGTGGTGGTGGTTACGTGACTGGAAGCATTATCCGCTATCCAACCAACAACCATTTCACACTGCTCTGGCTTCAATAGTGGTGTGCTGCGGTCCCCTAGAAACTGGGACAGGAAGGTCGAGTGAGAAGATGTGGGTCTTTGTTGTTGCCCAATTTCACCTTGGCCACGGCCTCATCCTCTGCATGCACCATCATCATCACGTCCACTTCCCCATCCCTTGCCTTGCCCATTTTAAATAGACTACTGCACAATTTCAAATCCTCAACACAAATATATTTATTAGTAGCAAAATAATATCTGATCAGTATGCCTGCAAATCTACGATTTTTCCAACCCAAACACCAGGCAGGCCTCAGCCTGATAGAACAGACTGTATTCAATTTTTGGGGGCTTTTGTGAAGTAAATTTATGCTAAATAGTGCTGTATAGAAGGCACAAAAGAGCATAGGAAAACCAAAAACACTCAGTTTCAAAAACTCACAGTAATCCACAAGTGTTAGTAAAAAGATGTAAAAAACAGTGTATTTGGTTGATACGTTTTTTGCAAAAAATGTATACTAAGCTGCTCCACCAAACGTCAATGTATACCCATATAGAGCAGTCCTAACTGACGTATGCAATCCCTATCTGATGTATTTAAAAACCTGATCATCTGTTTATTACCTGTGTGAACAGAGTTCAGAGAGGAAATGTCCATGTGGACATGCTGAGTGGAAGAGCTTTTGTGCAGATAGCCCACAAGGAGTGGTGGGTAACTCCCTAGTCTTGTAGACACAAGAGAACAATTATGGAAACAGGAACACATGGGCTACTTGCACAGTGATCAAGTCTGTAGGAACATGTTCACACACCACCAAGAAACTTGAAGACACAAAAGAGCATAGTAAAATAAAAAACACTCAGTTTCAAAAAATCACAGTAATCCGCAAGTGCTAGTAAAAAGATGTAACAAACAGGGTATTTGGTTGATACGTTTTTTGCAAAAAATGTATACTAAGCTTCTCCACCAAACGTTAATGTATACCCATATAGAGCAGTCCTAACTGACGTATGCAATCCCTATCTGATGTATTTAAAAACCTGATCATCTGTTTATTACCTGTGTGAACAGAGTTCAGAGAGGAAATGTCCATGTGGACATGCTGAGTGGAAGAGCTTTTGTGCAGATAGCCCACAAGGAGTGGTGGGTAACTCCCTAGTCTTGTAGACACAAGGGAACAATTATGGAAACAGGAACACATGGGCTACTTGCACAGTGATCAAGTCTGTAGGAACATGTTCACACACCACCAAGAAACTTGAAGACACAAAAGAGCATAGTAAAATCAAAAACACTCAGTTTCAAAAAATCACAGTAATCCGCAAGTGCTAGTAAAAAGATGTAACAAACAGGGTATTTGGTTGATACGTTTTTTGCAAAAAATGTATACTAAGCTGCTCCACCAAACGTCAATGTATACCCATATAGAGCAGTCCTAACTGACGTATGCAATCCCTATCTGATGTATTTAAAAACCTGATCATCTGTTTATTACCTGTGTGAACAGAGTTCAGAGAGGAAATGTCCATGTGGACATGCTGAGTGGAAGAGCTTTTGTGCAGATAGCCCACAAGGAGTGGTGGGTAACTCCCTAGTCTTGTAGACACAAGAGAACAATTATGGAAACAGGAACACTTGGGCTACTTGCACAGTGATCAAGTCTGTAGGAACATGTTCACACACCACCAAGAAACTTGAAGACACAAAAGAGCATAGTAAAATCAAAAACACTCAGTTTCAAAAAATCACAGTAATCCGCAAGTGCTAGTAAAAAGATGTAACAAACAGGGTATTTGGTTGATACGTTTTTTGCAAAAAATGTATACTAAGCTGCTCCACCAAACGTCAATGTATACTCATATAGAGCAGTCCTAACTGACGTATGCAATCCCTATCTGATGTATTTAAAAACCTGATAATCTGTTTATTACCTGTGTGAACAGAGTTCAGAGAGGAAATGTCCATGTGGACATGCTGAGTGGAAGAGCTTTTGTGCAGATAGCCCACAAGGAGTGGTGGGTAACTCCCTAGTCTTGTAGACACAAGAGAACAATTATGGAAACAGGAACACATGGGCTACTTGCACAGTGATCAAGTCTGTAGGAACATGTTCACACACCACCAAGAAACTTGAAGACACAAAAGAGCATAGTAAAATCAAAAACACTCAGTTTCAAAAAATCACAGTAATCCGCAAGTGCTAGTAAAAAGATGTAACAAACAGGGTATTTGGTTGATACGTTTTTTGCAAAAAATGTATACTAAGCTGCTCCACCAAACGTCAATGTATACTCATATAGAGCAGTCCTAACTGACGTATGCAATCCCTATCTGATGTATTTAAAAACCTGATCATCTGTTTATTACCTCTGTGAACAGAGTTCAGAGAGGAAATGTCCATGTGGACATGCTGAGTGGAAGAGCTTTTGTGCAGATAGCCCACAAGGAGTGGTGGGTAACTCCCTAGTCTTGTAGACACAAGAGAACAATTATGGAAACAGGAACACGTGGGCTACTTGCACAGTGATCAAATCTGTAGGAACATGTTCACACACCA
Organism: Ranitomeya variabilis; assembly: GCF_051348905.1. Taxonomy (NCBI): domain Eukaryota; kingdom Metazoa; phylum Chordata; class Amphibia; order Anura; family Dendrobatidae; genus Ranitomeya; species Ranitomeya variabilis. The sequence goes on from NC_135236.1 coordinate 579,803,032, forward strand.
CCAAGAAACTTGAAGACACAAAAGAGCATAGTAAAATCAAAAACACTCAGTTTCAAAAATCACAGTAATCCGCAAGTGCTAGTAAAAAGATGTAACAAACAGGGTATTTGGTTGATATGTTTTTTGCAAAAAATGTATACTAAGCTGCTCCACCAAATGTCAAGGTATACCCATATAGAGCAGTCACACACCACTTGTTCACTGTGCAAGCAGCCCATGTGTTCCTGTTTCCATAATTGTTCTCTTGTGTCTACAAGACTAAGGAGTTACCCACCACTCCTTGTGGGCTACCTGCACAAAAGCTGCTCCACTCAGCGTGTCCACATGGACATTTCCTCTCTGAACCCTGTTCACACAGCTAATATACAGATGATCAGGTTTTTAAATACATCAGATAGGGATTGCATGCATCAGTTAGGACTGCTCTGTATGGGTATACCTTGACGTTTGGTGGAGCAGCTTAGTATACATTTTTTGCAAAAAAACATCTACCAAATACCTTGTTTTTTACATCTTTTTACTAGCACTTGCGGATTACTGTGATTTTTTGAAATTGAATGTTTTTGGTTTTACTATGCTCTTTTGTGTCTTCAAGTTTCTTGGTGGTGTGTGAACATGTTCCTACAGACTTGTTCACTGTGCAAGTAGCCTATGATGTGTTCGTATTTCCATAGTGCTGTATAGAATTAGAGTATCAGACAGCAAAAAAAGAGGTATACCGGCATACACTGCCCAAACTTGGAGCATGCAGATATATGAGGGCTGTCACGGAAATACCACACTGGCAAATATGTGGACTTTTTTATGCTAAATAGTGCAGAATAGAATTATAGCATCAGACACCAAAAAAAGGGGTACACAGGCCTATAATGCCCAAACTTGGAGCACGCACATATATGAGTGCTGTAACGGAAATACCACACTGGCAAATATGTGGCATTTTTTTATATGCAAAACAGTGCTGTACAGAATTACAGTATCAGACAGCAAAAATAAGAGGTACACCGGATTGCAATGCCCAAACTTGGAGCACGCAGATATATGAGTGCTATAATGGAAATACCACACTAGCAAATATGTGGAATTTTTGTTTCTTATGCAAAATAGTTCTGTATAGAATTATAATATCAGACAGCAAAAATAGAGGTACACAGGCCTGCGATGCACAAACTTGGAGCACGCAGATATATGAGTGCTGTCATGGAAAAACCATACTGGCAAATATATAGCCTTTTTTATATGGAAAATAGTGCTGTATAGAATCACAGTATCAGACAGCAAATAAACGAGGTACACCTGTCTACAATGCCCAAACTTGGAGCACGCAGATATATGAGTGCTGTAAAGGAAATACCACACTGGCAAATATGTGGCGTTTTTTATATGCTAAATAGTGCTTTATGGAATTACAGTATCAGACAGCAAATAAAAGAGGTACACCAGCCTACAATGCCCAAACTTGGAGCACGCAGATATATGAGTGCTGTCACGGAAATACCACACTGGCAAATATATGGCCCTTTTTAAATGCAAAATAGTGCTGTATAGAATTAGAGTATCAGACAGCAAATAAAGAGGTACACCAGCCAGGAATGAGCAAACTTGGAGCATGCAGATATATGAGTGCTGTAAAGGAAATACCACACTGGCAAATATGTGGCCTTTTTATATGCATAACAGTGCTGTATAGAATTTCAGTATCAGACAGCAAATAAAAGAGGTACACCTGTCTACAATGCCCAAACTTGGGGCACGCAGATATACATAGTTACATATAGTTACATAGTTATTAAGGTTGAAGGAAGACTTTAAGTCCATCTAGTTCAACCCATAGCCTAGCATGCCCTAACATGTTGATCCAGGGGAAGGCAAAAAAAACCCATGTGGTAAGAGTAAGCTCCATCATGGGGAAAAAAATTCCTTCCCGACCCCACATACGGCAATCAGACTAGTTCCCTGGATCAACGCCTTATCAAGGAATCTAATATATATACCCTGTAATATTATACTTTTCCAGAAAGGTATCCAGTCCCCTCTTAAATTGAAGCAATGAGTCACTCATTACAACATCATACGGCAGAGAGTTCCATAGTCTCACTGCTCTTACAGTAAGGAATCCGTGTCTGTTATTATGCTTAAACCTTTTTTCCTCCAGACGTAGAGGATGCCCGCTTGTCCCTGTCACTGGTCTATGATTAAAAAGATCATCAGAAAGGTCTTTGTACTGTCCCCTCATATATTTATACATTAACATAAGATCACCCCTTAGTCTTCGTTTTTCCAAACTAAATAGCCCCAAGTGTAATAACCTATCTTGGTATTGCAGACCCCCCAGTCCTCTAATAACCTTGGTCGCTCTTCTCTGCACCCGCTCCAGTTCAGCTACGTCTTTCTTATACACCGGAGACCAGAACTGTGCACAGTATTCTAAGTGTGGTCGCACTAGTGACTTGTATAGAGGTAAAATTATGTTCTCCTCATGAGCATCTATGCCTCTTTTAATGCATCCCATTATTTTATTTGCCTTTGTAGCAGCTGCCTGACACTGGCCACTGAATATGAGTTTGTCATCCACCCATACACCCAGGTCTTTTTCATTGACGGTTTTGCCCAGAGTTTTAGAATTAAGCACATAGTTATACATCTTATTACTTCTACCCAAGTGCATGACCTTACATTTATCCCCATTAAAGCTCATTTGCCATTTATCAGCCCAAGCTTCTAGTTTACATAAGTCAGCCTGTAATATAAAATTGTCCTCCCCTGTATTGATTACCCTGCAGAGTTTACTGTCATCTGCAAATATTGAAATTCTACTCTGAATGCCCCCTACAAGGTCATTAATAAATATGTTAAAAAGAAGAGGGCCCAATACTGACCCCTGTGGTACCCCACTACTAACCGTGACCCAGTCCGAGTGTGCTCCATTAATAACCACCCTTTGTTTCCTATCCCTGAGCCAACTTTCAACCCACTTGCACATATTTTCCCCTATCCCCATTATTCTCATTTTATGTATCAACCTTTTGTGTGGCACCGTATCAAAAGCTTTTGAAAAGTCCATATACACTACATCTACTGGGTTCCCTTGGTCCAGTCCGGAACTTACCTCTTCATAGAAGCTGATCAAATTAGTCTGACATGATCGGTCCCTAGTAAACCCGTGCTGATACTGGGTCATGAGGTTATTCCTCTTCAGATACTCCAGTATAGCATCCCTTAGAATGCCCTCCAGGATTTTACCCACAGTAGAGGTTAAACTTACTGGCCTATAATTTCCGAGTTCAGTTTTTGTCCCCTTTTTGAATATTGGCACCACATTTGCTATACGCCAGTCCTGTGGTACAGACCCTGTTATTATGGACTCTTTAAAGATTAAAAATAATGGTCTATCAATGACTGTACTTAATTCCTGCAGTACTCGGGGGTGTATCCCATCCGGGTCCGGAGATTTGTCAATTTTTGTGATTTTTAGACGCCGCCGTACTTCCTGCTGGGTTAAGCAGGTAACATTAAATTGGGAATTATTATCACTAGTCATATTGGCTGCCATGGGATTTTCTTTTGTAAATACTGATGAAAAAAAGTCATTTAGCATATTGGCTTTTTCCTCATCCTCATCCACTATTTCACCCAGACTATTTTTAAGGGGGCCAACACTATCATTTTTTAGTTTCTTACTATTTATGTAGTTAAAGAATATTTTGGGGTTATTTTTGCTCTCTCTAGCAATGAGTCTCTCTGTCTCAATCTTTGCTGCCTTGATTTGCTTTTTACATAATTTATTTAATTTTTTGTATTTATTTAATGCCTCCTCACTACCTACTTCCTTTAATTCTCTAAATGCTTTCTTTTTGTCCCTTATTGCGCCCCTTACAGCTCTATTTAGCCATATTGGTTTCCTCCTATTTCTAGTATGTTTATTCCCATACGGTATATACTGTGCACAGGTCCTATCCATGATGCTAATAAACGTCTCCCATTTTCTTTGTGTACTTTTATGTCTCAGGATATTGTCCCAGTTAATTGCACCAAGATCCTCTCTCATCCGTTGGAAATTTGCCCTCCTGAAGTTTAGTGTCCTTGTCACCCCTCTACTACACATCTTATTAAAGGAGACATGAAAACTTATTATTTTGTGATCACTATTCCCCAAGTGACCCCCAACCCTTATATTTGATATGCGGTCTGGCCTGTTGGTTAATATTAGGTCTAGCAGTGCCCCCCTCCTTGTTGGGTCCTGAACCAGTTGTGAAAGGTAATTGTCTCTCATAGTTGTCAAAAACCGATTACCTTTACTGGAACTGCAGGTTTCTGTTCCCCAATCTATTTCAGGGTAGTTGAAGTCCCCCCTAATAATGACTTCTCCTTGAGTCGCAGCTTCATCTATTTGCTTTACAAGGATATTCTCCATTGCTTCCATTATTTTTGGAGATTTATAACAAACCCCTATCAGTAATTTATTATTTTTTCCCCCTCCCCTTATCTCCACCCACAGGGACTCTACATTTTCATTAGATTCACCTATATTATTACGCAGGATGGGTTTTAAGGTCGATTTTACAAACAGACACACCCCACCCCCTCGCTTATCTGTACGGTCATTTCTGAAAAGGCTATAGCCCTGCAAGTTAACAGCCCAGTCATGGCTCTCATCCAGCCATGTTTCAGATATCCCCACCATGTCATAATTATGTTCCAACAACATTAGTTCTAATTCGTCCATTTTGTTGGCAAGGCTTCTGGCATTAGTATACATGCACTTGATGTTCCTCTCTGTACCTCTATTCTTTCTTAAATTATTAATTGTTCTAACCCCACCCCCCATGCCACCGCCACCCCCAACTTCCTTATTTGTGCCCAGGTCTCTATCTGCACTATCTTCCCCACCTATAAAATGAATACCCTCCCCCCCATTCCCTAGTTTAAACACTCCTCCAACCTTCTAACCATTTTCTCCCCCAGCACAGCTGCACCTTCCCCATTGAGGTGCAGCCCATCCCTAGCGTAGAGCCTGTAGCCAACTGAGAAGTCGGCCCAGCTCTGCAGGAACCCAAACCCCTCCTTCCTACACCAATTCTTGAGCCACTTATTAACCTCCCTAATTTCCCGTTGCCTCTCTGGCGTGGCACGTGGTACAGGCAGTATTTCAGAAAATACCACGTTGGAGGTCCTTGCTTTCAGCTTGCAGCCTAATTCCCTGAAATCATCTTTAAGGACCTTCCACCTACCTCTAACTTTGTCATTTGTGCCAATGTGCACCATGACCGCTGGGTCCTCACCAGCCCCTCCCAATAACCTGTCAACCCGATCAGCGATGTGTCGGACTCGAGCGCCAGGTAGGCAGCACACCGTTCGACGATCCCTGTCTTTGTGACAGATTGCCCTATCTGTTCCCCTAATAATCGAGTCCCCCACTACCAGCACCTGTCTGGCCTGCCCTGCGCTCCTATTTCCCTCCTTACTGGAGCAGTCACTCCTCCGACTTTCAGAGGACATGCCTGGCTGCAGCAGTGCTACCCCTGTACTGGCACCCCCCTCATCTGCCAACTTAGCAAACTTATTGGGGTGTGAAAGATCAGGACTAGCCTCCCTGGCACTCTTCCCTCTACCCCGCTTCCTAACTGTCACCCAGCTAACTGCCTCACTGTATGAGCACTGTATGTCACTATATGAGTGCTGTAAAGGAAATAACACACTGGCAAATATGTAGCCTTTTTGTTTTATATGCAAAATAGTGCTGTATAAAATTACTGTATCAGATTGCAAAAAAAATAGGTACACCGGCCTACAATGCCCAAACTTGAGGAACGCAGATATATGAGTGCTGTAGCAGAAATACCACACTGGCAAATATATGGCCATTTTTTATGCTAAATAGTGCTGAATAGAATTATAGTATCAGACTGCAAAAAAAAGGGGTACACTGGCCTATATTGCCCAAACATGGAGCACGCAGATATATGAGTGCTGTAACGGAAAAACCACACTGGCAAAATGTGGCCTTTTTTATATGCTAAATAGTGCTGTATAGAATTACAGTATCAGACAGCAAAAAAAGAGGCACACCGGCATACAATGCCCAAATTTGGAGCACGCAGATATATGAGTGCTGTAACGGAAATACCACACTGGCAAATATGTGGCCTTTTTATATGCAAAATAGTGCTGTATAGAATTATATTATCAGACAGCAAAAAAATGGGTACACCGGCCTACAATGAGCAAACCTGGAGCATGCAGATATATGAGGGCTGTAACGGAAATAACACACTGGCAAATATGTGGCCTTTTTATATGCAAAATAGTGCTGTACAGTATAAAATTATAGTATCAGACAGCAAAAAAAGGGGTACACCGGCCTACAATGAGCAATCTTGGAGCATGCAGATATATGAGTGCTGTAACAGAAATACCACACTGGCAAATATGTGACTTTTTTTATAATAAGCTACATAGTGCTGTATAGAATTACAGTATCAGACAGCAAAAAAAGAGTTAAACCGGCCTACAATGCCCAAATTTGGAGCGTGCAGATATATGATTGCTGTAATGGAAATACCACACTGGCAAATATGTGGCCTTTTTATATGCAAAATAGTGCTCTATAGAATTACAGTATCAGACATCAAAAAAGAGGTACAACGGCCTACAATGCCCTAACTTGGAGAATGCAAATATATGATTGCTGTAAAGGAAATACCACACTGGCAAATATGTGGCCTTTTTTATATGCTAAATAGTGCTGTATAGAATTAGAGTATCAGACAGCAAAAAAAGAGGTACTCCAGCCAACAATGAGCAAACTTGGAGCATGCAGATATATGAGTGCTGTAAAGGAAATAACACACTGGCAAATATGTGGCCTTTTTTGTTTTATATGCAAAATAGTGCTGTATAAAATTACAGTACCAGACAGCAAAAATAAGAGGTACACCGGCCTTCAATGCCCAAACTTAGAGCATGCAGATACATGAATGCTGTAAAGGAAATACCACACTGGCAAATATGTGGCCTTTTTTATATGCTAAATAGTGCTGTATAGAATTTCAGTATCAGACAGCAAAAAAGAGGTAAACCAGCCTACAATGCCCAAACTTGGAGCATGCAGATATATGACTGCTGTAACGGAAATATCACACTGGCAAATATGTGGCCATTTTTTATATGCAATATAGTGCTGTATAGAATGATAGTATCAGACAGCAAAAAAAGGAGTACACTGGCTTACAATGAGCAAACTTGGAGCACGCAGATATACGAGGGCTGTTACGAAAATACAAGACTGGCAAATATGTAGCCTTTTTTATATGCAAAAGAGTGTTGTACACAATTATAGTATTAGACAGCAAAAAAAGGGGTACACCAGCCTACAATGAGCAAACTTGGAGCACGCAGATATATGAGTGCTGTAACTGAAATACCACACTGGCAAATATGTGACTTTTTTTATTATAAGCTTAATAGTGCTGTACAGAATTACAGCATCAGACAGCAAAAAAAAAAAGGCCGGCCTACAATGCCCAAACTTGGAGCATGCAGATATATGATTGCTGTAACGGAAATACCACACTGGCAAATATGTGGCCTTTTTATATGCAAAATAGTGCTGTATAGAATTACAGTATCAGACAGCAAATAAAAGAGGTACACTTGTCTACAATGCCCAAACTTGGAGCACGCACATATATGAGTGCTGTAAAGGAAATACCACACTGGCAAATACGTGGCGTTTTTTATATGCTAAATAGTGCTGATTGGAATTACAGTATCAGACAGCAAAAAAAGAGGTACACCGTCCTACAATGCCCAAACTTGGAGCACACAGATATATGATTGCTGTCACGGAAATACCACACTGGCAAATATGTGGCCTTTTTTATATGCAAAATAGTGCTGAATAGAATTAGAGTATCAGACAGCAAAAAAAGAGGTACACCAGCCAACAATGAGCAAACTTGGAGCACGCAGATATATGAGTGCTGTAAAGGAAAAAAAACACTGGCAAATATGTGGCCTTTTTGTTTTACAAGCAAAATAGTGCTGTATAATATTACAGTATTAGACAGCAAAAAAAGAGGTATACCGGCCTACAATGACCAAAATTGCAGCACGCAGATATATGAGTGCTGTATGGAAAAAACACACTGGCAAATATGTGGCCTTTTTTATATGCAAAATATTGCTGTACAGAATGACAGTATCAGACTGCAAAAAAAAGAGGTCCACCGGAATACAATGCCCAAACGCAGATATATGAGTGCTGTAACGGAAATACCAGACTGGCAAATATGTGGCCATTTTTTATGCTAAATAGTGCTGAAGAGAATTATAGTATCAGACTGCAAAAAAAAAGGGGTACACCGGCCTATATTCCCCAAACATGGAGCACGCAGATATATTATTTCTGTAACGAAAAACCACACTGGCAAAATGTGGCCTTTTATATGTTAAATAGTGCTGTATAGAATTACAGTATCAGACAGAAAAAAAAGAGGCACACTGGCATACAATGCCCAAATTTGGAGCGCGCAGATATGAGTGCTGTAATGGAAATACCACACTGGCAAGTATGTGGCCTTTTTTATATGCAAAATAGTGCTGTATAGAATTATATTATCAGACAGCAAAAAAAGGGGTACACCGGCCTACAATGAGCAAACCTGGAGCATGCAGATATATGAGTGCTGTAACGGAAATACCACACTGGCAAATATGTGACTTTTTTTATAATAAGCTACATAGTGCTGTATAGAATTACAGTATCAGACAGCAAAAAAAGAGGTAAACTGGCCTACAATGCCCAAACTTGGAGCATGCAGATATATGATTGCTGTAACGGAAATAGCACACTGGCAAATATGTGGCCTTTTTATATGCAAAATAGTGTTGTATAAAATTATAGTATCAGACAGCAAAAAGAGAGGTAAACCGGCCTACAATGAGCAAACTTGGAGCACGCAGATATATGATTGCTGTAACGGAAATACAACACTGGCAAATATGTGGCCTTTTTATATGCAAAATAGTGTTGTATAGAATTACAGTATCAGACAGCAAATAAAAGAGGTACACCTGTCTACAATGCCCAAACTTGGAGCACGCAGATATATGAGTGCTGTAAAGGAAATACCACACTGGCAAAAACGTGGTGTTTTTCATATGCTAAATAGTGCTGATTGTAATTACAGTATCAGACAGCAATAAAAGAGGTACACCGGCCTACAATGCCCAAACTTGGAGCACGCAGATATATGAGTGCTGTCACGGAAATAACACCCTGGCAAATATGTGGCCTTTTTTATATGCAAAATAGTGCTGTATAGAATTATAGTATCAGACAGCTGAAAAAGGGGTACACCGGCCTACAATGAGCAAACTTGGAGCACGCAGATATATGAGTGCTGTAACGGAAATACCACACTGGCAAATATGTGACTTTTCTTTTATTATAAGCTACATAGTGCTGTATAGAATTACAGTATTTGACAGCAAAAAAAGAGGTAAACCGGCCTACAATGCCCAAACTTGGAGCATGCAGATATATGAGTGCTGTATGGAAATACCTCACTGGCAAATATGTGGCCTTTTTATATGCAAAACAGTGCTGTATAGAATTTCAGTATCAGACAGCAAATAAAAGAGGTACACCTGTCTACAATGCCCAAACTTGGAGCACGCAGATATATGAGTGCTGTAAAGGAAATAACACACTGGCAAATATGTGGCCTTTTTTTTTAATATGCAAAATAGTGCTGTATAAAATGACAGTATCAGACAGCAATCAAAGAGGTACACTGGCCTACAATGCCCAAACTTGTTAGGAGTCGAGTCCCCGCCACTGCACAGGGGGAATCTCGAACCATGTCTGTTGCGGTCTCCCATTCTTCTCCAGCCGCAGTGGAGTCTGCTCAGCGGAGACGTCGGTCCCGGCGTCTTGCTCAGTCTCACTCTGTGCATAGGGTTACTGCTGCTTTTCCAGCTTCTGCCATTGAAGCCAGTGCTGGGCAGCGGTGAGCAGATGCTTTTGAGACTAAGTCCTGCTTTTCCCCTTCTGACCATGCTCAGGGCAAGATCTCCCATTGGAGATCGAGGGTCACATGCTCAGATACTGTAGCAGATCCCATTGGTCCTCCAGGAAGGTCCTGATGGTGCTCAACTTCTGTGGCAGCCTCCCATTGGTCCTTCTGGGAAGGTCCTGTACATGCTGCAGCTATAAAATGTTCGCATGACTGCACAGCCATGCGCTAGTGTAAACGTGTGTGTGTTGATGAGTGAAAGTCGTTCATTAATTATCCCCTCCCATGTGTATGACTGCTCGCGTAAGGTGGATGATTGCTATCTAGCGCCCGACTTAGCCATCAGCACGTAACACACAAAACAGCGTCTAATTGCTGTGACCGCCAGTGCGGCGCGGTGCGCTTTCACAGTGCTTTCCTGACCCAAGCCTGGGTGGTTAGTGGCGTCCGCCAGTGCGGCACCGCACGCACTCTCGTGCATCTTTATTATTATTTCTTTCTCTCTGACACCCCAGTTGCGGTGCCGAGCGCAAGAGGTCTATATGAACTCAAATCCTGTGTCTTGGGATTGAGTTCTGAGACTCCTTGCTTGCGCTCTTGGTGCGGTACCGCGGCCCTGTGACGCACAGGGTGAAGTTAACCCGTGTGTGTATCCACATTGTACCACCATATAGTCCGTCATTACTTGGCAGCAGGTTCCATCTCTGCCCGGTGGACCCCACGCTGCGAACGCACCTTACTCTATCTTTCTTATTATTTGGTGCATTCCGCTAGCCCTAACATTACTCTAGTGCCAGGGTCTGGCTAGTAATGAAGAACAAACAGCAATCCTTGTGGTGCATCCAGCAGCTGGAGGGTAGGTTGGCGGCTCTCGAGCGCACAACCTCAGCTGTGGGTGTAACCACAGTTGCTGTTCAGGCTGCTAGCGTGGCTGCAGCCACCTTGTCCACTGCCACCCCTGTACCGACTCTATCTCGGCTCCCGCTGCCAGAAAAATGTTCTGGTGATAGTAAGTCTTGTAGGGGTTTTGGGAGTCAGTGCTCTATACATATATCGTTTCCCTACAGAGCGGGCTAAGGTGGGGTTTATTGTGTCTCTCCTGTCGGACAGGGCGCTGGAGTGGGCTACGCCGCTGTGGGAGCGTGGCGATCATGTGGTGCAGAGTGCTTCGTTGTTCCTGAGCACTCTGAAAACAAGTCTTTTTAGGACCTCGTGTCACCCATGATACGGCGCTCCAACTGTTGGCATTGACTCAGGGCTCGTCCTTGGTCAGCCATTTTGCCATCCACTTCCGCACCCTAGCATCTGAGCTGGAGTGGTCGGATAAAGCCCTAATTCTGATATTTTGGAGGGGACTGGCTGACCACGTGAAGGACGCCCTGGCCACTAGGGAGATTCCCGTCACACTGGAGGGGTTAATAGCAGTGTCCACTCGTATTGACCTCCATTTTCACGAGCGGAGGTTAGAGCGAGCCCAGTGTAGGCAGAGGTTTCGGCTGGCTCCCACCTTCGCCAAACCTTTGGAATCTCCAGTTCAGGCTCCTGAGTCACATGAGGCCATGGAAGTGTCACGAGCGGGATCTAAGTCCCGGTCCGCTCATGCACTCCAGGTTTGTCATGTTTGCCAGCAGTCAGGACATCTTGCCACCAGATGTCCCCAGAGGTCGAGGAAACGTCAGCGTCTAGTGGTAGTAGGTGGAGGTACACTAGACACGGCAACTTATGCCTCCAAATTGTCCTTTAAGGGGACAATTACAATAGGCTCATTCACTCACTCGGTAGAGCTCTGCATAGATTCTGGGGCGGAGGGCAATTTTATATCTTCTGCCTTCGCCCAACATAACGCAATACCCCTGGTAATGCTAGCTCAACCAGTAACTGTACGAGTGGTGAATGGGTCAACACTGCCCTCACAGATAACACACCAGACCATCCCTTTCACTCTGTCCTTGTCGCCATCTCATCAGGAGATTATATCTCTGCTCGTCATTCCTGAGGGAATTGATGAGATCCTGTTAGGGATGCCTTGGCTACGATATCACTCTCCTCATATCGAGTGGTCCACAGGCAGAATTTTAGGATGGGGTGAATCTTGTGGGGGTAGATTTCAGAGGGAGAGTGTTCAGGTTGCTACTACTGAGGTTCCCGCAGATTTATCCTCTCTTCCCAAGCAATATTGGCCTTATGCGGACGTGTTCTCCAAAACCCTTCCGCCTCACCGCCCCTATAACTGTCCTATTGACCTCTTGCCTGGTGCTGAGCCTCCCCGGGGTCGAGTCTATCCTTTGTCTCTCACAGAGATGGAGGCAATGTCACAGTATATCCGAGAGAATCTGGCAAGAGGATTCATTAGGAAGTCAGTGTCACCTGCAAGGGCTGGGTTCTTCTTCGTACAGAAGAAGAGTGGAGAACTGCGTCCATGCATAGACTACAGGGGTCTTAACGCCATCACCATTAAAAATAAGTACCCACTACCCCTGATATCTGAGCTTTTTGATAGGCTACGGGGAGCAAGGGTATTTACTAAATTAGATCTGCGGGGTGCTTACAACCTGATTCGCATCTGTGAGGGGGACGAATGAAAGATGGCTTTTAACACCAGGGATGGGCACAATGAATATCTGGTGATGCCCTTTAGGCTCTGTAATGCCCCAGCCGTTTTCAAAGACTTTGTAAATGACATCTTCCGGGATATGCTTTCCACCTCGGTCATAGTTTATCTGAGTTCTGAGTTCTGAGACTCCTTGCTTGCGCTCTTGGTGCGGTACCGCGGCCCTGTGATGCAACAGGGTTTGCTTCCTTCACACAGGGTGAAGTTAACCCGTGTGTGTATCCACATCGTACCGCCATATAGTCCGTCATTACTTGGCAGCAGGTTCCATCTCTGCATGGTGGACCCCGGGCTGCGAACGCACCTTATTCTATCTTTCTTATTATTTGGTGCGTTCCGCTAGCCCTAACACTTGGAGCACGCAGATAAATGAGTGCGGTAACGGAAATACCACACTGGCAAATGGCTTTTTTTATATGCAAAATATTGCTGTACAGAATGACAGTATCAGACTGCAAAAAAAAGAAGTACACCGGCCTACAATGCCCAAACTTGGAGCACGCAGATATATGAGTGCTGTAACGGAAAAACCACACTGGCAAAATGTGGTCTTTTTATATGCTGAATAGTGCTGTATAAAATTACAGTATCAGATAGCAAAAAAAAGGCATACTGGCATACAATGCCCAAATTGGGAGCACGCAGATATATGAGTGCTGTAACGGAATTATCACGCTGGCAAATATGTACCCTTTTTTATGCAAAATAGTGCTGTATAGAATTATATTATCAGATAGAAAAAAAAGGGGTAATCCGGCCTACAATGCACAAACTTGGAGCATGCAGATATATGAGTGCTGTAACGGAAATATCAGACTGGCAAATATGTGGCCTTTTTATATGCAAAATAGTGCTCTATAGAATTAGAGTATCAGACAGCAAAATAAGAGGTACTCCAGCCAACAATGAGCAAACTTGGAGCATGCAGATATATGAGTGTTGTAAAGGAAATAACACACTGGCAAATACGTGGCCTTTTTGTTTTATATGCAAAATAGTGCTGTATAAAATTACAGTACTAGACAGCAAAAATAAAAGGTACACTGGCCTACAATGCCCAAACTTAGAGCACGCAGATACATGAATGCTGTAACAGAAGTACCACACATGGCCTTTTTTATATGCAAAATAGTGCTGTATATAATTTAAGTATCAGACAGCAAAAAAAGAGGTAAACCGGCCTACAATGCCCAAACTTGGAGCATGCAGATATATGAGATCTGTAACGGAAATACCACACTGGCAAATATGTGGCCTTTTTTATATGCAAAATAGTGCTGAATAGAATTAGAGAATCAGACTGCAAAAAAAGAGGTACACCAGCCATCAATGAGCAAACTTGGAGCACGCAGATATATGAGTGCTGTAAATGAAATAAAACACTGGCAAATATGTGGCCTTTTTGTTTTATATGCAAAATAGTGCTGTATAAAATTACAGTATTAGACAGCAAAAAAAGAGGTATATCGGCCTACAATGCCCAAAATTGGAGCACGCAGATATATGAGTGCTGTACGGAAATACAGTGCCTACAAGTAGTATTCAACCCCCTGCAGATTTAGCAGGTTTACACATTTGGAATTAACTTGGCATTGTGACATTTGGACTGTAGATCAGCCTGGAAGTGTGAAATGCACTGCAGCAAAAAAAGAATGTTATTTCTTTGTTTATTTTTTTTTAAATTGTGAAAAGTCTTTTCAGAGGGTCATTTAGTATTCAACCCCTCAACCCCTCAACCCACCAGAATTCTGTTTGGTTCCCCTAAAGTATTAAGAAGTAGTACAGGCACAAAGAACAATGAGCTTCACAAGTTTGGATTAATTATCTCTTTTTCCAGCCTTTTCTGACTATTTAAGACCCTCCCCAAACTTGTGAACAGCACTCATACATGGTCAACATGGGAAAGACAAAGGAGCATTCCAAGGCCATCAGAGACAAGATCGTGGAGGGTCACAAGGCTGGCAAGGGGTACAAAACCCTTTCCAAGGAGTTGGGCCTACCTGTCTCCACTGTTGGGAGCATCATCCGGAAGTGGAAGGCTTATGGAACTACTGTTAGCCTTCCATGGCCTGGACAGCCTTTGAAAGTTTCCTCCCGTGCCGAGGCCAGGCTTGTCCGAAGAGTCAAGGCTAACCCAAGGACAACAAGAAAGGAGCTCCGGGAAGATCTCATGGCAGTGGGGACATTGGTTTCAGTCAATACCATAAGTAACGTACTCCACCGCAATGGTCTCCGTTCCAGACGAGCCCGTAAGGTACCTTTACTTTCAAAGCGTCATGTCAAGGCTCGTCTACAGTTTGCTCATGATCACTTGGAGGACTCTGAGACTGACTGGTTCAAGGTTCTCTGGTCTGATGAGACCAAGATCGAGATCTTTGGTGCCAACCACACACGTGACGTTTGGAGACTGGATGGCACTGCATACGACCCCAAGAATACCATCCCTACAGTCAAGCATGGTGGTGGCAGCATCATGCTGTGGGGCTGTTTCTCAGCCAAGGGGCCTGGCCATCTGGTCCGCATCCATGGGAAGATGGATAGCACGGCCTACCTGGAGATTTTGGCCAATCCATCAAGGATCTTAAGATGGGTCGTCATTTCATCTTCCAACAAGACAACGACCCAAAGCACACAGCCAAGAAAACCAAGGCCTGGTTCAAGAGGCAAAAAATCAAGGTGTTGCAGTGGCCTAGTCAGTCTCCTGACCTTAACCCAATTGAAAACTTGTGGAAGGAGCTCAAGATTAAAGTCCACATGAGACACCCAAAGAACCTAGATAACTTGGAGAAGATCTGCATGGAGGAGTGGGCCAAGATAACTCCAGAGACCTGTGCCGGCCTGATCAGGTCTTATAAAAGACGATTATTAGCTGTAATTGCAAACAAAGGATATTCCACAAAATATTAAACCTAGGGGTTGAATAATAATTGACCCACACTTTTATGTTTAAAATTTATAAAAATTTAACTGAGCAACAAAACTTTTTGGTTTGTAAGATTTATGCATCTGTTAATAAATCCTGCTCTTGTTTGAAGTTTGAAGGCTCTAACTTATTTGCATCTTATTAAACCTGCTAAATCTGCAGGGGGTTGAATACTACTTGTAGGCATTGTACCACACTGGCAAATATGTGGCCTTTTTTATATGCAAAATATTGCTGTACAGAATGACAGTATCAGACTGCAAAAAAAGAGGTACACCGGCCTACAATGCCCAAACTTGGGGAACGCAGACTTATGAGTGCTGTAAAGGAAATATCACACTGGCAAATATGTGGCATTTTTTAATGCAAAATAGTGCTGAATAGAATTATAGTATCAGACTGCAAAAAAAGTGGTACACCGGCCTATATTGCCCGAACTTGGAGCACGCAGATATATGAGTGCTGTAAAGGAAATACCACACTGGCAAATATGTGGCCTTTTTTATATGCTAAATAGTGTTGAATGGAATTACAGTATCAGACAGCAAAAAAAGAGGTACACCATCCTACAATGCCCAAACTTGGAGCATGCAGATATATGATTGCTGTAACGGAAATACCACACTGGCAAAAATGTGGCCTTTTTATATGCAAAATAGTGCTGTATAGAATTAGAGTATCAGACAGCAAACAAAGAAGTACACCGGCCTACAATGCCCAAACTTGGAGCACGCAGATACATGAGTGCTGTAATGGAAATACCACACTGGCAAATGTGTGGCTTTTTTAATATGCAAAATATTGCTGTACAGAATGACAGTATCACACTGCAAAAAAAAGAAGTACACCGGCCTACAATGCCCCAACTTGGAGCACGCAGATACATGAGTGCTGTAAAGGAAATACCACACTGGCATATATGTGACTTTTTTTATTATACGCTACATAGTGCTGTATAGAATTGGAGTATCAGGCAGCAAAAAAAGAGGTAAACCGGCCTACAATGCCCAAACTTGGAGCATGCAGATATATGATTGCTGTAACGGAAATACCACACTGGCAAATATGTGGCTTTTTTATATGCAAAATAGTGCTGTATATAATTACAGTATCAGACAGCAAATAAAAGAGGTACACCAGTCGACAATGCCCAAACTTGGAGCATGCAGATATATGAGTGCTGTAAAGGAAATACCACACTGGCCAATATGTGGCCTTTTTTATATGCAAAATAGTGCTTTATAGAATGACATTATCAGACTGCAGAAAAAAAGAGGTACACCAGCCTACAATGCCCAAACTTGGAGCACGCAGATATATGATTGCTGTAACGGAAATTCCACACTGGCAAATATGTGGCCATTTTTTATGCTAAATAGTGCTGAATAGAATTATAGTATCAGACTGCAAAAAAGGGGTACACCGGCCTATATTGCCCAAACATGGAGCACGCAGATATATGAGTGATGTAACGGAAAAACCACACTGGCAAAATGTGGCCTTTTTTATATGCTAAATAGTGCTGTATAGAATTACAGTAAAAAAAAAATGAGGTACACAGGCCTACAATGCCCAAACTTGGGGAACGCAGATATATGAGTGCTGTGACGGAAATACCACACTGGCAAATATGTGGCCATTTTTTATGTGCTAAATAATGCTGTATAGAATTATAGTATCAGACAGCAAAAAAAGAGGCACACCGGCATACAATGCTCAAATTTGGAGCACGCAGATATATGTGTGCTGTAACGGAAATACCACACTGGCAAATATGTGGCCTTTTTTATATGCAAAATAGTGCTGTATAAAATTATAGTATCAGACAGCAAAAAAAGGGGTACACCAGCCTACAGTGAGCAAATTTGGAGCATACAGATACATGATTGCTGTAACGGAAATACCACACTGGCAAATATGTGGCCTTTTTTATATGCTAAATAGTGCTGTATAAAATTATAGTATCAGACAGCAAAAAAAGAGGTACACCGGCCTACAATGAGCAAACCTGGAGCATGCAGATATACGAGGGCTGTAACGGAAATACCACACTGGCAAAAATGTGCCCTTTTTATATGCAAAATAGTGCTGTATAGAATTAGAGTATCAGAAAGCAAAAAAAGAGGTACACAGGCAAACAATGAGCAAACTTGGAGCACGCAGATATATGATGCTGTAAAGGAAATAACACACTGGTAGTGTTGAGCATTCCGATACCGCAAGTATCGGGTATCGGCCGATACTTGCGGTATCGGAATTCCGATACCGAGTTCCGATACTTTTGTGGTATCGGGAATCGGTATCGGATCCATATTAATGTGTAAAATAAAGAATTAAAATAAAAAATATTGATATACTCACCTCTCCGGAGGCCCCTGCACCTTACCGCTGTTAACCGGCAGCCTTCTTTGCTTAAAATGAGCGTGTTTAGGGCCTTCCATGACATCACGGCTTCTGATTGGTCGCGTGCCGCTCATTTGACCGCCACGCGACCAATCACAAGCCGCGACGTCATTCTCAGGTCCTAAATTCCTAATTCTAGGAATTTAGGACGTGAGAATGACGTCACGGCTTCTGATTGGTCGCGTGCCGCTCATGTGACCGCCACACGACCAATCACAAGCCGCGAGGTCATTCTCAGGTCCTAAATTCCTAATTCTAGGAATTTAGGACCTGAGAATGACGTCGCGGCTTGTGATTGGTTGCGTGGCGGTCACATGAGCGGCTCGCAACCAATCAGAAGCCGTGACGTCATGGAAGGCCCTAAACGCACTCATTTTAAGCAAAGAAGGCTGCCGGTTAACAGCAGTGAGGTGCAGGGGCCTCCGGAGAGGTGAGTATATCAATATTTTTTATTTTAATTCTTTATTTTACACATTAATATGGATCCCAGGGCCTGAAGGAGAGTTTCCTCTCCTTCAGACCCTGGGAACCATCAGGATACCTTACGATACTTGGTGTCCCATTGACTTGTATTGGTATCGGGTATCGGTATTGGCGATATCCGATACTTTTCGGGTATCGGCTGATACTATCCGATACCGATACTTTCAAGTATCGGACGGTATCGCTCAACACTGCACACTGGCAAATATGTGGCCTTTTTGTTTTATAAGCAAAATTGTGCTGTATAAAAATACAGTATCAGACAGCAAAAAAAGAGGTACACCGGCCTGCAATGCCCAAAATTGGAGCACGCAGATATATGAGTGCTGTACGGAAATACCACTCTCAAATATGTGGCCTTTTTTATATGCAAAATAGTGCTGTACAGAATTATAGTATCAGACAGCAAAAAAAGAGGTACACCGGCCTGCAATGCCCAAAATTAGAGCACGCAGATATATGAGTGCTGTACGGAAATACCACTCTCAAATATGTGGCCTTTTTTATATGCAAAATAGTGCTGTACAGAATTATAGTATCAGACAGCAAAAAAAGAGGTACACCGGCCTGCAATGCCCAAAATTAGAGCACGCAGATATATGAGTGCTGTACGGAAATACCACTCTCAAATATGTGGCCTTTTTTATATGCAAAATAGTGCTGTACAGAATTATAGTATCAGACAGCAAAAAAAAGGGGTACACCGGCCTATAATGTCCAAACTTGGAGCACGCAGATATATGAGTGCTGTAACAGAAATAGCACACTGGCAATTATGTGGCTTTTTTATATGAAAAAAATATTGCTGTACAGAATGACAGTATCAGACTGCAAAAAAAGAGGTATACCGGCCTACAATGCCCAAACTTGGAGCACGCAGCTATATGAGTGCTGTAACGGAAATAGCACACTGGCAAATATGTAGCTATTTTTTATGCGAAATAGTGCTGAATAGAATTATAGTATCAGAGTGCAAAAAAAGAGGTACATCGTCCTATATTGCCCAAACATGGAGCACACAGATATATCAGTGCTGTAATGGAAAAACCACACTGGCAAAATGTGGCCTTTTTTTTATGCTAAATAGTGCTGTATAGAATTACAGTATCAGACAGCAAAAAAAGAGGCACACCGGCATACAATGCCCAAATTTGGAGCACACAGATGTATGAGTGCTGTAATGGAAGTACCACACTGGCAAATATGTGGCCTTTTTTATATGCCAAACAGTGCTGTATAAAGTTATAGTATCAGACAGCAAAAAAAGGGGTACACCGGCCTACAATGAGAAAACTTGGAACACGCAGATATAAGAGTGCTGTAACAGAAATAAAATACTGGCAAATATGTGACTTTTTTTATTATAAGCTACATAGTGCTGTATAGAATTACAGTATCAGACAGCAAAAAAAAGATGTAAACCGGCCTACAATGCCCAAACTTGGAGCATGCAGATATATGATTGCTGTAACGGAAATACCACACGGGCAAATATGTGGCCTTTTTATATGCAAAATAGTGCTGTATAGAATTTCAGTATCACAGCAAATAAAAGAGGTACACCTGTCTACAATGCCCAAATTTAGAGCACGCAGATATATGAGTGCTGTAAAGGAAATACCACACTGGCAAACATGTGGCCTTTTTGTTTTATATGCGAAATAGTGCTGTATAAAATTACAGTATCAGACAGCAAACAAAGAAGTACACAGGCCTACAATGCCCAAACTTGGAGCACGCAGATACATGAGTGCTGCAACGGAAATACCACACTGGCAAATGTGTGGCTTTTTTTATTTGCAAAATATTGCTGAACAGAATGACAGTATCAGACTTAAAAAAAAAGAAGTACACCGGCCTACAATGCCCAAACTTGGAGCACGCATATATATGAGTGCTGTAATGGAAAAACCACACTTGCAAAATGAGGCCTTTTTTATATGCTAAATAGTGCTGTATAGAATTAGAGTATTAGACAGAAAAAAAGAGGTACACCAGCCGACAATGAGCAAACTTGGAGCATGCAGATATAAGAGTGCTGTAAAGGAAATAACACACAGGCAAATATGTGGCCTTTTTATATGCTAAATATTGCTGAATAGAATGACAGTATCAGACAGCAAAAAAAGAGGTACACCGGCCTACAATGCTCAAATGTGGAGCACGCAGATATATGAGTGTTGTAACGGAAATACCACACTGGCAAATATGTGGCCTTTTTTATACGCAAAATAGTGCAGTATTGAATTATAGTATCAGACAGCAAAAAAAGGTGTACACCGCCCTATATTGCCCAAACATGGAGCACGCAGATATATGAGTGCTGTAACGGAAAAACCACACTGGCAAAATGTGGCCTTTTTTATGTGCTAAATAGTGCTGTATAGAATTACAGTATCAGACAGCAAAAAAAGAGGCACACCGGCCTACAATGCCCAAATTTGGAGCACTCAGATATATGAGTGCTGTAACGAAAATACCACACTGGCAAATATGTGGCCTTTTTTATACGCAAAATAGTGCAGTATTGAATTATAGTATCAGACAGCAAAAAAAGGGGTACACCGGCCTACAATGAGCAAACCTGGAGCACGCAGATATACGAGGGCTGTAACAAAAATACCACACTGGCAAAAATGTGCCCTTTTTTATATGCAAAATAGTGCTGTATAAAATTATAGTATCAGACAGCAAAAAAGGGGTACACCGGCCAACAATGAGCAAATTTGGAGCATGCAGATATATGATTGCTGTAACGGAAATACCACACTGGCAAATATGTGGCCTTTTTTATATGCTAAGTAGTGCTGTATAGAATTACAGTATCAGACAGCAAAAAAAGAGGTACACCAGCCAACAATGAGCAAACTTGGAGCACGCAGATATATGAGTGCTGTAAAGGAAATAACACACTGGCAAATATTTGGCCTTTTTCTTTTACATGCTAAATAGTGCTGTATAAAATTACAGTATCAGACAGCAAACAGAGAAGTACACCGGCCTACAATGCCCAAACTTGGAGCACGCAGATACATGAGTGCTGTAACGGAAATAGCACACTGGCAAATGTGTGGCCTTTTTTTATATGCAAAATATTGCTGTACAGAATGACAGTATCAGACTGCAATAAAAAGAAGTACACCGGCCTACAATGAACAAACTTGGAGCACGCAGATACATGAGTGCTGTAAAGGAAATACCACAATGGCAAATATGTGACTTTTTTTATTATACGCTAAATAGTGCTGTATAGAGTTGGAGTATCAGACAGCAAAAAAAGAGGTAAACCGGCCTACAATTCCCAAACTTGGAGCATGCAGATATATGATTGCTGTAACGGAAATACCAAACTGGCAAATATGTGGCTTTTTTACATGCAAAATAGTGCTGTATATAATTACAGTATCAGACAGCAAATAAAAGAGGTACACCAGTTGACAATGCCCAAACTTGGAGCATTAAGATATATGAGTGCTGTAAAGGAAATACCACACTGGCAAATATGTGGCCTTTTTTATATGCAAAATATTGCTGTATAGAATTATATTATCAGACTGCAAAAAAAGGGGTGCACCGGCCTACAATGAGCAAACCTGGAGCACGCAGATATACGAGGGTTGTAACGGAAATACCACACTGGCAAAAATGTGCCCTTTTTTATATGCAAAATAGTGCTGTATAAAATTATAGTATCAGACAGCAAAAAAAGGGGTACACTGGCCTACAATGAGCAAATATGAAGCATGCAGATATATGATTGCTGTAACGTAAATACCACACTGGCAAATATGTGGCCTTTTTTACATGCTAAATAGTGCTGTATAGAATTATAGTATCAGACAGCAAAAAAAGAGGTACACCAGCCAACAATGAGCAAACTTGGAGCACACAGATATATGAGTGCTGTAAAGGAAATAACACACTGGCAAATATGTGGCCTTTTTGTTTTATATGCAAAATAGTGCTGTATAAAATCACAGTATCAGACAGCAAAAAAAGAGGTATACCGGCCTGTAATGCCCAAAATCGGAGCACGCAGATATATGAGTGCTGTACGGAAAAACCACTCTGTCAAATGTGTGGCCTTTTTTATATGCAAATTAGTGCTGTACTGAATTATAGTATCAGACAGCAAAAAAAAGGGGTATACCGGCCTATAATGCCCAAACTTGGAGCACACAGCTATATGAGTGCTGTAATGGAAGTACCACACTGGCAAATATGTGGCCTTTTTTATATGCAAAACAGTGCTGTATAAAATTATAGTATCAGACAGCAAAAAAAAAGGGTACACTGTCCTACAATGAGAAAACTTGGAGCATGCACATATATGATTGCTGTAACAGAAATACCACACTGGCAAGTATGTGGCCTTTTTATATGGAAAATACTACTGTATAGAATTACAGTATCAGACAGCAAATAAGAGGTACACCTGTTTACAATGCCCAAACTTGGCGCACACAGATATATGAGTGCTGTAAAGGAAATACCACACTGGCAAATATGTGGCCTTTTTTATATGCAAAATAGTGCTGTGTAGAATTAGAGTATCAGACAGCAAAAAAAGAGATACACCAGCCAACAATGAGCAAACTTGGAGCACGCAGATATATGAGTGCTGTAAAGGAAATAACACACAGGCAAATATGTGACCTTTTTGTTTTATATGGAAAATAGTGCTGTATAAAATTACAGTATCAGACAGGGAAAAAAGAGGAATACAGGCCTACAATGCCTAAAATTGGTGCACGCAGACATATGAGGGCTGTACGGAAATACCACACTGGCAAATAAGTTGCTTTTTTTATATGCAAAATAGTGTTGTATAGAATTATAGTATCAGACAGCAAAAATAGGGGCACACCAACCTATAATGCCCAAACTTGGAGCACGCAGATATTTGAGTGCTGAAACGGAAATACCACACTGGCAAATATGTGGCTTTTTTATATTCAAAACATTGCTGTACAGAATGATAGTATCAGACTGCAAAAAAAAAAGAGGTACACCGGTCTACAATGCCAAAGCTTGGAGCACTCAGATATGAGTGCTGTAACGGAAAGACCACACTGGCAAATTTGTGACTTTTTTATATGCAAAATATTGCTGTACAGAATGATAGTATCAGAATGCAAAAAAAAAATGTACACCGGCATACAATGCCCAATCTTGGAGCACGCAGATATATGAGTGCTGTAATGGAAATATCACACTGGCAAATATGTGGCCATTTTTTATGCTAAATAGTGCTGAATAGAATTATAGTATCAGACAGCAAAAAAGGGGTACACCGGCCTACAACGAGCAAACCTGGAGCACGCAGATATACGAGGGCTGTAACGGAAATACCACACTGGCAAAAATGTGCCATTTTTTATATGCAAAATAGTGCTGTATTAAATTATAGTATCAGACAACAAAAAAAGGGGTACACCGGCCTACAATTAGCAAATTTGGAGCATGCAGCTATATGATTGCTGTAACAGAAATACCACACTGGCAAATATGTGGCCTTTTTATATGCAAAATAGTGCTGTATATAATTACAGTATCAGACAGCAAATAAAAGAGGTACACCAGTCGACAATGCCTAAACTATGAGCATGCAGATACTGTATATGAGTGCTGTAAAGGAAATACCACACTGGCAAATATGTGGCCTTTTTATATGCAAAATATTGCTGTATAGAATTATATTATCAGACTGCAAAAAAAGGGGTGCACCGGCCTACAATGAGCAAACCTGGAGCACGCAGATATACGAGGGATGTAACGGAAATACCACACTGGCAAAAATGTGCCCTTTTTTATATGCAAAATAGTGCTGTATAAAATTACAGTATCAGACAGCAAAAAAAGGGGTACACTGGCCTACAATGAGCAAATTTAGAGCATGCAGATATATGATTGCTGTAACGTAAATACCACACTGGCAAATATGTGGCCTTTTTCACATGCTAAATAGTGCTGCATAGAATTATAGTATCAGACAGCAAAAAAAGAGGTACACCAGCCAACAATGAGCAAACTTGGAGCACGCAGATATATGAGTGCTGTAAAGGAAATAACACACTGGCAAATATGTGGCCTTTTTGTTTTATATGCAAAATAGTGCTGTATAAAATCACAGTATCAGACAGCAAAAAAAGAGGTACACCGGCCTGCATTGCCCAAAATTGGAGCACGCAAATATATGAGTGCTGTACGGAAATACCACACTGTCAAATGTGTGGCCTTTTTTATATGCAAATTAGTGCTGTACAGAATTATAGTATCAGACAGCAAAAAAAGGGGTGTACCGGCCTATAATGCCCAAACTTGGAGCACGCAGCTATATGAGTGCTGTAATGGAAGTACCACACTGGCAAATATGTGGCCTTTTTTATATGCAAAACAGTGCTGTATAAAATTATTGTATCAGACAGCAAAAAAAGGGGTACACCAGCCTACAATGAGAAAACTTGGAGCACGCAGATTGTTGTGAACTCTGTTTTTGGGCTCCCTCTTGTGGTCACAAGTGGTACTGTGTGAGTGCTATCTTTGGGCTCCCTCTGGTGGCTCTTTTTGTCATTCTGCAGGTCTGTGGCTGGGATCAGCTGTCTCGTTATCTGCTGGTTGGTTTCCTATTTAGCTCACCTGGACTTTCAGTTGTTGCCTGCTGTCAATGTATTCAGTGCTATATTGATCTCTCCTGACTACCTTCGTTATCAGTCTCTCCAAGAGAAGCTAAGTTTCTGTTTGTTCATTTTTTGATCATCGGTGTTCAATATGTTTCTTGGTTTATTATCTGTCCTTGTCCAGCTTGCTAATATGTGATTTCCTCGCTTGCTGGTAGCTCTAGGGGGCTGAGTTTCTCCCCTCACACCGTTAGTTGGTGTGGGGGTTCTTGAATTCTCAGCGTGGATATTTTGTATAGGGTTTTCTACTGACCGCACAGTTTCCTATCTGTCTTCTGCTATCTAGTATTAGCGGGCCTCATTTGCTGAATCTGTTTCATTTCTACGTTTGTATTTTCCCCTTACCTTACCGTTATTATTTGTTGGGGGCTTTCTATATCTTTGGGGTTATTTCTCTGAGGCAAGTGAGGTCTTACTTTCTTTTTCTCTAGGGGTAGCTAGTTTCTCAGGCTGCGTCGAGACGTCTAGGAATTCAGGCACGTTCACCAGCTACCTTTAGTGTGTTCGGTTAGGATCAGGATTGCGGTGAGTCCAGTTACCACCTCCCTAGAGCTCGTTCTATGTTCAGTAACTTAGCTAGTCAGTTCTGTGATCCTCAGCCACTAAGGATCATAACAGTACAGCAGGCCAAAAAGTGTTTAATGCATCGCAGAAGTGGGATAAGAGAAGTCCTGAGTTCAATTTTTTTTTTCTCCCTTTGCTGCAGTCTGTCCAGCTTCTCTCATCCCCTTAATCTCTGAGTGGCTTTGAGTTCAGCTGCAGACATGGATATTCAGAGCCTGACTTCTAGTGTGGATCATCTTGCTGCAAGGGTGCAAAGCATTCAGGATTTTGTTGTTCACAGTCCTATGTCAGAGCCAAAAATACCTATTCCTGAGTTGTTTTCTGGAGATAGATGTAGGTTTCTGAATTTTAAGAATAATTGTTAATTATTTTTTTCCTTGAGACCTCGTTCCTCTGGTGATTCCGCTCAGCAAGTTAAAAATGTTATCTCCTTGTTACGTGGCGACCCTCAAGATTGGGCTTTCTCCCTGGCGCCAGGAGATCCTGCATTGCTGAATGTGGATGCATTTTTTCTGGCGCTTGGACTGCTTTATGAGGAACCTAATCTTGAGAACCAGGCAGAAAAGGCTTTGCTGGACCTCTGTCAGGGACAGGATGAAGCAGAGGTGTATTGTCAAAAATTTAGGAAATGGTCGGTGCTTACTCAATGGAATGAGTGTGCCCTGGCTGTAAATTTCAGAGAAGGTCTTTCTGAAGCCATTAAGAATGTTATGACTCAATGGCTTTGGCCATTCAGATTGATCGGCGTTTGCGGGAGCCAAATCTGCGCACCATCTGGCGGTGTTTTCTGAACAGAGACCTGAGTCTATGCAATGTGACAGAATTCTGACCAGAATTGAGCGGCAAAGTCATAGACGTCAAAATGGGTTGTGCTTTTACTGTGGTGATTCTACTCATGTTATCTCAGCATGCTCTAAGCGCTTAAAAAAAATCGCTAAACCTGTCACCGTTGGTACTATACAGCCTAAATTCATTTTGTCTGTTACTTTAATTTGTTCTTTGTCATCCTACTCGGTTATGGCTTTTGTGGATTCAGGTGCTGCCCTGAATCTGATGGATTTGTCATTTGCCAGGCGCTGTGGTTTGGTCCTGGAGCCTTTAGAATTCCCTATTCCACTGGGGGGAATTGATGCTACACCATTGGCTGAGAATAAGCCTCAGTATTGGACTCAAGTGATCATGTGCATGACTCCTGTACATCAGGAGGTGATTCGCTTTCTTGTGCTGCATAATTTGCATGATGTTGTCGTTTTGGGTCTGCCATGGCTGCAGGCCCATAATCCAGTTCTGGATTGGAAAACTATGTCTGTGTCAAGTTGGGGTTGCCAGGGGATTCATGGCGATGCTCCTTTGGTGTCAATTGCTTCTTCCACTCCTTCTGAGGTCCCTGAGTTTTTTTTGGACTACCAGGATGTATTTGATGAGCCCAGATCCGGTTCCCTACCTCCTCATAGGGATTGTGATTGTGCTATAAATTTGATTCCTGGTAGTAAGTTCCCTAAGGGACGACTTTTTAATTTGTCTGTACCAGAACATGCCGCTATGCGGAGTTATATAAAGGAGTCTTTGGAGAAGGGACATATTTGGCCGTCCTCATCCCCTCTTGGTGCAGGATTCTTTTTTGTGGCCAAGAAGGATGGTTCTCTGAGACCTTGTATAGATTATCGTCTTCTAAATAAAATCACGGTCAAATTTCAGTATCCGTTGCCATTATTGTCTGATCTGTTTGCTCGGATTAAGGGGTCCAGTTGGTTCACCAAGATAGATCTTCGTGGTGCGTATAACCTTGTGCGTATTAAGCAGGGGGCTGAATGGAAAACAGCATTTAATACGCCCGAAGGCCATTTTGAGTACTTGGTGATGCCTTTTGGACTCTCTAATGCTCCTTCTGTGTTTCAGTCCTTCATGCATGACATCTTCCGAGAATATCTGGATAAATTTATGATTGTGTATCTGGATGACATTTTGGTCTTTTCTGAGGATTGGGAGTCCCATGTGAAGCAGGTCAGGATGGTGTTTCAGGTCTTGCGTGCTAATGCCTTATTTGTGAAGGGCTCAAAATGTCTCTTCGGAGTACAGAAGGTTTCCTTTTTGGGTTTTATTTTTTCTCCTTCTACTATTGAGATGGACCCAGTCAAGGTCCAGGCTATTCATGACTGGACTCGGCCTACATCTGTTAAGAGTCTTCAGAAGTTCTTGGGTTTTGCTAATTTTTACTGTCGCTTCATTGCTAATTTTTCTGGCGTGGTTAAACCCTTGACGGATTTGACCAAGAAGGGTTCTGATGTGACTAATTGGTCTCCTGCGGCCGTGGAAGCCTTTCAGGAGCTGAAGCGCCGGTTTTCTTCGGCTCCAGTTTTATGTCAGCCTGATATCTCTCTTCCTTTTCAGGTCGAGGTTGATGCTTCTGAGATTGGAGCAGGGGCTGTTTTGTCGCAGAGAAGCTCTGATTGCTCTGTATTGAAGCCTTGTGCTTTCTTTTCAAGAAAGTTTTCGCCTGCCGAGCGGAATTATGATGATGGTAATTGGGAGTTGTTGGCTATGAAGTGGGCATTTGAGGAGTGGCGACATTGGCTCGAGGGAGCTAAGCATCGTGTGGTGGTCTTGACTGATCACAAAAATCTGATTTATCTCGAGTCTGCCAAGCGGCTGAATCCTAGACAGGCTCGTTGGTCGTTGTTTTTCTCCCGTTTCGATTTCGTGGTCTCGTACCTGCCTGGTTCGAAGAACGTGAAGGCTGATGCTCTTTCTAGGAGTTTTGTGCCTGACTCTCCGGGAGTTTCAGAGCCGGCTGGTATCCTCAGAGAGGGAGTGATTTTGTCTGCCATTTCCCCAGATTTGCGACGAGTGCTGCAGGAATTTCAGGCGGATAGACCTGACCGTTGCCCACCAGAGAGACTGTTTGTCCCAGATAGATGGACCAGCAGAGTTATTTCCGAGGTTCATTCTTCGGTGTTGGCAGGTCATCCTGGGATTTTTGGTACCAGAGATTTGGTGGCTAGATCCTTCTGGTGGCCTTCCTTGTCGCGGGATGTGCGTTCCTTTGTGCAGTCCTGTGGGATTTGTGCTCGGGCTAAGCCTTGCTGTTCTCGTGCCAGTGGTTTGCTTTTGCCTTCGCCTGTCCCGAAGAGGCCTTGGACGCACATTTCCATGGATTTTATTTCGGATCTTCCAGTCTCTCAGAGAATGTCTGTCATCTGGGTGGTGTGTGATCGTTTTTCTAAAATAGTCCATTTGGTGCCCTTGCCTAAGTTGCCTTCCTCCTCCGATTTGGTTCCTCTATTTTTTCAGAATGTGGTTCGCTTGCACGGCATCCCTGAAAATATTGTGTCTGACAGAGGATCCCAGTTTGTGTCCAGATTTTGGCGGATCTTTTGTGCTAAGATGGGCATTGATTTGTCTTTTTCGTCTGCCTTCCATCCTCAGACGAATGGCCAAACCGAGCTAACTAATCAGACCTTTGAAACTTATTTAGGATGTTTTGTTTCTGCTGATCCGGATGATTGGGTTACTTTTTTACCATTGGCCGAGTTTGCCCTTAATAATCGGGCTAGTTCTGCTACTTTGGTTTCGCCTTTTTTTTGTAATTCTGGCTTTCATCCTCGTTTTTCCTCGGGTCAGGTGGAGCCGTCTGACTGTCCTGGGGTGGATTCTGTGGTGGATAGGTTGCAGCAGATTTGAAACCATGTGGTGGACAATTTGAAGTTGTCACAGGAGAAGGCTCAGCGCTTTGCCAACCGCCGTCGCGGTGTGGGTCCCCGAATTCGTGTTGGGGATTTGGTATGGCTGTCTTCTCGGTATGTTCCTATGAAGGTCTCCTCTCCTAAGTTCAAGCCTCGCTTCATCGGTCCTTATAAGATTTTGGAAATCCTTAACCCTGTGTCATTTCGTTTGGACCTCCCAGCGTCGTTTGCCATTCATAATGTGTTCCATAGGTCTTTGTTGCGGAGGTATGTGGTGAATGTGGTTCCTTCTGTTGAGCCCCCTGCTCCGGTGCTGGTTGAGAGCGAATTGGAGTATGTGGTGGAGAAGATCTTGGATTCTCGTATTTCTAGACGGAGGCTTCAGTATTTGGTTAAGTGGAAGGGCTATGGTCAAGAGGATAATTCCTGGGTTGTCGCCTCTGATGTTCATGCGGCCGATTTGGTTCATGCCTTCCATGTTGCTCATCCTGATCGCCCTGGGGGTTTTGATGAGGGTTCGGTGACCCCTCCTCAAGGGGGGGGTACTGTTGTGAACTCTGTTTTTGGGCTCCCTCTTGTGGTCACAAATGGTACTGTGTGAGTGCTATCTTTGGGCTCCCTCTGGTGGCTCTTTTTGTCATTCTGCAGGTCTGTGGCTGGGATCAGCTGTCTCGTTATCTGCTGGTTGGTTTCCTATTTAGCTCACCTGGACTTTCAGTTGTTGCCTGCTGTCAATGTATTCAGTGCTATTTTGATCTCTCCTGACTACCTTCGTTATCAGTCTCTCCAAGAGTAGCTAAGTTTCTGTTTGTTCATTTTTTGATCATCAGTGTTCAATATGTTTCTTGGTTTATTATCTGTCCTTGTCCAGCTTGCTAATATGTGATTTCCTCGCTTGCTGGTAGCTCTAGGGGGCTGAGTTTCTCCCCTCACACCGTTAGTTGGTGTGGGGGTTCTTGAATTCTCAGCGTGGATTTTTTGTATAGGGTTTTCTACTGACCGCACAGTTTCCTATCTGTCTTCTGCTATCTAGTATTAGCGGGCCTCATTTGCTGAATCTGTTTCATTTCTACGTTTGTATTTTCCCCTTACCTCACCGTTATTATTTGTTGGGGGCTTTCTATATCTTTGGGGTTATTTCTCTGAGGCAAGTGTGGTTTTACTTTCTTTTTCTCTAGGGGTAGCTAGTTTCTCAGGCTGCGTCGAGACATCTAGGAATTCAGGCACGTTCACCAGCTACCTTTAGTGTGTTCAGTTAGGATCAGGATTGCGGTCAGTCCAGTTACCACCTCCCTAGAGCTCGTTCTATGTTCAGTAACTTAGCTAGTCAGTTCTGTGATCCTCAGCCACTAAGGATCATAGCAGATATATGAGTGCTGTAACAGAAATACCATACTGGCAAATATGTGACTTTTTTTATTATAAGCTACACAGTGCTGTATAGAATTACAGTATCAGACAGCAAAAAAAAGAGGTAAACCGGCCTACAATGCCCAAACTTGGAGCATGCACATATATGATTGCTGTAACAGAAATACCACACTGGCAAATATGTGGCCTTTTTATATGCAAAATAGTGTTGTGTAGAATTAGAGTATCAGACAGCAAAAAAAGAGATACACCAGCCAACAATGAGCAAACTTGGAGCACGCGGATATATGAGTGCTGTAACGGAAATAACACACAGGCAAATATGTGACCTTTTTGTTTTATATGCAAAATAGTGCTGTATAAAATTACAGTATCAGACATGAAAAAAAGAGGAATACAGGCCTACAATGCCTAAAATTGGTGCACGCAGACATATGAGGGCTGTACGGAAATACCACACTGGCAAATAAATTGCTTTTTTTATATGCAAAATAGTGTTGTATAGAATTATAGTATCAGACAGCAAAAATAGGGGCACACCGGCCTATAATGCCCAAACTTGGAGCACGCAGATATATGAGTGCTGAAACGGAAAAACCACACTGGCAAATATGTGGCTTTTTTATATTCAAAACATTGCTGTACAGAATGATAGTATCAGACTGCAAAAAAAAAGAGGTGCACCGGTCTACAATGCCAAAGCTTGGAGCACGCAGATATATGAGTGCTGTAACGGAAATACCACACTGGCAAATATGTGGCCATTTTTTATGCTAAATAGTGCTGAATAGAATTATATTATCAGACTGCAAAAAAGGGGTACACCGGCCTATATTGCCCAAACAAGAAGCACGCAGATATATGAGTGCTGTAAAAGAAAAACCACACTGGCAAAATGTGGCCTTTTTTATATGCTAAATAGTGCTGTATAGAATTACAGTATAAGACAGCAAAAAAAGAGGCACACCGCCATACAAACTTGGAGCATGCAGATATATGAGGGATGTAACGGAAATACCACACTGGAAAATATGTGGCCTTTTTATATGCAAAATAGTGCTGTATAGAATTACAGCATCAGACAGCAAATAAAAGAGGTATACCTGTCTACAATGCCCAAACTTGGAGCACGCAGATATATGAGTGCTGTAAAGGAAATACCACACTGGCAAATATGTCGCCTTTTTTATATGCTAAATAGTGCTGAACGGAATTACAGTAACAGACAACAAAAAAAGAGGTACACCGGCCTACAAGGCCCAAACTTGGAGCATGCAGATATATGATTGCTGTCATGGAAATACCACAATGGCAAATATGTGGCCTTTTTTACATGCAAAATAGTGCTGTATAGAATTAGAGTATTAGGCCGGCGTCACACTCGGCGTAAGACAATACGGTCCGTATTTTACGGCCGTAATACGGCCGAAATACGGTGAAATGTTCCCAAAATAGTGATCCGTAGGCAGGGTGTGTCAGCGTATTTTGCGCATGGCATCCTCCGTATGTAATCCGTATGGCATCCGTACTGCGAGATTTTCGCGCAGGCTTGCAAAACCGACATCTAATGGATTTATGTGCTCAAATGTTCATTAAAACATATATACAGTATATATATATATATATATATATATGTCATTGAGACACATATATATATATTCTGTATTTAGATTTCATTCAGCGCGATATCTGTGAACAGCCGGTAATTCAATTGCCGGCTTTTCATTTCTCCTGCACAAACCCGACAGGATATGAGACATGGTTTACATACAGTAAACCATCTCATATCCCCTTTTTTTTTGCATATTCCACACTACTAATGTTAGTAGTGTGTATGTGCAAAATTTCAGCGCTGTAGCTGCTAAAATAAAGGGTTAAATGGCGGAAAAAATTGGCGTGGGCTCCCGCGCAATTTTCTCCGCCAGAGCGGTAAAGCCAGTGACTGAGGGCAGATATTAATAGCCAGGAGAGGGTCCATGGTTATTGGCCCCCCCGTGGCTAAAAACATCTGCCCCCAGCCACCCCAGAAAAGGCACATCTGGAAGATGTGCCTATTCTGGCACTTGGCCACTCTCTTCCCACTCCCTGTAGCGGTGGGATATGGGGTAATGAAGGGTTAATGCCACCTTGCTATTGGAAGGTGACATTAAGCCAGATTAATAATGGAGAGGCGTCAATTATGACACCTATCCATTATTAATCCAATTGTTGGAAAGGGTTAAAAAACACACACACACATGATTAAAAAGGATTTTAATGAAATAAACACAGCGGTTGTTGTAATAATTTATTGTTCTCTCAAATCCATTTGCAGTCCCTCGCTTGGCAACATAATAAACGCACAAGATACATACCTTCTGATGTACTGTCAGGTCCAACGATGTAATCCATCTGAAGGGGTTAACTAATATTACAAGCAGGAGCCCTGCTATAATGCAGCTGTGCTCCGTGCTTGTAATTCCCCTGCGAATGAATGAAATGTAGGTCATTGACCTACATTTCATTCATTCGCGGTGAGGCGCCCTCTGGTGGATGTTCTCATGAACTGCAGCCTGGGAACTTTTTCCCACGCTCCAGGTCATATGAGGACATCCACCAGGGGGCGCCTCACCGCGAATGAATGAAATGTAGGTCAATGACCTACATTTCATTCATTCGCAGGGGAATTACAAGCACGGAGCACAGCTGCATTATAGCAGGGCTCCTGCTTGTAATATTAGTTAACCCCTTCAGATGGATTACATCGTTGGACCTGACAGTACATCAGAAGGTATGTATCTTGTGCGTTTATTATGTTGCCAAGCGAGGGACTGCAAATGGATTTGAGAGAACAATAAATTATTACAACAACCGCTGTGTTTATTTCATTAAAATCCTTTTAAATCATGTGTGTGTGTGTTTTTTAACCCTTTCCAACAATTGGATTAATAATGGATAGGTGTCATAATTGACGCCTCTCCATTATTAATCTGGCTTAATGTCACCTTCCAATAGCAAGGTGGCATTAACCCTTCATTGCCCCATATCCCACCGCTACAGGGAGTGGGAAGAGAGTGGCCAAGTGCCAGAATAGGCACATCTTCCAGATGTGCCTTTTCTGGGGTGGCTGGGGGCAGATGTTTTTAGCCACGGGGGGGCCAAAAACCATGGACCCTCTCCTGGCTATTAATATCTGCCCTCAGTCACTGGCTTTACCGCTCTGGCGGAGAAAATTGCGCGGGAGCCCACGCCAATTTTTTCCGCCATTTAACCCTTTATTTTAGCAGCTACAGCGCTGAAATTTTGCACATACACACTACTAACATTAGTAGTGTGGAATATGCAAAAAAAAGGGGGATATGAGATTGTTTACTGTATGTAAACCATGTCTCATATCCTGTCGGGTTTGTGCAGGAGAAATGAAAAGCCGGCAATTGAATTACCGACTTTTCACTAACAGCGCTGCGTATTTCTCGCAAGTCACACTGCTGGTCCGTGTGGAATCCGTATTTTTCTCGCCCCCATAGACTTTCATTGGCGATTTTTTTGCGCAGTACGCTGACAAACGCAGCATGCTGCGATTTTGTACGGCCGTAGAAAGCCGTATAATACTGAACCGTAATATACGGCTAATAGGAGCAGCCCCATTGAGAATAATTGTGCCGTATGTTATGCGAGTTTTACGGACGTAGTTTCTGCGCTCTTACGTCCGTAAAACTCGCCAGTGTGACACCGGCCTTAGACAGCAAAAAAAGAGGTACACCAGCCAACAATGAGTAAACTGGTAGCACGCAGATATATGAGTGTTGTAAAGGAAATAACACACTGGCAAATATGCGGCCTTTTTGTTTTATATGCAAAATAGTGCTGTATAGAATAACAGTTTCAGACTGCAAAAAAAGGGGTACACAGGCCTACAATGCCCAAACTTGGAACACGCAGATATATGAGTGCTGTAACGGAAATACCACACTGGCAAATATGTGGCCATTTTTTATGCTAAATAGTGCTGAATAGAATTATAGTATCAGACAGCAAAAAAAGGGGTACACCGGCCTACAATGAGCAAACTTGGAGCACGCAGATAATGAGTGCTGTAAAGGAAATACCACACTGGCAAATAAGTGGCCTTTTTTATATGCAAAATAGTGCTGTATAGAATTATATTATCAGACAGCAAAAAAAAGGGGTACAGCGGCCTACAATGAGCAAACCTGGAACATGCAGATATACGAGGGCTGTAACGGAAATACCACACTGGCAAATATGTGGCCTTTTTTATATGCAAAATAGTGCTGTATAAAATTATAGTATCAGACAGCAACAAAAGGGGTACACCGGCCTACAATGAGCAAACTTGGAGCACGCAGATATATGAGTGCTGTAACGGAAATACCACACTGGCAAATATGTGAATTTTTTCATTACAAGCTACATAGTGCTGTATAGAATTGCAGTTTCAGACAGCAAAAAAGGAGGTAAACCGGCCTACAATGCCCAAACTTGGAGCATGCAGATATATGATTGCTGTAACAGAAATACCACACTGGCAAATATGTGGCCTTTTTATATGCAAAATAGTGCTGTATAGAATTACAGTATCAGACAGCAAATAAAAGAGGTATACCTGTCTACAATGCCCAAACTTGGAGCACGCAGATATATGAGTGCTGTAAAGGAAATACAACACTGAAAAATATGTGGCCTTTTTTATATGAAAAATATTGCTGTATAGAATTAGAGTATCAGACAGCAAAAAAGAGGTAAACCAGCCAACAATGAGCAAACTTGGAGCACGCAGATATACGAGTGCTGTAAAGGAAATATCACAATGGCAAATATGTGGCCTTTTTGTTTTATATGCAAAATAGTGCTGTATAAAATTACAGTATCAGACAGCAAAAAAAAGGTACACCGGCATACAATGCCCAAAATTGGAGCATGCAGATATATGAGTGCTGTACGGAAATACCACACTGGCAAATATGTAGCTCTCTTATATACAAATTAGTGCTGTGTAGAATTATAGTATCAGACAGCAAAAAAAGGGGTACACCGACCTATAATGCGCAAACATGGAGCACGCAGATATACGAGTGCTGAAACGGAAATACCACACTGGCATATATGTGGCTTTTTTATATGCAAAATATTGCTATACAGAATGACAGTAACAGACTGAAAAAAAGAGGTACACCGGACAATAATGCACAAACTTGGAGCACGCAGATATATGAGTGCTGTAACGGAAATACCACGGAAATACCACACTGGCAAATATGTGGCCTTTTTTTTATATATGCAAAATAGTGCTGTACAAAATTACAGTATCAGACAGCGAAAAAAAGAGGTACACCGGCCTACAATGCCCAAAATTGGAGCACGCAGATGTGAGTGCTGTAACGGAAATGCCACACTGGCAAATATGTGGCTTTTTTATATGCAAAATAGTGCTTTATAGAATTATAGTATCAGACAGCAAAAAAAAGAGGTACACCGGCCTACAATGCCCAAACTTGGAGTATGCAGATATATGAGTGCTGTAACGGAAATACCACGGAAATACCACACTGGCAAATATGTGGCCATTTTTTATGCTAAATACTGCTGAATAAAATTATAGTATCAGACGGCAAAAAAAGTGGTACACAGGCCTATATTGCCCAGACATGAAGCACGCAGATATATGAATGCTGTAATGGAAAAACCACACTGGCAAAATGTGGCCTTTTATATGCTAAATAGTGCTGAATAGAATTACAGTATTAGATAGCAAAAAAAGAGGTACACTGGCCTACAATGCCCAAAATTGGAGCATGCAGATATTTGAGTGCTGTAAAGGAAATACCACACTGGCAAATATGTGGCCTTTTTTATATGCTAATTAGTGCTGAATGGAATTACAGTATCAGACAGCAAAAAAAGAGGTACACCAGCCAACAATGAGCAAACTTGGAGCACGCAGATATATGAGTGCTGTAAAGGAAATAAGACATTGGCAAATTTGTGGCCTTTTTGTTTTATATGCAAAATAGTGCTGTATAAAATTACAGTATCATACAGCAAAAAAAGAGGTACACCAGCCTACAATGCCCAAAATTGGAGCACGCAGATATATGATTGCTATACGGAAATACCACGCTGGCAAATATGTGGCTTTTTTATATGCAAAATATTGCTGTACAGAACGACAGTATCATACTGCAAAAAAAAAGAAGTACACCGGCCTACAATGCCTAAACTTGGAGCACGCAGATATATGAGTGCTGTAACGGATATAACACACTGGCAAATATGTGGCCATTTTTTATGCTAAATAGTGCTGAATAGAATTATAGTATCAGACAGCAAAAAAAGGGGTACACCGGCCTATAAAGCCCAAACTTGGAGCACGCAGATATATGAGTGCTGAAACGGAAATACCACACATGCAAATATGTGGCTTTTTTATATGCAAAATATTGCTGTACAGAATGACAGTATCAGACTGCAAAAAAAAAGAGGTACAACGGCTTACAATGCCCAAACTTGGAGCACGCAGATATGTGAGTGCTGTAACAGAAATACCACACTGGCAAATATGTGGCTTTTTTTTAATGCGAAATATTACTGTACAGAATTACAGTATCAGATTGAAAAAAAAAGAGGTACACCAGCCTAAAATGCCCAAACTTAGAGCACGCAGATATATGAGTGCTGTTACGGAAAAACCACAATGGCAAAATGTGGCCTTTTTTATGTGCTAAATAGTGCTTTATAGAATTACAGTATCAGACAGCAAAAAAAGAGGCACACCGGCCTACAATGTCCAAATTTGGAGCACGCAGATATATGAATGCTGTAACGGAAATACAACACTGGCAAACATGTGGCCTTTTTATATGCTAAATAGTGCTGAATGGAATTACAGTATCAGAGAGCAAAAAAAGTGGTACACCGGCCTACAGTGACCAAACCTAGAGCACGCAGATATACGAGGGCTGTAACGGAAATACCACACTGGCAAATATGTGGCCTTTTTTTATATGCAAAATAGTGCTGTATAAAATTATAGTATCAGACAGCAAAAAAAAGGGGTACACTGGCCTACAATGAGCAAACTTAGAGCACGCAGATACATGAGTGCTGTAACAGAAATACGACACTGGCAAATATGTGACTCTTTTTATTTTAAGCTACATAGTGCTGTATAGAATTACAGTATCAGACAGCAAAAAAGAGGAAAACTGGCCTACAATGCCCAAACTTGGAGCATGCAGATATATGATTGCTGTAACGGAAATACCACACTGGCAAATATGTGGCATTTTTATATGCAAAATAGTGTTGTTTAGAATTACAGTATCAGACAGCAAATAAAAGAGGTACACCTGTCTACAATGCTCAAACTTGGAGCACTCAGATATATGAGTGCTGTAAAGGAAATACCACACTGGCAAATATGTGGCCTTTTTTATATGCTAAATAGTGCTGTATAGAATTAGAGTATCAGACAGCAAAAAAAGAGGTACACCAGCCAACAATGAGCAAACTTGGAGCACACAGATATATGAGTGCTGTAACGGAAAAACCACACTAGAAAAATGTGGCCTTTTTAATATGCTAAATAGTGCTGTATAGAATTAAAGTGTCAGACAGCAAAAAAAGAGGCACACCGGCATACAATGACCAAATCTGGAGCACGCAGATATATGAGTGCTGTAACGGAAATACCAAACTGGCAAATATGTGGCCTTTTTTATATGCAAAATAGTGCTGTATAGAAGTATATTATGAGACAGCAAAAAAAGTGGTACAGCGGCCTACAATGAGCAAACCTGGAGCACGCAGATATACGAGGGCTGTAACGGAAATACCACACTGGCAAATATGTGGCATTTTTATATGCAAAATAGTGTTGTTTAGAATTACAGTATCAGACAGCAAATAAAAGAGGTATACCTGTCTACAATGCCCAAACTTGGAGCACGCAGATATATGAGTGCTGTAAAGGAAATAACACACTGGCAAATATGCAGCCTTTTTGTTTTATATGCAAAATAGTGCTGTATAAAATTACAGTATCAGACAGCAAAAAAAGAGGTACACTGGCCTACAATGCCCAAACTTTGAGCACGCAGATAAATGAGTGCTGTACGGAAATACCACACTGGCAAATATGTGGCTATTTTATATGCAAAATAGTGCTTTATAGAATTATAGTATCAGACAGCAAAAAAAAGAGGTACACTGGCCTACAATGCCCAAACTTGGAGCATGCAGATATATGAGTGCTGTAACGGAAATACTACAGAAATACCACACTGGCAAATGTGTGGCCATTTTTTATGCTAAAGAGTGCTGAATAAAATTATAGTATCAGACTGCAAAAAAAGGGGTACAGAGGCCTATATTGCCCAGACATGGAGCATGCAGATATATGAGTGCTGTAATGGAAAAACCACACTGACAAAATGTGGCCTTTTTATATGCTAAATAGTGCTGAATAGAATTACAGTATCAGATAGCAAAAAAAGAGGTACACCGGCCTACAATGCACAGACTTGGAGCATGCAGATATTTGAGTGCTGTAACGGAAATACCACACTGGCAAATATGTTGCCTTTTTATATGCAAAATAGTGCTGCATAGAATTACAGTATCAGACAGCAAATAAAAGGGTACACCTGTCTGCAATGCCCAAACTTGGAGCACGCAGATATATGAGTGCTGTAAAGGAAATACCACACCGGCAAATA
The DNA here is from genome assembly GCF_051348905.1 of Ranitomeya variabilis. Lineage (NCBI taxonomy): Eukaryota > Metazoa > Chordata > Amphibia > Anura > Dendrobatidae > Ranitomeya > Ranitomeya variabilis. The sequence continues at coordinate 579,842,486 of NC_135236.1, forward strand.
TGTGGCCTTTTTATATGCTAAATAGTGCTGAATGGAATTACAGTATCAGACAGCAAAAAAAGGGGTACACCGGCCTACAATGCCCAAACTTGGAGCACGCAGATATATGGGTGCTGTCTCGGAAATACCACAATGGCAAATATGTGACCTTTTTATATGCAAAATAGTGCGGTATAGAATTACAGTATCAGACAGCAAAAAAAGAGGTACACCAGCCAACAATGAGAAAACTTGGAGCACACAGATATATGAGTGCTGTAAAGTAAATAACACACTGGCAAATATGCAGCCTTTTTGTTTTATATGCAAAAGAGTGCTGTATAAAATTACAGTATCAGACTGCAAAAAAATGAGGTACACAGGCCTACAATGCCCAAACGTGGAGAACGCAGATATATGAGTGCTGTGACGGAAAAACCACAATGGCAAATATGTGGCCATTTTTTATGTGCTAAATAGTGCTGTATAGAATTACATTATCAGACAGCAAAAAAGGAGGCACACCGGCCTACAATGCCCACATTTGGAGCACGCAGATATATGAGTGCTGTAACGGAAAAACCACACTGGCAAATATGTGGCCTTTTTTATAAGCAAAATATTGCAGCATTGAATTATAGTATCAGACAGCAAAAAAAGGGGTACACCCTCCTACAATGAGCAAACCTGGAGCACGCAGATATACGAGGGCTGTAACGGAAATACCACACTGGCAAATATGTGGCCTTTTTTATATGCAAAATAGTGCTGTATAAAATTATAGCATCAGACAGCAAATAAAAGAGGTACACCTGTCTACAATGCCCAAACTTGGAGCACGCAGATATATGGGTGCTGTCACGGAAATACCACAATGGCAAATATGTGACCTTTTTATATGCAAAATAGTGCTTTATAGAATTACAGTATCAGACAGCAAAAAAAGGGGTACACCGGCCTATAATGAGCAAACTTGGAGCACGCAGATATATGAGTGCTGTAAAAGAAATACCTCACTGGCAAATATATGACTTTTTTTATTATAAGCTACATAGTGCTGTATAAAAGTACAGTATCAGACAGCAAAAAAAGAGGTACACCGGCCTACAATGCCCAAAATTGGAGCACGCAGATATATGATTGCTATACGGAAATACCACACTGGCAAATATGTGGCTTTTTTATATGCAAAATATTGCTGTACAGAAGGACAGTATCAGACTGCAAAAAATAAGAGATACACTGGCCTACAATGCCCAAACTTGGAGCACGCAGATATATGAGTGCTGTAACGGAAATACCACACTGGCAAATATGTGGCCTTTTTTTATATGCAAAATAGTGCTGTATAAAATTATAGTATCAGACAGCAAAAAAAAGGGGTACACTGGCCTACAATGAGCAAACTTAGAGCACGCAGATACATGAGTGCTGTAACAGAAATACGACACTGGCAAATATGTGACTCTTTTTATTTTAAGCTACATAGTGCTGTATAGAATTACAGTATCAGACAGCAAAAAAGAGGAAAACTGGCCTACAATGCCCAAACTTGGAGCATGCAGATATATGATTGCTGTAACGGAAATACCACACTGGCAAATATGTGGCATTTTTATATGCAAAATAGTGTTGTTTAGAATTACAGTATCAGACAGCAAATAAAAGAGGTACACCTGTCTACAATGCTCAAACTTGGAGCACTCAGATATATGAGTGCTGTAAAGGAAATACCACACTGGCAAATATGTGGCCTTTTTTATATGCTAAATAGTGCTGTATAGAATTAGAGTATCAGACAGCAAAAAAAGAGGTACACCAGCCAACAATGAGCAAACTTGGAGCACACAGATATATGAGTGCTGTAACGGAAAAACCACACTAGAAAAATGTGGCCTTTTTAATATGCTAAATAGTGCTGTATAGAATTAAAGTGTCAGACAGCAAAAAAAGAGGCACACCGGCATACAATGACCAAATCTGGAGCACGCAGATATATGAGTGCTGTAACGGAAATACCAAACTGGCAAATATGTGGCCTTTTTTATATGCAAAATAGTGCTGTATAGAAGTATATTATGAGACAGCAAAAAAAGTGGTACAGCGGCCTACAATGAGCAAACCTGGAGCACGCAGATATACGAGGGCTGTAACGGAAATACCACACTGGCAAATATGTGGCATTTTTATATGCAAAATAGTGTTGTTTAGAATTACAGTATCAGACAGCAAATAAAAGAGGTATACCTGTCTACAATGCCCAAACTTGGAGCACGCAGATATATGAGTGCTGTAAAGGAAATAACACACTGGCAAATATGCAGCCTTTTTGTTTTATATGCAAAATAGTGCTGTATAAAATTACAGTATCAGACAGCAAAAAAAGAGGTACACTGGCCTACAATGCCCAAACTTTGAGCACGCAGATAAATGAGTGCTGTACGGAAATACCACACTGGCAAATATGTGGCTATTTTATATGCAAAATAGTGCTTTATAGAATTATAGTATCAGACAGCAAAAAAAAGAGGTACACTGGCCTACAATGCCCAAACTTGGAGCATGCAGATATATGAGTGCTGTAACGGAAATACTACAGAAATACCACACTGGCAAATGTGTGGCCATTTTTTATGCTAAAGAGTGCTGAATAAAATTATAGTATCAGACTGCAAAAAAAGGGGTACAGAGGCCTATATTGCCCAGACATGGAGCATGCAGATATATGAGTGCTGTAATGGAAAAACCACACTGACAAAATGTGGCCTTTTTATATGCTAAATAGTGCTGAATAGAATTACAGTATCAGATAGCAAAAAAAGAGGTACACCGGCCTACAATGCACAGACTTGGAGCATGCAGATATTTGAGTGCTGTAACGGAAATACCACACTGGCAAATATGTTGCCTTTTTATATGCAAAATAGTGCTGCATAGAATTACAGTATCAGACAGCAAATAAAAGGGTACACCTGTCTGCAATGCCCAAACTTGGAGCACGCAGATATATGAGTGCTGTAAAGGAAATACCACACCGGCAAATATGTGGCCTTTTTATATGCTAAATAGTGCTGAATGGAATTACAGTATCAGACAGCAAAAAAAGGGGTACACCGGCCTACAATGCCCAAACTTGGAGCACGCAGATATATGGGTGCTGTCTCGGAAATACCACAATGGCAAATATGTGACCTTTTTATATGCAAAATAGTGCGGTATAGAATTACAGTATCAGACAGCAAAAAAAGAGGTACACCAGCCAACAATGAGAAAACTTGGAGCACACAGATATATGAGTGCTGTAAAGTAAATAACACACTGGCAAATATGCAGCCTTTTTGTTTTATATGCAAAAGAGTGCTGTATAAAATTACAGTATCAGACTGCAAAAAAATGAGGTACACAGGCCTACAATGCCCAAACGTGGAGAACGCAGATATATGAGTGCTGTGACGGAAAAACCACAATGGCAAATATGTGGCCATTTTTTATGTGCTAAATAGTGCTGTATAGAATTACATTATCAGACAGCAAAAAAGGAGGCACACCGGCCTACAATGCCCACATTTGGAGCACGCAGATATATGAGTGCTGTAACGGAAAAACCACACTGGCAAATATGTGGCCTTTTTTATAAGCAAAATATTGCAGCATTGAATTATAGTATCAGACAGCAAAAAAAGGGGTACACCCTCCTACAATGAGCAAACCTGGAGCACGCAGATATACGAGGGCTGTAACGGAAATACCACACTGGCAAATATGTGAATTTTTTCATTACAAGCTACATAGTGCTGTATAGAATTGCAGTTTCAGACAGCAAAAAAGGAGGTAAACCGGCCTACAATGCCCAAACTTGGAGCATGCAGATATATGATTGCTGTAACAGAAATACCACACTGGCAAATATGTGGCCTTTTTATATGCAAAATAGTGCTGTATAGAATTACAGTATCAGACAGCAAATAAAAGAGGTATACCTGTCTACAATGCCCAAACTTGGAGCACGCAGATATATGAGTGCTGTAAAGGAAATACAACACTGAAAAATATGTGGCCTTTTTTATATGAAAAATATTGCTGTATAGAATTAGAGTATCAGACAGCAAAAAAGAGGTAAACCAGCCAACAATGAGCAAACTTGGAGCACGCAGATATACGAGTGCTGTAAAGGAAATATCACAATGGCAAATATGTGGCCTTTTTGTTTTATATGCAAAATAGTGCTGTATAAAATTACAGTATCAGACAGCAAAAAAAAGGTACACCGGCATACAATGCCCAAAATTGGAGCATGCAGATATATGAGTGCTGTACGGAAATACCACACTGGCAAATATGTAGCTCTCTTATATACAAATTAGTGCTGTGTAGAATTATAGTATCAGACAGCAAAAAAAGGGGTACACCGACCTATAATGCGCAAACATGGAGCACGCAGATATACGAGTGCTGAAACGGAAATACCACACTGGCATATATGTGGCTTTTTTATATGCAAAATATTGCTATACAGAATGACAGTAACAGACTGAAAAAAAGAGGTACACCGGACAATAATGCACAAACTTGGAGCACGCAGATATATGAGTGCTGTAACGGAAATACCACGGAAATACCACACTGGCAAATATGTGGCCTTTTTTTTATATATGCAAAATAGTGCTGTACAAAATTACAGTATCAGACAGCGAAAAAAAGAGGTACACCGGCCTACAATGCCCAAAATTGGAGCACGCAGATGTGAGTGCTGTAACGGAAATGCCACACTGGCAAATATGTGGCTTTTTTATATGCAAAATAGTGCTTTATAGAATTATAGTATCAGACAGCAAAAAAAAGAGGTACACCGGCCTACAATGCCCAAACTTGGAGTATGCAGATATATGAGTGCTGTAACGGAAATACCACGGAAATACCACACTGGCAAATATGTGGCCATTTTTTATGCTAAATACTGCTGAATAAAATTATAGTATCAGACGGCAAAAAAAGTGGTACACAGGCCTATATTGCCCAGACATGAAGCACGCAGATATATGAATGCTGTAATGGAAAAACCACACTGGCAAAATGTGGCCTTTTATATGCTAAATAGTGCTGAATAGAATTACAGTATTAGATAGCAAAAAAAGAGGTACACTGGCCTACAATGCCCAAAATTGGAGCATGCAGATATTTGAGTGCTGTAAAGGAAATACCACACTGGCAAATATGTGGCCTTTTTTATATGCTAATTAGTGCTGAATGGAATTACAGTATCAGACAGCAAAAAAAGAGGTACACCAGCCAACAATGAGCAAACTTGGAGCACGCAGATATATGAGTGCTGTAAAGGAAATAAGACATTGGCAAATTTGTGGCCTTTTTGTTTTATATGCAAAATAGTGCTGTATAAAATTACAGTATCATACAGCAAAAAAAGAGGTACACCAGCCTACAATGCCCAAAATTGGAGCACGCAGATATATGATTGCTATACGGAAATACCACGCTGGCAAATATGTGGCTTTTTTATATGCAAAATATTGCTGTACAGAACGACAGTATCATACTGCAAAAAAAAAGAAGTACACCGGCCTACAATGCCTAAACTTGGAGCACGCAGATATATGAGTGCTGTAACGGATATAACACACTGGCAAATATGTGGCCATTTTTTATGCTAAATAGTGCTGAATAGAATTATAGTATCAGACAGCAAAAAAAGGGGTACACCGGCCTATAAAGCCCAAACTTGGAGCACGCAGATATATGAGTGCTGAAACGGAAATACCACACATGCAAATATGTGGCTTTTTTATATGCAAAATATTGCTGTACAGAATGACAGTATCAGACTGCAAAAAAAAAGAGGTACAACGGCTTACAATGCCCAAACTTGGAGCACGCAGATATGTGAGTGCTGTAACAGAAATACCACACTGGCAAATATGTGGCTTTTTTTTAATGCGAAATATTACTGTACAGAATTACAGTATCAGATTGAAAAAAAAAGAGGTACACCAGCCTAAAATGCCCAAACTTAGAGCACGCAGATATATGAGTGCTGTTACGGAAAAACCACAATGGCAAAATGTGGCCTTTTTTATGTGCTAAATAGTGCTTTATAGAATTACAGTATCAGACAGCAAAAAAAGAGGCACACCGGCCTACAATGTCCAAATTTGGAGCACGCAGATATATGAATGCTGTAACGGAAATACAACACTGGCAAACATGTGGCCTTTTTATATGCTAAATAGTGCTGAATGGAATTACAGTATCAGAGAGCAAAAAAAGTGGTACACCGGCCTACAGTGACCAAACCTAGAGCACGCAGATATACGAGGGCTGTAACGGAAATACCACACTGGCAAATATGTGGCCTTTTTTTATATGCAAAATAGTGCTGTATAAAATTATAGTATCAGACAGCAAAAAAAAGGGGTACACTGGCCTACAATGAGCAAACTTAGAGCACGCAGATACATGAGTGCTGTAACAGAAATACGACACTGGCAAATATGTGACTCTTTTTATTTTAAGCTACATAGTGCTGTATAGAATTACAGTATCAGACAGCAAAAAAGAGGAAAACTGGCCTACAATGCCCAAACTTGGAGCATGCAGATATACGAGGGCTGTAACGGAAATACCACACTGGCAAATATGTGGCATTTTTATATGCAAAATAGTGTTGTTTAGAATTACAGTATCAGACAGCAAATAAAAGAGGTATACCTGTCTACAATGCCCAAACTTGGAGCACGCAGATATATGAGTGCTGTAAAGGAAATACCACACTGGCAAATATGTGGCCTTTTTTATATGCTAAATAGTGCTGTATAGAATTAGAGTATCAGACAGCAAAAAAAGAGGTACACCAGCCAACAATGAGCAAACTTGGAGCACACAGATATATGAGTGCTGTAACGGAAAAACCACACTAGAAAAATGTGGCCTTTTTAATATGCTAAATAGTGCTGTATAGAATTAAAGTGTCAGACAGCAAAAAAAGAGGCACACCGGCATACAATGACCAAATCTGGAGCACGCAGATATATGAGTGCTGTAACGGAAATACCAAACTGGCAAATATGTGGCCTTTTTTATATGCAAAATAGTGCTGTATAGAAGTATATTATGAGACAGCAAAAAAAGTGGTACAGCGGCCTACAATGAGCAAACCTGGAGCACGCAGATATACGAGGGCTGTAACGGAAATACCACACTGGCAAATATGTGGCATTTTTATATGCAAAATAGTGTTGTTTAGAATTACAGTATCAGACAGCAAATAAAAGAGGTATACCTGTCTACAATGCCCAAACTTGGAGCACGCAGATATATGAGTGCTGTAAAGGAAATAACACACTGGCAAATATGCAGCCTTTTTGTTTTATATGCAAAATAGTGCTGTATAAAATTACAGTATCAGACAGCAAAAAAAGAGGTACACTGGCCTACAATGCCCAAACTTTGAGCACGCAGATAAATGAGTGCTGTACGGAAATACCACACTGGCAAATATGTGGCTATTTTATATGCAAAATAGTGCTTTATAGAATTATAGTATCAGACAGCAAAAAAAAGAGGTACACTGGCCTACAATGCCCAAACTTGGAGCATGCAGATATATGAGTGCTGTAACGGAAATACTACAGAAATACCACACTGGCAAATGTGTGGCCATTTTTTATGCTAAAGAGTGCTGAATAAAATTATAGTATCAGACTGCAAAAAAAGGGGTACAGAGGCCTATATTGCCCAGACATGGAGCATGCAGATATATGAGTGCTGTAATGGAAAAACCACACTGACAAAATGTGGCCTTTTTATATGCTAAATAGTGCTGAATAGAATTACAGTATCAGATAGCAAAAAAAGAGGTACACCGGCCTACAATGCACAGACTTGGAGCATGCAGATATTTGAGTGCTGTAACGGAAATACCACACTGGCAAATATGTTGCCTTTTTATATGCAAAATAGTGCTGCATAGAATTACAGTATCAGACAGCAAATAAAAGGGTACACCTGTCTGCAATGCCCAAACTTGGAGCACGCAGATATATGAGTGCTGTAAAGGAAATACCACACCGGCAAATATGTGGCCTTTTTATATGCTAAATAGTGCTGAATGGAATTACAGTATCAGACAGCAAAAAAAGGGGTACACCGGCCTACAATGCCCAAACTTGGAGCACGCAGATATATGGGTGCTGTCTCGGAAATACCACAATGGCAAATATGTGACCTTTTTATATGCAAAATAGTGCGGTATAGAATTACAGTATCAGACAGCAAAAAAAGAGGTACACCAGCCAACAATGAGAAAACTTGGAGCACACAGATATATGAGTGCTGTAAAGTAAATAACACACTGGCAAATATGCAGCCTTTTTGTTTTATATGCAAAAGAGTGCTGTATAAAATTACAGTATCAGACTGCAAAAAAATGAGGTACACAGGCCTACAATGCCCAAACGTGGAGAACGCAGATATATGAGTGCTGTGACGGAAAAACCACAATGGCAAATATGTGGCCATTTTTTATGTGCTAAATAGTGCTGTATAGAATTACATTATCAGACAGCAAAAAAGGAGGCACACCGGCCTACAATGCCCACATTTGGAGCACGCAGATATATGAGTGCTGTAACGGAAAAACCACACTGGCAAATATGTGGCCTTTTTTATAAGCAAAATATTGCAGCATTGAATTATAGTATCAGACAGCAAAAAAAGGGGTACACCCTCCTACAATGAGCAAACCTGGAGCACGCAGATATACGAGGGCTGTAACGGAAATACCACACTGGCAAATATGTGGCCTTTTTTATATGCAAAATAGTGCTGTATAAAATTATAGCATCAGACAGCAAATAAAAGAGGTACACCTGTCTACAATGCCCAAACTTGGAGCACGCAGATATATGGGTGCTGTCACGGAAATACCACAATGGCAAATATGTGACCTTTTTATATGCAAAATAGTGCTTTATAGAATTACAGTATCAGACAGCAAAAAAAGGGGTACACCGGCCTATAATGAGCAAACTTGGAGCACGCAGATATATGAGTGCTGTAAAAGAAATACCTCACTGGCAAATATATGACTTTTTTTATTATAAGCTACATAGTGCTGTATAAAAGTACAGTATCAGACAGCAAAAAAAGAGGTACACCGGCCTACAATGCCCAAAATTGGAGCACGCAGATATATGATTGCTATACGGAAATACCACACTGGCAAATATGTGGCTTTTTTATATGCAAAATATTGCTGTACAGAAGGACAGTATCAGACTGCAAAAAATAAGAGATACACTGGCCTACAATGCCCAAACTTGGAGCACGCAGATATATGAGTGCTGTAACGGAAATACCACACTGGCAAATATGTGGCCTTTTTTTATATGCAAAATAGTGCTGTATAAAATTATAGTATCAGACAGCAAAAAAAAGGGGTACACTGGCCTACAATGAGCAAACTTAGAGCACGCAGATACATGAGTGCTGTAACAGAAATACGACACTGGCAAATATGTGACTCTTTTTATTTTAAGCTACATAGTGCTGTATAGAATTACAGTATCAGACAGCAAAAAAGAGGAAAACTGGCCTACAATGCCCAAACTTGGAGCATGCAGATATATGATTGCTGTAACGGAAATACCACACTGGCAAATATGTGGCATTTTTATATGCAAAATAGTGTTGTTTAGAATTACAGTATCAGACAGCAAATAAAAGAGGTACACCTGTCTACAATGCTCAAACTTGGAGCACTCAGATATATGAGTGCTGTAAAGGAAATACCACACTGGCAAATATGTGGCCTTTTTTATATGCTAAATAGTGCTGTATAGAATTAGAGTATCAGACAGCAAAAAAAGAGGTACACCAGCCAACAATGAGCAAACTTGGAGCACACAGATATATGAGTGCTGTAACGGAAAAACCACACTAGAAAAATGTGGCCTTTTTAATATGCTAAATAGTGCTGTATAGAATTAAAGTGTCAGACAGCAAAAAAAGAGGCACACCGGCATACAATGACCAAATCTGGAGCACGCAGATATATGAGTGCTGTAACGGAAATACCAAACTGGCAAATATGTGGCCTTTTTTATATGCAAAATAGTGCTGTATAGAAGTATATTATGAGACAGCAAAAAAAGTGGTACAGCGGCCTACAATGAGCAAACCTGGAGCACGCAGATATACGAGGGCTGTAACGGAAATACCACACTGGCAAATATGTGGCATTTTTATATGCAAAATAGTGTTGTTTAGAATTACAGTATCAGACAGCAAATAAAAGAGGTATACCTGTCTACAATGCCCAAACTTGGAGCACGCAGATATATGAGTGCTGTAAAGGAAATAACACACTGGCAAATATGCAGCCTTTTTGTTTTATATGCAAAATAGTGCTGTATAAAATTACAGTATCAGACAGCAAAAAAAGAGGTACACTGGCCTACAATGCCCAAACTTTGAGCACGCAGATAAATGAGTGCTGTACGGAAATACCACACTGGCAAATATGTGGCTATTTTATATGCAAAATAGTGCTTTATAGAATTATAGTATTAGACAGCAAAAAAAAGAGGTACACTGGCCTACAATGCCCAAACTTGGAGCATGCAGATATATGAGTGCTGTAACGGAAATACTACAGAAATACCACACTGGCAAATGTGTGGCCATTTTTTATGCTAAAGAGTGCTGAATAAAATTATAGTATCAGACTGCAAAAAAAGGGGTACAGAGGCCTATATTGCCCAGACATGGAGCATGCAGATATATGAGTGCTGTAATGGAAAAACCACACTGACAAAATGTGGCCTTTTTATATGCTAAATAGTGCTGAATAGAATTACAGTATCAGATAGCAAAAAAAGAGGTACACCGGCCTACAATGCACAGACTTGGAGCATGCAGATATTTGAGTGCTGTAACGGAAATACCACACTGGCAAATATGTTGCCTTTTTATATGCAAAATAGTGCTGCATAGAATTACAGTATCAGACAGCAAATAAAAGGGTACACCTGTCTGCAATGCCCAAACTTGGAGCACGCAGATATATGAGTGCTGTAAAGGAAATACCACACCGGCAAATATGTGGCCTTTTTATATGCTAAATAGTGCTGAATGGAATTACAGTATCAGACAGCAAAAAAAGGGGTACACCGGCCTACAATGCCCAAACTTGGAGCACGCAGATATATGGGTGCTGTCTCGGAAATACCACAATGGCAAATATGTGACCTTTTTATATGCAAAATAGTGCGGTATAGAATTACAGTATCAGACAGCAAAAAAAGAGGTACACCAGCCAACAATGAGAAAACTTGGAGCACACAGATATATGAGTGCTGTAAAGTAAATAACACACTGGCAAATATGCAGCCTTTTTGTTTTATATGCAAAAGAGTGCTGTATAAAATTACAGTATCAGACTGCAAAAAAATGAGGTACACAGGCCTACAATGCCCAAACGTGGAGAACGCAGATATATGAGTGCTGTGACGGAAAAACCACAATGGCAAATATGTGGCCATTTTTTATGTGCTAAATAGTGCTGTATAGAATTACATTATCAGACAGCAAAAAAGGAGGCACACCGGCCTACAATGCCCACATTTGGAGCACGCAGATATATGAGTGCTGTAACGGAAAAACCACACTGGCAAATATGTGGCCTTTTTTATAAGCAAAATATTGCAGCATTGAATTATAGTATCAGACAGCAAAAAAAGGGGTACACCCTCCTACAATGAGCAAACCTGGAGCACGCAGATATACGAGGGCTGTAACGGAAATACCACACTGGCAAATATGTGGCCTTTTTTATATGCAAAATAGTGCTGTATAAAATTATAGCATCAGACAGCAAATAAAAGAGGTACACCTGTCTACAATGCCCAAACTTGGAGCACGCAGATATATGGGTGCTGTCACGGAAATACCACAATGGCAAATATGTGACCTTTTTATATGCAAAATAGTGCTTTATAGAATTACAGTATCAGACAGCAAAAAAAGGGGTACACCGGCCTATAATGAGCAAACTTGGAGCACGCAGATATATGAGTGCTGTAAAAGAAATACCTCACTGGCAAATATATGACTTTTTTTATTATAAGCTACATAGTGCTGTATAAAAGTACAGTATCAGACAGCAAAAAAAGAGGTACACCGGCCTACAATGCCCAAAATTGGAGCACGCAGATATATGATTGCTATACGGAAATACCACACTGGCAAATATGTGGCTTTTTTATATGCAAAATATTGCTGTACAGAAGGACAGTATCAGACTGCAAAAAATAAGAGATACACTGGCCTACAATGCCCAAACTTGGAGCACGCAGATATATGAGTGCTGTAACGGAAATACCACACTGGCAAATATGTGGCCTTTTTTTATATGCAAAATAGTGCTGTATAAAATTATAGTATCAGACAGCAAAAAAAAGGGGTACACTGGCCTACAATGAGCAAACTTAGAGCACGCAGATACATGAGTGCTGTAACAGAAATACGACACTGGCAAATATGTGACTCTTTTTATTTTAAGCTACATAGTGCTGTATAGAATTACAGTATCAGACAGCAAAAAAGAGGAAAACTGGCCTACAATGCCCAAACTTGGAGCATGCAGATATATGATTGCTGTAACGGAAATACCACACTGGCAAATATGTGGCATTTTTATATGCAAAATAGTGTTGTTTAGAATTACAGTATCAGACAGCAAATAAAAGAGGTACACCTGTCTACAATGCTCAAACTTGGAGCACTCAGATATATGAGTGCTGTAAAGGAAATACCACACTGGCAAATATGTGGCCTTTTTTATATGCTAAATAGTGCTGTATAGAATTAGAGTATCAGACAGCAAAAAAAGAGGTACACCAGCCAACAATGAGCAAACTTGGAGCACACAGATATATGAGTGCTGTAACGGAAAAACCACACTAGAAAAATGTGGCCTTTTTAATATGCTAAATAGTGCTGTATAGAATTAAAGTGTCAGACAGCAAAAAAAGAGGCACACCGGCATACAATGACCAAATCTGGAGCACGCAGATATATGAGTGCTGTAACGGAAATACCAAACTGGCAAATATGTGGCCTTTTTTATATGCAAAATAGTGCTGTATAGAAGTATATTATGAGACAGCAAAAAAAGTGGTACAGCGGCCTACAATGAGCAAACCTGGAGCACGCAGATATACGAGGGCTGTAACGGAAATACCACACTGGCAAATATGTGGCATTTTTATATGCAAAATAGTGTTGTTTAGAATTACAGTATCAGACAGCAAATAAAAGAGGTATACCTGTCTACAATGCCCAAACTTGGAGCACGCAGATATATGAGTGCTGTAAAGGAAATAACACACTGGCAAATATGCAGCCTTTTTGTTTTATATGCAAAATAGTGCTGTATAAAATTACAGTATCAGACAGCAAAAAAAGAGGTACACTGGCCTACAATGCCCAAACTTTGAGCACGCAGATAAATGAGTGCTGTACGGAAATACCACACTGGCAAATATGTGGCCTTTTTTATATGCAAAATATTGCTGTATAGAATGAGAGTATCAGACAGCAAAAAAAGAGGTACACCGGCCTTCAATGCCCAAACTTGGAGCAAGCAGATATATGAGTGCTGTAACGGAAATACCACACTGGCAAATATGTGGCCATTTTTTATGCTAAGTAGTGCTGAATAGAATTATAGTATCAGACTGCAAAAAAAAGGGTACACCGGCCTATATTGCCCAAACATGGAGCACGCAGATATATGAGTGCTGTAACAGAAATACCTCACTGGCAAATATGTGGCTTTTTTTATACGCAAAATAGTGCAGTATTGAATTATAGTATCAGAAAGCAAAAAAAGGGGTAGAGCGGCCTACAATGATCAAACCTGGAGCACGCAGCTATACGAGAGCTGTAACGGAAATAACACACCGGTAAATATGTAGCCTTTTTTTATGCAAAATTGTGCTGTATAAAATTATAGTATCAGTCAGCAAAAAAAGGGGTACACTGGCCTACAATGAGCAAACTTGGAGCACGCAGATATATGAGTGCTGTAAAGGAAATATCACACTGGCAAATATGTGTCCTTTTTGTTTTATATGCAAAATAGTGCTGTATAAAATTACAGTATCAGACAGCAAAAAAAGAGGTACACCGACATACAATGCCCAAAATTGGAGCATGCAGATATATGAGTGCTGTACGGAAATACCACACCTGCAAATATGTTTCTTTTTTTTATACAAAATAGTGCTGTATAGAATTATAGTATCAGACAGCAAAAAAAGGGGTACACCGGCCTATAATGCGCAAACATGGAGCACGCAGATATATGAGTGCTGAAACGGAAATACCACACTGGCATATATGTGACTTTTTTATATGCAAAATATTGCTGTACAGAATGACAGTAACAGACTGAAAAAAAAGAGGTACACCGGACAATAATGCACAAACTTGGAGCACGCAGATATATGAGTGCTGTAACGGAAATACCACACTGGCAAATCTGTGATCTTTTTTATATGCAAAATAGTGCTGTATAGAATTAGAGTATCAGACAGCAAAATAAAGAGGTACACCAGCCTACAATGCCCAAAATTGGAGCACGCAGATATATGAGTGCTGTAACGGAAATACCACACTGGCAAATATGTGGCTATTTTATATGCAAAATAGTGCTTTATAGAATTATAGTATCAGACAGCAAAAAAAAGAGGTACACTGGCCTACAATGCCCAAACTTGGAGCATGCAGATATATGAGTGCTGTAACGGAAATACTACAGAAATACCACACTGGCAAATGTGTGGCCATTTTTTATGCTAAAGAGTGCTGAATAAAATTATAGTATCAGACTGCAAAAAAAGGGGTACAGAGGCCTATATTGCCCAGACATGGAGCATGCAGATATATGAGTGCTGTAATGGAAAAACCACACTGACAAAATGTGGCCTTTTTATATGCTAAATAGTGCTGAATAGAATTACAGTATCAGATAGCAAAAAAAGAGGTACACCGGCCAACAATGCACAGACTTGGAGCATGCAGATATTTGAGTGCTGTAACGGAAATACCACACTGGCAAATATGTTGCCTTTTTATATGCAAAATAGTGCTGCATAGAATTACAGTATCAGACAGCAAATAAAAGGGTACACCTGTCTGCAACGCCCAAACTTGGAGCACGCAGATATATGAGTGCTGTAAAGGAAATACCACACCGGCAAATATGTGGCCTTTTTATATGCTAAATAGTGCTGAATGGAATTACAGTATCAGACAGCAAAAAAAGGGGTACACCGGCCTACAATGCCCAAACTTGGAGCACGCAGATATATGGGTGCTGTCTCGGAAATACCACACCGGCAAATATGTGACCTTTTTATATGCAAAATAGTGCGGTATAGAATTACAGTATCAGACAGCAAAAAAAGAGGTACACCAGCCAACAATGAGAAAACTTGGAGCACACAGATATATGAGTGCTGTAAAGTAAATAACACACTGGCAAATATGCAGCCTTTTTGTTTTATATGCAAAAGAGTGCTGTATAAAATTACAGTATCAGACTGCAAAAAAATGAGGTACACAGGCCTACAATGCCCAAACGTGGAGAACGCAGATATATGAGTGCTGTGACGGAAAAACCACAATGGCAAATATGTGGCCATTTTTTATGTGCTAAATAGTGCTGTATAGAATTACATTATCAGACAGCAAAAAAGGAGGCACACCGGCCTACAATGCCCACATTTGGAGCACGCAGATATATGAGTGCTGTAACGGAAAAACCACACTGGCAAATATGTGGCCTTTTTTATAAGCAAAATATTGCAGCATTGAATTATAGTATCAGACAGCAAAAAAAGGGGTACACCCTCCTACAATGAGCAAACCTGGAGCACGCAGATATACGAGGGCTGTAACGGAAATACCACACTGGCAAATATGTGGCCTTTTTTATATGCAAAATAGTGCTGTATAAAATTATAGTATCAGACAGCAAATAAAAGAGGTACACCTGTCTACAATGCCCAAACTTGGAGCACGCAGATATATGGGTGCTGTCACGGAAATACCACAATGGCAAATATGTGACCTTTTTATATGCAAAATAGTGCTTTATAGAATTACAGTATCAGACAGCAAAAAAAGGGGTACACCGGCCTATAATAAGCAAACTTGGAGCACGCAGATATATGAGTGCTGTAAAAGAAATACCTCACTGGCAAATATATGACTTTTTTTATTATAAGCTACATAGTGCTGTATAAAAGTACAGTATCAGACAGCAAAAAAAGAGGTACACCGGCCTACAATGCCCAAAATTGGAGCACGCAGATATATGATTGCTATACGGAAATACCACACTGGCAAATATGTGGCTTTTTTATATGCAAAATATTGCTGTACAGAAGGACAGTATCAGACTGCAAAAAAAAGAGGTACACTGGCCTACAATGCCCAAACTTGGAGCACGCAGATATATGAGTGCTGTAACGGAAATACCACACTGGCAAATATGTGGCTTTTTTTATATGCAAAATATTGCTGTACAGAACGACAGTATCAGACTGCAAAAAAAAGAGGTACACAGGCCTACAATGCCTAAACTTGGAGCACACAGATATATGAGTGCTGTAACGGAGATAACACAGTGGCAAATATGTGGCCATTTTTTATGCTAAATAGTGCTAAATAGAATTATAGTATCAGACAGCAAAAAAATGGGTACACAGGCCTACAATGCCCAAGCTTGGAGCACGCAGATATATGAGTGCTGTGACGGAAATACCACACTGGCAAATATGTGGCCATTTTTTATGTGCAAAATATTGCTGTACAGAATGACAGTATCAGACTGCAAAAAAAAAGAGTTACACCGGCCTACAATGCCCAAACTTGGAGCACGCAGATATGTGAGTGCTGTAACAGAAATACCACACTGGCAAATATGTGGCTTTTTTTATATGCAAAATATTGCTGTACAGAATGACAGCATTAGACTGAAAAAAAAGAGGTACACCGGCCTAAAATGCCCGAACTTGGAGCACGCAGATATATGAGTGCTGTAACGGAAAAACCACAATGGCAAAATGTGGCCCTTTTTATGTGCTAAATAGTGCTGTATAGAATTACAGTATCAGACAGCAAAAAAAGAGGCACACCGGCCTACAATGCCCAAATTTGGAGCACGCAGATATATGAGTGCTGTACGGAAATACCACACTGGCAAATATGTGGCCTTTTTTATATGCAAAATATTGCTGTATAGAATGAGAGTATCAGACAGCAAAAAAAGAGGTACACCGGCCTACAATGCCCAAACTTGGAGCAAGCAGATATATGAGTGCTGTAACGGAAATACCACACTGGCAAATATGTGGCCATTTTTTATGCTAAATAGTGCTGAATAAAATTATAGTATCAGACTGCAAAAAAAAGGGTACACCGGCCTATATTGCCCAAACATGGAGCACGCAGATATATGAGTGCTGTAACAGAAATACCTCACTGGCAAATATGTGGCTTTTTTATACACAAAATAGTGCAGTATTGAATTATAGTATCAGAAAGCAAAAAAATGGGTACAGCGGCCTACAATGAGCACACCTGGAGCACGCAGATATACGAGGGCTGTAACGGAAATACCACACTGGCAAATATGTGGGTTTTTTTATGCAAAATAGTGCTGTATAAAATTATAGTATCAGTCAGCAAAAAAAGGGGTACACCGGCCTACAATGAGCAAACTTGGAGCACGCAGATATAGGAGTACTGTAACGGAAATACCACACTGGCAAATATGTGGCCTTTTTATGCTAAACAGTGCTGATTAGAATTATAGTATCAGACAGCAAAGAAAGGGGTACACCGGTCTATAATGCCCAAACTTGGAGCACGCAGATATATGAGTGCTGTAAAGAAAAAAATCTCACTCTGGCAAATATGTGGCCTTTTTGTTTTATATGCAAAATAGTGCTGTATAAAATTACAGTATCAGACAGCAAAAAAAGAGGTACACCGGCATACAATGCCCAAAATTGGAGAATGCAGATATATGAGTGCTGTACGGAAATACCACACTGGCAAATATGTAGCTCTCTTATATACAAATTAGTGCTGTGTAGAATTATAGTATCAGACAGCAAAAAAAGGGGTACACCGGCCTATAATGCGCAAACATGGAGCACGCAGATATATGAGTGCTGAAACGGAAATACCACACTGGCATATATGTGGCTTTTTTATATGCAAAATATTGCTATACAGAATGACAGTAACAGACTGAAAAAAAGAGATGTACACCGGACAATAATGCACAAACTTGGAGCACGCAGATATATGAGTGCTGTAACGGAAATACCACACTGGCAAATATGTGGTCTTTTTTATATGCAAAATAGTGCTGTATAGAATTAGAGTATCAGACAGCAAATAAAGAGGTACACCAGCCAACAATGAGCAAACTTGGAGCCCGCAGATATATGAGTGCTGTAAAGGAAATACCACACTGGCAAATATGTGGCTTTTTTATATGTAAAATAGTGCTTTATAGAATTACAGTATCAGACAGCAAAAAAAGGGGTACACCGGCCTATAATGAGCAAACTTGGAGCACGCAGATATATGAGTGCTGTAAAAGAAATACCTCACTGGCAAATATATGACTTTTTTTATTATAAGCTACATAGTGCTGTATAGAATTACAGTATCAGACAGCTAATAAAAGAGGTAAACCGGCCTACAATGCCCAAACTTGGAGCTTGCAGATATATGATTGCTGTGACGGAAATACCACACTGGCAAATATGTGGCCTTTTTTATATGCAAAATAGTGCTGTATAGAATTAGAGTATCAGACAGCAAAAAAAGAGGTACACCAGCCAAAAATGAGCAAACTTGGAGCATGCAGATATATGAGTGCTGTAAAGGAAATAAGACATTGGCAAATTTGTGGCCTTTTTGTTTTATATGCAAAATAGTGCTGTATAAAAGTACAGTATCAGACAGCAAAAAAAGAGGTACACCGGCCTACAATGCCCAAAATTGGAGCACACAGATATATGATTGCTATACGGAAATACCACACTGGCAAATATGTGGCTTTTTTATATGCAAAATATTGCTGTACAGAATGACAGTATCAGACTGCAAAAAATAAGAGATACACTGGCCTACAATGCCCAAACTTGGAGCACGCAGATATATGAGTGCTGTAACGGAAATACCACACTGGCAAATATGTGGCTTTTTTTATATGCAAAATATTGCTGTACAGAACGACAGTATCAGACTGCAAAAAAAAAAGAGGTACACAGGCCTACAATGCCTAAACTTGGAGCACACAGATATATGAGTGCTGTAACGGAGATAACACAGTGGCAAATATGTGGCCATTTTTTATGCTAAATAGTGCTAAATAGAATTATAGTATCAGACAGCAAAAAAAGGGGTACACAGGTCTACAATGCCCAAGCTTGGAGCACGCAGATATATGAGTGCTGTGACGGAAATACCACACTGGCAAATATGTGGCCATTTTTTATGTGCAAAATATTGCTGTACAGAATGACAGTATCAGACTGCAAAAAAAAAGCGTTACACCGGCCTACAATGCCCAAACTTGGAGCACGCAGATATGTGAGTGCTGTAACAGAAATACCACACTGGCAAATATGTGGCTTTTTTTATATGCAAAATATTGCTGTACAGAATGACAGCATTAGACTGAAAAAAAAGAGGTACACCGGCCTAAAATGCCCGAACTTGGAGCACGCAGATATATGAGTGCTGTAACGGAAAAACCACAATGGCAAAATGTGGCCCTTTTTATGTGCTAAATAGTGCTGTATAGAATTACAGTATCAGACAGCAAAAAAAGAGGCACACCGGCCTACAATGCCCAAATTTGGAGCACGCAGATATATGAGTGCTGTACGGAAATACCACACTGGCAAATATGTGGCCTTTTTTATATGCAAAATATTGCTGTATAGAATGAGAGTATCAGACAGCAAAAAAAGAGGTACACCGGCCTACAATGCCCAAACTTGGAGCAAGCAGATATATGAGTGCTGTAACGGAAATACCACACTGGCAAATATGTGGCCATTTTTTATGCTAAATAGTGCTGAATAAAATTATAGTATCAGACTGCAAAAAAAAGGGTACACCGGCCTATATTGCCCAAACATGGAGCACGCAGATATATGAGTGCTGTAACAGAAATACCTCACTGGCAAATATGTGGCTTTTTTTATACACAAAATAGTGCAGTATTGAATTATAGTATCAGAAAGCAAAAAAATGGGTACAGCGGCCTACAATGAGCACACCTGGAGCACGCAGATATACGAGGGCTGTAACGGAAATACCACACTGGCAAATATGTGGGTTTTTTTATGCAAAATAGTGCTGTATAAAATTATAGTATCAGTCAGCAAAAAAAGGGGTACACCGGCCTACAATGAGCAAACTTGGAGCACGCAGATATAGGAGTACTGTAACGGAAATACCACACTGGCAAATATGTGGCCTTTTTATGCTAAACAGTGCTGATTAGAATTATAGTATCAGACAGCAAAGAAAGGGGTACACCGGTCTATAATGCCCAAACTTGGAGCACGCAGATATATGAGTGCTGTAAAGAAAAAAATCTCACTCTGGCAAATATGTGGCCTTTTTGTTTTATATGCAAAATAGTGCTGTATAAAATTACAGTATCAGACATCAAAAAAAGAGGTACACCGGCATACAATGCCCAAAATTGGAGAATGCAGATATATGAGTGCTGTACGGAAATACCACACTGGCAAATATGTAGCTCTCTTATATACAAATTAGTGCTGTGTAGAATTATAATATCAGACAGCAAAAAAAGGGGTACACAGGCCTATAATGCGCAAACATGGAGCACGCAGATATATGAGTGCTGAAACGGAAATACCACACTGGCATATATGTGGCTTTTTTATATGCAAAATATTGCTATACAGAATGACAGCAACAGACTGAAAAAAAGAGATGTACACCGGACAATAATGCACAAACTTGGAGCACGCAGATATATGAGTGCTGTAACGGAAATACCACACTGGCAAATATGTGGTCTTTTTTATATGCAAAATAGTGCTGTATAGAATTAGAGTATCAGACAGCAAATAAAGAGGTACACCAGCCAACAATGAGCAAACTTGGAGCCCGCAGATATATGAGTGCTGTAAAGGAAATACCACACTGGCAAATATGTGGCTTTTTTATATGCAAAATAGTGCTTTATAGAATTATAGTATCAGACAGCAGAAAAAGAGGTACACCGGCCTACAATGCCAAAACTTGGAGCATGCAGACATATGAGTGCTGTAACGGAAATACCTGTTATGACCCCAATGGCGAGGGTCTCAGAGGAACGTGGAAGTCTGCAGAATACAAAAATCCAGCTCATAGGGCAGTGGTAACTGGGTTGACCATATATCTACTCCTAACGCCAACACTAGAAGTAGCCGGGGATCATTCCTACGTTGATTCTAGATGACACGTGCCAGCCGGAGAATCTAGCTACCCCTAGTAGAGGAAAAACAAAGACCTTTCTTGCCTCCAGAGAAGGGGACCCCAAAGCTGGATAGAAGCCCCCCACAAATAATAACGGTGAGGTAAGAGGAAATGACAAACACAGAAATGAACCAGGTTTAGCACAGAGAGGCCCGCTTACTGATAGCAGAATAAAGAAAGGTAACTTATATGGTCAACAAAAACCCTATCAAAATCCACACTGGAAATTCAAGAACCCCCGAACCGTCTAACGGTCCGGGGGGAGAACACCAGCCCCCTAGAGCTTCCAGCAAAGGTCAGGATACAGATTTGGAACAAGCTGGACAAAAATACAAAACCAAAACAAATAGCAAAAAGCAAAAGGCAGACTTAGCTGATATAACTGGAACCAGGATCAGTAGACAAGAGCACAGCAGACTAGCTCTGATAACTACGTTGCCAGGCATAGAACTGAAGGTCCAGGGAGCTTATATAGCAACACCCCTAACTAACGACCCAGGTGCGGATAAAAGGAATGACAGAAAAACCAGAGTCAAAAAACTAGTAACCACTAGAGGGAGCAAAAAGCAAATTCACAACAGTACCCCCCCCTTAGTGAGGGGTCACCGAACCCTCACCACGACCACCAGGGCGATCAGGATGAGCGGCATGAAAGGCACGAACTAAATCGGCCGCATGAACATCAGAGGCGACCACCCAGGAATTATCCTCCTGACCATAGCCCTTCCACTTGACCAGGTACTGAAGCCTCCGCCTGGAGAGGCGAGAATCCAAGATCTTCTCCACCACGTACTCCAACTCGCCCTCGACCAACACCGGAGCAGGAGGCTCAGCAGAAGGAACTACAGGCACAATGTACCGCCGCAACAAGGACCTATGAAATACATTGTGAATAGCAAACGACACAGGAAGATCCAGACGAAAAGATACAGGATTAAGGATTTCCAATATCTTGTAAGGCCCAATAAAACGAGGTTTAAATTTGGGAGAGGAGACCTTCATAGGAACAAAGCGGGAAGAAAGCCATACCAAATCCCCAACGCGTAGTCGGGGACCCACACCGCGGCGGCGGTTGGCAAAGCGCTGAGCCCTCTCCTGTGACAACTTCAAGTTGTCCACCACATGATTCCAGATCCGCTGCAACCTATCCACCACAGAATCCACCCCAGGACAGTCAGAAGGCTCCACATGACCCGAAGAAAAGCGAGGATGGAAACCAGAGTTGCAGAAAAAAGGCGAAACCAAGGTGGCGGAACTAGCCCGATTGTTAAGGGCAAACTCAGCCAACGGCAAGAATGTCACCCAATCGTCCTGATCAGCAGAGACAAAACACCTCAAATAAGCCTCCAAAGTCTGATTGGTTCGCTCCGTCTGTCCATTAGTCTGAGGATGGAAAGCAGACGAAAACGACAAATCAATGCCCATCCTACTACAAAAGGATCGCCAGAACCTGGAAACGAACTGGGATCCTCTGTCTGACACAATATTCTCAGGGATGCCGTGCAAACGAACCACGTTCTGGAAAAACACAGGAACCAGATCGGAAGAGGAAGGCAGCTTAGGCAAAGGAACCAAATGGACCATCTTGGAGAAGCGATCACATATCACCCAGATAACGGACATGCCCTGAGATAGCGGAAGATCAGAAATGAAATCCATGGAGATATGTGTCCAAGGTCTCTTCGGGACAGGCAAGGGCAAGAGCAAACCGCTGGCACGAGAACAGCAAGGCTTAGCTCGAGCACAAGTCCCACAGGACTGCACAAATGACCGCACATCCCTTGACAAGGAAGGCCACCAAAAGGACCTGGCCACCAGATCTCTGGTGCCAAAAATTCCCGGGTGACCTGCCAACACCGAGGAATGAACCTCGGAAATGACTCTGCTGGTCCACTTATCCGGGACAAACAGTCTGTCAGGTGGACAAGACTCAGGCCTATCAGCCTGAAATCTCTGCAACACACGTCGCAGATCCGGAGAAATAGCTGACAAGATAACTCCATCTTTAAGAATACCAACAGGATCAGCGACTTCAGGAGCATCAGGCACAAAGCTCCTAGAAAGAGCATCGGCCTTCACATTCTTTGAACCTGGTAAATACGAGACAACAAAATCAAAGCGGGAGAAAAACAATGACCAGCGGGCCTGTCTCGGATTAAGGCGTTTAGCAGACTCGAGATACATCAGATTTTTGTGATCAGTCAAGACCACCACACGATGCTTAGCACCCTCGAGCCAATGACGCCACTCCTCAAATGCCCATTTCATGGCCAACAACTCCCGATTGCCCACATCATAATTTCGCTCGGCAGGCGAAAACTTCCTAGAGAAAAAGGCACAAGGTTTCATAGCAGAGCAACCAGGACCTCTCTGCGACAAAACGGCCCCTGCTCCAATCTCTGAAGCATCCACCTCAACCTGAAAGGGAAGTGAGACATCGGGCTGGCACAAAACAGGCGCCGAAGTAAACCGGCGTTTCAACTCCTGGAAAGCCTCCACGGCAGCAGGAGCCCAGTTAGCTACATCGGAGCCCTTCTTGGTCATATCCGTCAAAGGTTTCACAATGCTAGAAAAATTAGCGATAAAACGACGGTAGAAGTTAGCGAAACCCAAGAACTTCTGAAGACTCTTAACTGACGAGGGCTGAGTCCAATCAAGAATAGCTCGGACCTTGACTGGGTCCATCTCCACAGCAGAAGGGGAAAAAATGAACCCCAAAAAGGGAACCTTCTGTACACCAAAGAGACACTTTGAGCCCTTGACAAACAAAGAATTTTCACGCAAAATTTTAAAGACCAACCTGACCTGCTCCACATGCGAATCCCAATTATCAGAAAAAACCAAAATATCATCCAGATAAACAATCAAAAATTTATCCAGATACTTCCGGAAAATGTCATGCATAAAGGACTGAAAAACTGAAGGCGCATTGGAGAGCCCAAAAGGCATCACCAAGTACTCAAAATGACCTTCGGGCGTATTGAATGCGGTTTTCCATTCATCACCTTGCTTAATGCGCACAAGGTTGTACGCACCACGAAGGTCTATCTTGGTGAACCACTTGGCACCTTTAATCCGGGCAAACAAGTCAGACAACAGCGGTAAAGGATACTGAAATTTGACAGTGATCTTATTTAAAAGCCGATAATCAATACAAGGCCTCAAAGATCCGTCCTTTTTTGCCACAAAAAAGAATCCCGCACCAAGAGGGGAAGAAGACGGACGAATATGTCCTTTCTCCAGAGACTCCTTGATATATGAACGCATAGCGGTATGTTCAGGTACCGACAGATTAAACAGTCTTCCCTTAGGAAATTTACTGCCTGGGATCAAATCTATAGCACAGTCACAGTCCCTATGAGGAGGCAGTGCACTGGACTCAGACTCACTGAAGACATCCTGATAATCAGACAAATACTCAGGAACTTCCGAAGGCGTAGAAGAAGCAATAGACACAGGCAGGGAATCCCCATGAATACCACGACAGCCCCAACTAGAGATTGACATAGCCTTCCAGTCCAGGACTGGATTATGGGTCTGTAACCATGGCAGCCCTAAAACAACCAAATCATGCATTTTATGTAAAACCAGGAAACGTATCACCTCGCGGTGTTCAGGAGTCATGCACATGGTAACCTGTGTCCAATACTGCGGTTTATTTGCTGCCAATGGCGTAGCATCAATACCCCTAAGAGGAATAGGATTTTCTAATGGTTCAAGAGTAAAACCACAGCGCTTAGCAAATGACAGATCCATAAGACTCAGGGCAGCACCTGAATCAACAAACGCCATGACAGGATAAGACGACAGTGAGCAAATCAAAGTTACAGACAGAATAAATTTAGGTTGCAAATTACCAACGGTGACAGGACTAACAACCTTAGCTATACGTTTAGAGCATGCTGAGATAACATGTGTAGAATCACCACAGTAGTAGCACAAGCCATTCCGGCGTCTATGAATTTTCCGCTCATTTCTAGTCAGGATTCTATCACATTGCACCGAATTAGGTGTCTGTTCAGACAACACCATGAGGGAATTTGCGGTTTTGCGCTCCCGCAACCGCCGGTCAATTTGAATAGCCAGTGCCATAGTATCATTCAGACCTGTGGGAATGGGAAAACCCACCATAACATTCTTAATGGCTTCAGAAAGGCCATTTCTAAAATTAGCGGCCAGTGCACACTCGTTCCAATGTGTCAGCACGGACCATTTCCGAAATTTTTGGCAATACACTTCAGCCTCGTCCTGCCCCTGAGACATAGCCAGCAAGGCCTTTTCTGCCTGAATCTCAAGATTGGGTTCCTCATAAAGTAAACCGAGCGCCAGAAAAAACGCATCAATATCAGCCAATGCCGGATCTCCTGGCGCCAGCGAAAAAGCCCAATCCTGAGGGTCGCCCCGTAAGAACGAAATAATAATTTTTACTTGCTGAGCAGAGTCTCCAGATGAACAGGGTCTCAGGGACAAAAACAATTTACAATTATTCCTGAAATTCCCAAACTTAAACCTGTCTCCGGAAAACAGTTCAGGAATCGGTATTTTAGGTTCTGACCTAGGATTTCTGATAACATAGTCTTGTATGCCCTGCACACGAGTAGCCAGCTGGTCCACACTTGTAATCAAGGTCTGGACATTCATGTCTGCAGCAAGCATAGCCACTCTGAGGTAAAGGGGAAGAAGAAAAAAAAAAAAAAAAAAAACTCAGAATCTTCTTTCTTATAATCCCTCTTCTGCAATGCATTAAACATTTAATACTGGCCTGGCAAACTGTTATGACCCCAATGGCGAGGGTCTCAGAGGAACGTGGAAGTCTGCAGAATACAAAAATCCAGCTCATAGGGCAGTGGTAACTGGGTTGACCATATATCTACTCCTAACGCCAACACTAGAAGTAGCCGGGGATCATTCCTACGTTGATTCTAGATGACACGCGCCAGCCGGAGAATCTAGCTACCCCTAGTAGAGGAAAAACAAAGACCTTTCTTGCCTCCAGAGAAGGGGACCCCAAAGCTGGATAGAAGCCCCCCACAAATAATAACGGTGAGGTAAGAGGAAATGACAAACACAGAAATGAACCAGGTTTAGCACAGAGAGGCCCGCTTACTGATAGCAGAATAAAGAAAGGTAACTTATATGGTCAACAAAAACCCTATCAAAATCCACACTGGAAATTCAAGAACCCCCGAACCGTCTAACGGTCCGGGGGGAGAACACCAGCCCCCTAGAGCTTCCAGCAAAGGTCAGGATACAGATTTGGAACAAGCTGGACAAAAATACAAAACCAAAACAAATAGCAAAAAGCAAAAGGCAGACTTAGCTGATATAACTGGAACCAGGATCAGTAGACAAGAGCACAGCAGACTAGCTCTGATAACTACGTTGCCAGGCATAGAACTGAAGGTCCAGGGAGCTTATATAGCAACACCCCTAACTAACGACCCAGGTGCGGATAAAAGGAATGACAGAAAAACCAGAGTCAAAAAACTAGTAACCACTAGAGGGAGCAAAAAGCAAATTCACAACAAATACCACGGAAATACCACACTGGCAAATATGTGGCCATTTTTTGTGCTAAATAGTGCTGAATAAAATTATAGTATCAGACTGCAAAAAAAGGGGTACACAGGCCTATATTGCCCAGACATGGAGCACGCAGATATATGAGTGCTGTAATGGAAAAACCACACTGGCAAAATGTGGCCTTTTTATATGCTAAATAGTGCTGAATAGAATTACAGTATCAGATAGCAAAAAAAGAAGTACACCGGCCTACAATGCCCAAACTTGGAGCATGCAGATATATGAGTGCTGTCACGGAAATACCACAATGGCAAATATGTGGCCTTTTTAAATGCAGAATAGTGCTGTATAGAATTACAGTATCAGACAGCAAATAAAAGAGGTACACCTGTCTACAATGCCCAAACTTGGAGCACGCAGATATATGAGTGCTGTAAAGGAAATACCACACCGGCAAATATGTGGCCTTTTTTATATGCTAAATAGTGCTGAATGGAATTACAGTATCAGACAGCAAAAAAAGGGGTACACCGGCCTACAATGCCCAAACTTGGAGCACGCAGATATATGAGTGCTGTAAAGGAAATACCACACTGGCACATGCGTGGCATTTTTTATATGCTAAATAGTGCTGAATGGAATTAGAGTATCAGACAGCAAAAAAAGAGGTACACCAGCCAACAATGAGAAAACTTGGAGCACGCAGATATATGAGTGCTGTAAAGGAAATAACACACTGGCAAATATGCAGCCTTTTTGTTTTATATGCAAAAGAGTGCTGTATAAAATTACAGTATCACACAGAAAAAAAAGAGGTACACCGGCCTACAATGCCCAAATTTGGAGCACGCAGATATATGAGTGCTGTAACGGAAATACCAAACTGGCAAATATGTGGCCTTTTTTATTTGCAAAATAGTGCTGTATAGAAGTATATTATGAGACAGCAAAAAAAGTGGTACAGCGGCCTACAATGAGCAAACTTAGAGCATGCAGATACATGAGTGCTGTAACAGAAATACCACACTGGCAAATATGTGACTCTTTTTATTTTAAGCTACATAGTGCTGTATAGAATTACAGTATCAGACAGCAAAAAAGAGGAAAACTGGCCTACAATGCCCAAACTTGGAGCATGCAGATATATGATTGCTGTAACGGAAATACCACACTGGCAAATATGTGGCATTTTTATATGCAAAATAGTGTTGTATAGAATTACAGTATCAGACAGCAAATAAAAGAGGTACACCTGTCTAAAATGCTCAAACTTGGAGCACTCAGATATATGAGTGCTGTAAAGGAAATACCACACTGGCAAATATGTGGCCTTTTTTATATGCAAAATAGTGCTGTATAGAATTAGAGTATCAGACAGCAAAAAAAGAGGTACACCAGCCAACAATGAGCAAACTTGGAGCACACAGATATATGAGTGCTGTAACGGAAAAACCACACTAGAAAAATGTGGCCTTTTTAATATGCTAAATAGTGCTGTATAGAATTAAAGTGTCAGACAGCAAAAAAAGAGGCACACCGGCATAAAATGACCAAATCTGGAGCACGCAGATATATGAGTGCTGTAACGGAAATACCAAACTGGCAAATATGTGGCCTTTTTTTATGCAAAATAGTGCTGTATAGAAGTATATAATGAGACAGCAAAAAAAGTGGTACAGCGGCCTACAATGAGCAAACCTGGAGCACGCAGATATACGAGGGCTGTAACGGAAATACCACACTGGCAAATATGTGGAATTTTTTAATGCAAAATAGTTCTGTATAAAATTATAGTATCAGACATCAAAAAAGGGGTCCACCTGTCTACAATGCATTAACTTGGAGCACGCAGATATATGAGTGCTGTAAATGAAATACCACACTGACAAATATGTGGCCTTTTTTATATGCTAAATAGTGCTAAATGGAATTACAGTATTATACAGCAAAAAAAGAGGTACACCAGCCAACAATGAGCAAACTTGGAGCACGCAGATATATGAGTGCTGTAAAGGAAATAACACACTGGCAAATATGCAGCCTTTTTGTTTTATATGCAAAATAGTGCTGTATAAAATTACAGTATCAGACAGCAAAAAAAGGGGTACACTGGCCTACAATGCCCAAACTTTGAGCACGCAGATAAATGAGTGCTGTACGGAAATACCACACTGGCAAATATGTGGCCTTTTTTATATGCAAAATATTGCTGTATAGAATGAGAGTATCAGACAGCAAAAAAAGAGGTACACCGGCCTACAATGCCCAAACTTGGAGCAAGCAGATATATGAGTGCTGTAACGGAAATACCACACTGGCAAATATGTGGCCATTTTTTATGCTAAATAGTGCTGAATAAAATTATAGTATCAGACTGCAAAAAAAAGGGTACACCGGCCTATACTGCCCAAACATGGAGCACGCAGATATATGAGTGCTGTAACAGAAATACCTCACTGGCAAATATGTGGCTTTTTTTATACACAAAATAGTGCAGTATTGAATTATAGTATCAGAAAGCAAAAAAATGGGTACAGCGGCCTACAATGAGCACACCCGGAGCACGCAGATATACGAGGGCTGTAACGGAAATACCACACTGGCAAATATGTGGTTTTTTTTATGCAAAATAGTGCTGTATAAAATTATAGTATCAGTCAGGAAAAAAAGGGGTACACCGGCCTACAATGAGCAAACTTGGAGCACGCAGATATAGGAGTACTGTAACGGAAATACCACACTGGCAAATATGTGGCCTTTTTATTCTAAACAGTGCTGATTAGAATTATAGTATCAGACAGCAAAGAAAGGGGTACACCGGTCTATAATGCCCAAACTTGGAGCACGCAGATATATGAGTGCTGTAAAGAAAAAAATCTCACTCTGGCAAATATGTGGCCTTTTTGTTTTATATGCAAAATAGTGCTGTATAAAATTACAGTATCAGACAGCAAAAAAAGAGGTACACCGGCATACAATGCCCAAAATTGGAGAATGCAGATATATGAGTGCTGTACGGAAATACCACACTGGCAAATATGTAGCTCTCTTATATACAAATTAGTGCTGTGTAGAATTATAGTATCAGACAGCAAAAAAAGGGGTACACCGACCTATAATGCGCAAACATGGAGCACGCAGATATATGAGTGCTGAAACGGAAATACCACACTGGCATATATGTGGCTTTTTTATATGCAAAATATTGCTATACAGAATGACAGTAACAGACTGAAAAAAGAGATGTACACCGGACAATAATGCACAAACTTGGAGCACGCAGATATATGAGTGCTGTAACGGAAATACCACACTGGCAAATATGTGGTCTTTTTTATATGCAAAATAGTGCTGTATAGAATTAGAGTATCAGACAGCAAATAAAGAGGTACACCAGCTAACAATGAGCAAACTTGGAGCCCGCAGATATATGAGTGCTGTAAAGGAAATACCACACTGGCAAATATGTGGCTTTTTTATATGCAAAATAGTGTTTATAGAATTACAGTATCAGACAGCAAAAAAAGGGGTACACCGGCCTATAATGAGCAAACTTGGAGCACGCAGATATATGAGTGCTGTAAAAGAAATACCTCACTGGCAAATATATGACTTTTTTTATTATAAGCTCCATAGTGCTGTATAGAATTACAGTATCAGACAGCTAATAAAAGAGGTAAACCGGCCTACAATGCCCAAACTTGGAGCTTGCAGATATATGATTGCTGTGACGGAAATACCACACTGGCAAATATGTGGCCTTTTTTATATGCAAAATAGTGCTGTATAGAATTAGAGTATCAGACAGCAAAAAAAGAGGTACACCAGCCAAAAATGAGCAAACTTGGAGCATGCAGATATATGAGTGCTGTAAAGGAAATAAGACATTGGCAAATTTGTGGCCTTTTTGTTTTATATGCAAAATAGTGCTGTATAAAAGTACAGTATCAGACAGCAAAAAAAGAGGTACACCGGCCTACAATGCCCAAAATTGGAGCACGCAGATATATGATTGCTATACGGAAATACCACACTGGCAAATATGTGGCTTTTTTATATGCAAAATATTGCTGTACAGAATGACAGTATCAGACTGCAAAAAATAAGAGATACACTGGCCTACAATGCCCAAACTTGGAGCACGCAGATATATGAGTGCTGTAACGGAAATACCACACTGGCAAATATGTGGCTTTTTTTATATGCAAAATATTGCTGTACAGAACGACAGTATCAGACTGCAAAAAAAAAAGAGGTACACAGGCCTACAATGCCTAAACTTGGAGCACACAGATATATGAGTGCTGTAACGGAGATAACACAGTGGCAA
The DNA here is from genome assembly GCF_051348905.1 of Ranitomeya variabilis. Lineage (NCBI taxonomy): Eukaryota > Metazoa > Chordata > Amphibia > Anura > Dendrobatidae > Ranitomeya > Ranitomeya variabilis. The sequence continues at coordinate 579,873,924 of NC_135236.1, forward strand.
ATATGTGGACATTTTTTATGCTAAATAGTGCTAAATAGAATTATAGTATCAGACAGCAAAAAAAGGGGTACACAGGCCTAAAATGCCCAAGCTTGGAGCACGCAGATATATGAGTGCTGTGACGGAAATACCACACTGGCAAATATGTGGCCATTTTTTATGTGCAAAATATTGCTGTACAGAATGACAGTATCAGACTGCAAAAAAAAAGAGTTACACCGGCCTAAAATGCCCGAACTTGGAGCACGCAGATATATGAGTGCTGTAACGGAAAAACCACAATGGCAAAATGTGGCCCTTTTTATGTGCTAAATAGTGCTGTATAGAATTACAGTATCAGACAGCAAAAAAAGAGGCACACCGGCCTACAATGCCCAAATTTGGAGCACACAGATATATGAGTGCTGTACGGAAATACCACACTGGCAAAGATGTGGCCTTTTTTATATGCAAAATATTGCTGTATAGAATGAGAGTATCAGACAGCAAAAAAAGAGGTACACCGGCCTACAATGCCCAAACTTGGAGCAAGCAGATATATGAGTGCTGTAACGGAAATACCACACTGGCAAATATGTGGCCATTTTTTATGCTAAATAGTGCTGAATAAAATTATAGTATCAGACTGCAAAAAAAAGGGTACACCGGCCTATATTGCCCAAACATGGAGCACGCAGATATATGAGTGCTGTAACAGAAATACCTCACTGGCAAATATGTGGCTTTTTTTATACACAAAATAGTGCAGTATTGAATTATAGTATCAGAAAGCAAAAAAATGGGTACAGCGGCCTACAATGAGCACACCTGGAGCACGCAGATATACGAGGGCTTTAACGGAAATACCACACTGGCAAATATGTGGTTTTTTTTATGCAAAATAGTGCTGTATAAAATTATAGTATCAGTCAGCAAAAAAAGGGGTACACCGGCCTACAATGAGCAAACTTGGAGCACGCAGATATAGGAGTACTGTAACGGAAATACCACACTGGCAAATATGTGGCCTTTTTATGCTAAACAGTGCTGATTAGAATTATAGTATCAGACAGCAAAGAAAGGGGTACACCGGTCTATAATGCCCAAACTTGGAGCACGCAGATATATGAGTGCTGTAAAGAAAAAAATCTCACTCTGGCAAATATGTGGCCTTTTTGTTTTATATGCAAACTAGTGCTGTATAAAATTACAGTATCAGACAGCAAAAAAAGAGGTACACCGGCATACAATGCCCAAAATTGGAGAATGCAGATATATGAGTGCTGTACGGAAATACCACACTGGCAAATATGTAGCTCTCTTATATACAAATTAGTGCTGTGTAGAATTATAGTATCAGACAGCAAAAAAAGGGGTACACCGGCCTATAATGCGCAAACATGGAGCACGCAGATATATGAGTGCTGAAACGGAAATACCACACTGGCATATATGTGGCTTTTTTATATGCAAAATATTGCTATACAGAATGACAGTAACAGACTGAAAAAAAGAGATGTACATCGGACAATAATGCACAAACTTGGAGCACGCAGATATATGAGTGCTGTAACGGAAATACCACACTGGCAAATATGTGGTCTTTTTTATATGCAAAATAGTGCTGTATAGAATTAGAGTATCAGACAGCAAATAAAGAGGTACACCAGCCAACAATGAGCAAACTTGGAGCCCGCAGATATATGAGTGCTGTAAAGGAAATACCACACTGGCAAATATGTGGCTTTTTTATATGCAAAATAGTGCTTTATAGAATTACAGTATCAGACAGCAAAAAAAGGGGTACACCGGCCTATAATGAGCAAACTTGGAGCACGCAGATATATGAGTGCTGTAAAAGAAATACCTCACTGGCAAATATATGACTTTTTTTATTATAAGCTACATAATGCTGTATAGAATTACAGTATCAGACAGCTAATAAAAGAGGTAAACCGGCCTACAATGCCCAAACTTGGAGCTTGCAGATATATGATTGCTGTGACGGAAATACCACACTGGCAAATATGTGGCCTTTTTTATATGCAAAATAGTGCTGTATAGAATTAGAGTATCAGACAGCAAAAAAAGAGGTACACCAGCCAAAAATGAGCAAACTTGGAGCATGCAGATATATGAGTGCTGTAAAGGAAATAAGACATTGGCAAATTTGTGGCCTTTTTGTTTTATATGCAAAATAGTGCTGTATAAAAGTACAGTATCAGACAGCAAAAAAAGAGGTACACCGGCCTACAATGCCCAAAATTGGAGCACGCAGATATATGATTGCTATACGGAAATACCACACTGGCAAATATGTGGCTTTTTTATATGCAAAATATTGCTGTACAGAATGACAGTATCAGACTGCAAAAAATAAGAGATACACTGGCCTACAATGCCCAAACTTGGAGCACACAGATATATGAGTGCTGTAACGGAAATACCACACTGGCAAATATGTGGCTTTTTTCATATGCAAAATATTGCTGTACAGAACGACAGTATCAGACTGCAAAAAAAAAAGAGGTACAGAGGCCTACAATGCCTAAACTTGGAGCACACAGATATATGAGTGCTGTAACGGAGATAACACAGTGGCAAATATGTGGCCATTTTTTATGCTAAATAGTGCTAAATAGAATTATAGTATCAGACTGCAAAAAAAAAGAGTTACACCGGCCTACAATGCCCAAACTTGGAGCACGCAGATATGTGAGTGCTGTAACAGAAATACCACACTGGCAAATATGTGGCTTTTTTTATATGCAAAATATTGCTGTACAGAATGACAGCATTAGACTGAAAAAAAGAGGTACACCGGCCTAAAATGCCCGAACTTGGAGCACGCAGATATATGAGTGCTGTAACGGAAAAACCACAATGGCAAAATGTGGCCCTTTTTATGTGCTAAATAGTGCTGTATAGAATTACAGTATCAGACAGCAAAAAAAGAGGCACACCGGCCTACAATGCCCAAATTTGGAGCACGCAGATATATGAGTGCTGTATGGAAATACCACACTGGCAAATATGTGGCCTTTTTTATATGCAAAATATTGCTGTATAGAATGAGAGTATCAGACAGCAAAAAAAGAGGTACACCGGCCTACAATGCCCAAACTTGGAGCAAGCAGATATATGAGTGCTGTAACGGAAATACCACACTGGCAAATATGTGGCCATTTTTTATGCTAAATAGTGCTGAATAAAATTATAGTATCAGACTGCAAAAAAAAGGGTACACCGGCCTATATTGCCCAAACATGGAGCACGCAGATATATGAGTGCTGTAACAGAAATACCTCACTGGCAAATATGTGGCTTTTTTTATACACAAAATAGTGCAGTATTGAATTATAGTATCAGAAAGCAAAAAAATGGGTACAGCGGCCTACAATGAGCACACCTGGAGCACGCAGATATACGAGGGCTGTAACGGAAATACCACACTGGCAAATATGTGGTTTTTTTTATGCAAAATAGTGCTGTATAAAATTATAGTATCAGTCAGCAAAAAAAGGGGTACACCGGCCTACAATGAGCAAACTTGGAGCACGCAGATATAGGTGTACTGTAACGGAAATACCACACTGGCAAATATGTGGCCTTTTTATGCTAAACAGTGCTGATTAGAATTATAGTATCAGACAGCAAAGAAAGGGGTACACCGGTCTATAATGCCCAAACTTGGAGCACGCAGATATATGAGTGCTGTAAAGAAAAAAATCTCACTCTGGCAAATATGTGTCCTTTTTGTTTTTTATGCAAAATAGTGCTGTATAAAATTACAGTATCAGACATCAAAAAAAGAGGTACACCGGCATACAATGCCCAAAATTGGAGAATGCAGATATATGAGTGCTGTACGGAAATACCACACTGGCAAATATGTAGCTCTCTTATATACAAATTAGTGCTGTGTAGAATTATAATATCAGACAGCAAAAAAAGGGGTACACAGGCCTATAATGCGCAAACATGGAGCACGCAGATATATGAGTGCTGAAACGGAAATACCACACTGGCATATATGTGGCTTTTTTATATGCAAAATATTGCTATACAGAATGACAGTAACAGACTGAAAAAAGAGATGTACACCGGACAATAATGCACAAACTTGGAGCACGCAGATATATGAGTGCTGTAACGGAAATACCACACTGGCAAATATGTGGTCTTTTTTATATGCAAAATAGTGCTGTATAGAATTAGAGTATCAGACAGCAAATAAAGAGGTACACCAGCCAACAATGAGCAAACTTGGAGCCCGCAGATATATGAGTGCTGTAAAGGAAATACCACACTGGCAAATATGTGGCTTTTTTATATGCAAAATAGTGCTTTATAGAATTATAGTATCAGACAGCAGAAAAAGAGGTACACCGGCCTACAATGCCAAAACTTGGAGCATGCAGACATATGAGTGCTGTAACGGAAATACCACGGAAATACCACACTGGCAAATATGTGGCCATTTTTTGTGCTAAATAGTGCTGAATAAAATTATAGTATCAGACTGCAAAAAAATGGGTACACAGGCCTATATTGCCCAGACATGGAGCACGCAGATATAGGAGTGCTGTAATGGAAAAACCACACTGGCAAAATGTGGCCTTTTTATATGCTAAATAGTGCTGAATAGAATTACAGTATCAGATAGCAAAAAAAGAAGTACACCGGCCTACAATGCCCAAACTTGGAGCATGCAGATATATGAGTGCTGTCACGGAAATACCACAATGGCAAATATGTGGCCTTTTTAAATGCAGAATAGTGCTGTATAGAATTACAGTATCAGACAGCAAATAAAAGAGGTACACCTGTCTACAATGCCCAAACTTGGAGCACGCAGATATATGAGTGCTGTAAAGGAAATACCACACCGGCAAATATGTGGCCTTTTTTATATGCTAAATAGTGCTGAATGGAATTACAGTATCAGACAGCAAAAAAAGGGGTACACCGGCCTACAATGCCCAAACTTGGAGCACGCAGATATATGAGTGCTGTAAAGGAAATACCACACTGGCAAATGCGTGGCATTTTTTATATGCTAAATAGTGCTGAATGGAATTAGAGTATCAGACAGCAAAAAAAGAGGTACACCAGCCAACAATGAGAAAACTTGGAGCACGCAGATATATGAGTGCTGTAAAGGAAATAACACACTGGCAAATATGCAGCCTTTTTGTTTTATATGCAAAAGAGTGCTGTATAAAATTACAGTATCACACAGAAAAAAAAGAGGTACACCGGCCTACAATGCCCAAATTTGGAGCACGCAGATATATGAGTGCTGTAACGGAAATACCAAACTGGCAAATATGTGGCCTTTTTTATTTGCAAAATAGTGCTGTATAGAAGAATATTATGAGACAGCAAAAAAAGTGGTACAGCGGCCTACAATGAGCAAACTTAGAGCACGCAGATACATGAGTGCTGTAACAGAAATACCACACTGGCAAATATGTGACTCTTTTTATTTTAAGCTACATAGTGCTGTATAGAATTACAGTATCAGACAGCAAAAAAGAGGAAAACTGGCCTACAATGCCCAAACTTGGAGCATGCAGATATATGATTGCTGTAACGGAAATACCACACTGGCAAATATGTGGCATTTTTATATGCAAAATAGTGTTGTATAGAATTACAGTATCAGACAGCAAATAAAAGAGGTACACCTGTCTACAATGCTCAAACTTGGAGCACTCAGATATATGAGTGCTGTAAAGGAAATACCACACTGGCAAATATGTGGCCTTTTTTATATGCAAAATAGTGCTGTATAGAATTAGAGTATCAGACAGCAAAAAAAGAGGTACACCAGCCAACAATGAGCAAAATTGGAGCACACAGATATATGAGTGCTGTAACGGAAAAACCACACTAGAAAAATGTGGCCTTTTTAATATGCTAAATAGTGCTGTATAGAATTAAAGTGTCAGACAGCAAAAAAAGAGGCACACCGGCATAAAATGACCAAATCTGGAGCACGCAGATATATGAGTGCTGTAACGGAAATACCAAACTGGCAAATATGTGGCCTTTTTTATATGCAAAATAGTGCTGTATAGAAGTATATAATGAGACAGCAAAAAAAGTGGTACAGCGGCCTACAATGAGCAAACCTGGAGCACGCAGATATACGAGGGCTGTAACGGAAATACCACACTGGCAAATATGTGGAATTTTTTAATGCAAAATAGTTCTGTATAAAATTATAGTATCAGACGTCAAAAAAAGGGGTACACCTGTCTACAATGCACAAACTTGGAGCACGCAGATATATGAGTGCTGTAAATGAAATACCACACTGACAAATATGTGGCCTTTTTTATATGCTAAATAGTGCTAAATGGAATTACAGTATTATACAGCAAAAAAAGAGGTACACCAGCCAACAATGAGCAAACTTGGAGCACGCAGATATATGAGTGCTGTAAAGGAAATAACACACTGGCAAATATGCAGCCTTTTTGTTTTATATGCAAAATAGTGCTGTATAGAATTACAGTATCAGACAGCAAAAAAAGAGGTACACTGGCCTACAATGCCCAAACTTTGAGCACGCAGATAAATGAGTGCTGTACGGAAATACCACACTGGCAAATATGTGGCCTTTTTTATATGCAAAATATTGCTGTATAGAATGAGAGTATCAGACAGCAAAAAAAGAGGTACACCGGCCTACAATGCCCAAACTTGGAGCAAGCAGATATATGAGTGCTGTAACGGAAATACCACACTGGCAAATATGTGGCCATTTTTTATGCTAAATAGTGCTGAATAAAATTATAGTATCAGACTGCAAAAAAAAGGGTACACCGGCCTATATTGCCCAAACATGGAGCACGCAGATATATGAGTGCTGTAACAGAAATACCTCACTGGCAAATATGTGGCTTTTTTTATACACAAAATAGTGCAGTATTGAATTAAAGTATCAGAAAGCAAAAAAATGGGTACAGCGGCCTACAATGAGCACACCTGGAGCACGCAGATATACGAGGGCTGTAACGGAAATACCACACTGGCAAATATGTGTTTTTTTTTATGCAAAATAGTGCTGTATAAAATTATAGTATCAGTCAGCAAAAAAAGGGGTACACCGGCCTACAATGAGCAAACTTGGAGCACGCAGATATAGGAGTACTGTAACGGAAATACCACACTGGCAAATATGTGGCCTTTTTATGCTAAACAGTGCTGATTAGAATTATAGTATCAGACAGCAAAGAAAGGGGTACACCGGTCTATAATGCCCAAACTTGGAGCACGCAGATATATGAGTGCTGTAATGAAAAAAATCTCACTCTGGCAAATATGTGGCCTTTTTGTTTTATATGCAAAATAGTGCTGTATAAAATTACAGTATCAGACAGCAAAAAAAAGAGGTACACCGGCATACAATGCCGAAAATTGGAGAATGCAGATATATGAGTGCTGTACGGAAATACCACACTGGCAAATATGTAGCTCTCTTATATACAAATTAGTGCTGTGTAGAATTATAGTATCAGACAGCAAAAAAAGGGGTACACCGGCCTATAATGCGCAAACATGGAGCACGCAGATATATGAGTGCTGAAACGGAAATACCACACTGGCATATATGTGGCTTTTTTATATGCAAAATATTGCTGTATAGAATTAGAGTATCAGACAGCAAATAAAGAGGTACACCAGCCAACAATGAGCAAACTTGGAGCCCGCAGATATATGAGTGCTGTAAAGGAAATACCACACTGGCAAATATGTGGTCTTTTTTATATGCAAAATAGTGCTTTATAGAATTAGAGTATCAGACAGCAAATAAAGAGGTACACCAGCCAACAATGAGCAAACTTGGAGCCCGCAGATATATGAGTGCTGTAAAGGAAATACCACACTGGCAAATATGTGGCTTTTTTATATGCAAAATAGTGCTTTATAGAATTACAGTATCAGACAGCAAAAAAAGGGGTACACCGGCCTATAATGAGCAAACTTGGAGCACGCAGATATATGAGTGCTGTAAAAGAAATACCTCACTGGCAAATATATGACTTTTTTTATTATAAGCTACATAGTGCTGTATAGAATTACAGTATCAGACAGCTAATAAAAGAGGTAAACCGGCCTACAATGCCCAAACTTGGAGCTTGCAGATATATGATTGCTGTGACGGAAATACCACACTGGCAAATATGTGGCCTTTTTTATATGCAAAATAGTGCTGTATAGAATTAGAGTATCAGACAGCAAAAAAAGAGGTACACCAGCCAAAAATGAGCAAACTTGGAGCATGCAGATATATGAGTGCTGTAAAGGAAATAAGACATTGGCAAATTTGTGGCCTTTTTGTTTTATATGCAAAATAGTGCTGTATAAAAGTACAGTATCAGACAGCAAAAAAAGAGGTACACCGGCCTACAATGCCCAAAATTGGAGCACGCAGATATATGATTGCTATACGGAAATACCACACTGGCAAATATGTGGCTTTTTTATATGCAACATATTGCTGTACAGAATGACAGTATCAGACTGCAAAAAATAAGAGATACACTGGCCTACAATGCCCAAACTTGGAGCACGCAGATATATGAGTGCTGTAACGGAAATACCACACTGGCAAATATGTGGCTTTTTTATATGCAAAATATTGCTGTACAGAACGACAGTATCAGACTGCAAAAAAAAAAGAGGTACACAGGCCTACAATGCCTAAACTTGGAGCACACAGATATATGAGTGCTGTAACGGAGATAACACAGTGGCAAATATGTGGCCATTTTTTATGCTAAATAGTGCTAAATAGAATTATAGTATCAGACAGCAAAAAAAGGGGTACACAGGCCTACAATGCCCAAGCTTGGAGCACGCAGATATATGAGTGCTGTGACGGAAATACCACACTGGCAAATATGTGGCCATTTTTTATGTGCAAAATATTGCTGTCCAGAATGACAGTATCAGACTGCAAAAAAAAAGAGTTACACCGGCCTACAATGCCCAAACTTGGAGCACGCAGATATGTGAGTGCTGTAACAGAAATACCACACTGGCAAATATGTGGCTTTTTTTATATGCAAAATATTGCTGTACAGAATGACAGCATTAGACTGAAAAAAAAGAGGTACACCGGCCTAAAATGCCCGAACTTGGAGCACGCAGATATATGAGTGCTGTAACCGAAAAACCACAATGGCAAAATGTGGCCCTTTTTATGTGCTAAATAGTGCTGTATAGAATTACAGTATCAGACAGCAAAAAAAGAGACACACCGGCCTACAATCCCCAAATTTGGAGCACGCAGATATATGAGTGCTGTACGGAAATACCACACTGGCAAATATGTGGCCTTTTTTATATGCAAAATATTGCTGTATAGAATGAGAGTATCAGACAGCAAAAAAAGAGGTACACCGGCCTACAATGCCCAAACTTGGAGCAAGCAGATATATGAGTGCTGTAACGGAAATACCACACTGACATATATGTGGCCATTTTTTATGCTAAATAGTGCTGAATAAAATTATAGTATCAGACTGCAAAAAAAAGGGTACACCGGCCTATATTGCCCAAACATGGAGCACGCAGATATATGAGTGCTGTAACAGAAATACCTCACTGGCAAATATGTGGCTTTTTTTATACACAAAATAGTGCAGTATTGAATTATAGTATCAGAAAGCAAAAAAATGGGTACAGCGGCCTACAATGAGCACACCTGGAGTACGCACATATACGAGGGCTGTAACGGAAATACCACACTGGCAAATATGTTTTTTTTTATGCAAAATAGTGCTGTATAAAATTATAGTATCAGTCAGCAAAAAAAGGGGTACACCGGCCTACAATGAGCAAACTTGGAGCACGCAGATATAGGAGTACTGTAACGGAAATACCACACTGGCAAATATGTGGCCTTTTTATGCTAAACAGTGCTGATTAGAATTATAGTATCAGACAGCAAAGAAAGGGGTACACCGGTCTATAATGCCCAAACTTGGAGCACGCAGATATATGAGTGCTGTAATGAAAAAAATCTCACTCTGGCAAATATGTGGCCTTTTTGTTTTATATGCAAAATAGTGCTGTATAAAATTACAGTATCAGACAGCAAAAAAAGAGGTACACCGGCATACAATGCCCAAAATTGGAGAATGCAGATATATGAGTGCTGTACGGAAATACCACACTGGCAAATATGTAGCTCTCTTATATACAAATTAGTGCTGTGTAGAATTATAGTATCAGACAGCAAAAAAAGGGGTACACCGGCCTATAATGCGCAAACATGGAGCACGCAGATATATGAGTGCTGAAACGGAAATACCACACTGGCATATATGTGGCTTTTTTATATGCAAAATATTGCTATACAGAATGACAGTAACAGACTGAAAAAAGAGATGTACACCGGACAATAATGCACAAACTTGGAGCACGCAGATATATGAGTGCTGTAACGGAAATACCACACTGGCAAATATGTGGTCTTTTTTATATGCAAAATAGTGCTGTATAGAATTAGAGTATCAGACAGCAAATAAAGAGGTACACCAGCCAACAATGAGCAAACTTGGAGCCCGCAGATATATGAGTGCTGTAAAGGAAATACCACACTGGCAAAATGTGGCCTTTTTATATGCTAAATAGTGCTGAATAGAATTACAGTATCAGATAGCAAAAAAAGAAGTACACCGGCCTACAATGCCCAAACTTGGAGCATGCAGATATATGAGTGCTGTCACGGAAATACCACAATGGCAAATATGTGGCCTTTTTAAATGCAGAATAATGCTGTATAGAATTACAGTATCAGACAGCAAATAAAAGAGGTACACCTGTCTACAATGCCCAAACTTGGAGCACGCAGATATATGAGTGCTGTAAAGGAAATACCACACCGGCAAATATGTGGCCTTTTTTATATGCTAAATAGTGCTGAATGGAATTACAGTATCAGACAGCAAAAAAAGGGGTACACCGGCCTACAATGCCCAAACTTGGAGCACGCAGATATATGAGTGCTGTAAAGGAAATACCACACTGGCAAATGCGTGGCATTTTTTATATGCTAATTAGTGCTGAATGGAATTAGAGTATCAGACAGCAAAAAAAGAGGTACACCAGCCAACAATGAGAAAACTTGGAGCACGCAGATATATGAGTGCTGTAAAGGAAATAACACACTGGCAAATATGCAGCCTTTTTGTTTTATATGCAAAAGAGTGCTGTATAAAATTACAGTATCACACAGAAAAAAAAGAGGTACACCGGCCTACAATGCCCAAATTTGGAGCACGCAGATATATGAGTGCTGTAACGGAAATACCAAACTGGCAAATATGGGGCCTTTTTTATTTGCAAAATAGTGCTGTATAGAAGTATATTATGAGACAGCAAAAAAAGTGGTACAGCGGCCTACAATGAGCAAACTTAGAGCATGCAGATACATGAGTGCTGTAACAGAAATACCACACTGGCAAATATGTGACTCTTTTTATTTTAAGCTACATAGTGCTGTATAGAATTACAGTATCAGACAGCAAAAAAGAGGAAAACTGGCCTACAATGCCCAAACTTGGAGCATGCAGATATATGATTGCTGTAACGGAAATACCACACTGGCAAATATGTGGCATTTTTATATGCAAAATAGTGTTGTATAGAATTACAGTATCAGACAGCAAATAAAAGAGGTACACCTGTCTACAATGCTCAAACTTGGAGCACTCAGATATATGAGTGCTGTAAAGGAAATACCACACTGGCAAATATGTGGCCTTTTTTATATGCAAAATAGTGCTGTATAGAATTAGAGTATCAGACAGCAAAAAAAGAGGTACACCAGCCAACAATGAGCAAACTTGGAGCACACAGATATATGAGTGCTGTAACGGAAAAACCACACTAGAAAAATGTGGCCTTTTTAATATGCTAAATAGTGCTGTATAGAATTAAAGTGTCAGACAGCAAAAAAAGAGGCACACCGGCATAAAATGACCAAATCTGGAGCACGCAGATATATGAGTGCTGTAACGGAAATACCAAACTGGCAAATATGTGGCCTTTTTTATATGCAAAATAGTGCTGTATAGAAGTATATAATGAGACAGCAAAAAAAGTGGTACAGCGGCCTACAATGAGCAAACCTGGAGCACGCAGATATACGAGGGCTGTAACGGAAATACCACACTGGCAAATATGTGGAATTTTTTAATGCAAAATAGTTCTGTATAAAATTATAGTATCAGACATCAAAAAAAGGGGTACACCTGTCTACAATGCACAAACTTGGAGCACGCAGATATATGAGTGCTGTAAATGAAATACCACACTGGCAAATATGTGGCCTTTTTTATATGCTAAATAGTGCTAAATGGAATTACAGTATTATACAGCAAAAAAAGAGGTACACCAGCCAACAATGAGCAAACTTGGAGCACGCAGATATATGAGTGCTGTAAAGGAATTAACACACTGGCAAATATGCAGCCTTTTTGTTTTATATGCAAAATAGTGCTGTATAAAATTACAGTATCAGACAGCAAAAAAAGAGGTACACCGGCCTACAATGCCCAAACTTGGAGCAAGCAGATATATGAGTGCTGTAACGGAAATACCACACTGGCAAATATGTGGCCATTTTTTATGCTAAATAGTGCTGAATAAAATTATAGTATCAGACTGCAAAAAAAAGGGTACACCGGCCTATATTGCCCAAACATGGAGCACGCAGATATATGAGTGCTGTAACAGAAATACCTCACTGGCAAATATGTGGCTTTTTTTATACGCAAAATAGTGCAGTATTGAATTATAGTATCAGAAAGCAAAAAAAGGGGTAGAGCGGCCTACAATGATCAAACCTGGAGCACGCAGCTATACGAGAGCTGTAACGGAAATAACACACCGGCAAATATGTGGCCTTTTTTTATGCAAAATTGTGCTGTATAAAATTATAGTATCAGTCAGCAAAAAAAGGGGTACACTGGCCTACAATGAGCAAACTTGGAGCATGCAGATATATGAGTGCTGTAAAGGAAAAATCACACTGGCAAATATGTGGCCTTTTTGTTTTATATGCAAAATAGTGCTGTATAAAATTACAGTATCAGACAGCAAAAAAAGAGGTACACCGGCATACAATGCCCAAAATTGGAGCATGCAGATATATGAGTGCTGTACGGAAATACCACACCTGCAAATATGTTTCTTTTTTTTATACAAAATAGTGCTGTATAGAATTATAGTATCAGACAGCAAAAAAAGGGGTACACCGGCCTATAATGCGCAAACATGGAGCACGCAGATATATGAGTGCTGAAACGGAAATACCACACTGGCATGTATGTGGCTTTTTTATATGCAAAATATTGCTGTACAGAATGACAGTAACAGACTGAAAAAAAAGAGGTACACTGGCCTACAATGCCCAAACTTGGAGCATGCAGATATATGAGTGCTGTAACGGAAATACCACGGAAATACCACACTGGCAAATATGTGGCCATTTTTTATGCTAAAGAGTGCTGAATAAAATTATAGTATCAGACTGCAAAAAAAGGGGTACACAGGCCTATATTGCCCTGACATGGAGCATGCAGATATATGAGTGCTGTAATGGAAAAACCACACTGACAAAATGTGGCCTTTTTATATGCTAAATAGTGCTGAATAGAATTACAGTATCAGATAGCAAAAAAAGAGGTACACCGGCCTACAATGCACAGACTTGGAGCATGCAGATATTTGAGTGCTGTAACGGAAATACCACACTGGCAAATATGTTGCCTTTTTATATGCAAAATAGTGCTGTATAGAATTACAGTATCAGACAGCAAATAAAAGGGTGCACCTGTCTACAATGCCCAAACTAGGAGCACGCAGATATATGAGTGCTGTAAAGGAAATACCACACCGGCAAATATGTGGCCTTTTTATATGCTAAATAGTGCTGAATGGAATTACAGTATCAGACAGCAAAAAAAGGGGTACACCGGCCTACAATGCCCAAACTTGGCGCACGCAGATATATGGGTGCTGTCACGGAAATACCACAATGGCAAATATGTGACCTTTTTATATGCAGATTTGGTTTTCCATAGGTGTACATGGTACTGTAAACCTGATGGAAAACTGCAACGAATTCGCAGCGGCCAATCCCAAACTTATCTCCAAACGCGACATGGTGTCCGCTAATGATTGAAGCTAATTTTCCATTCAAAAAGCCAAATGGCATACCTTCCCTTCCGAGCCCTGCCGTGCGCCCAAACAGTGGTTTACCCCCACATATGGGGTATCATCGTACTCAGGACAAACTGGACAACAACATTTGGGGTCCAATTTCTCCTATTATCCTTGGGAAAATAAAAAACTCCGGGCTAAAAATCATTTTTGAGGAAAGAAAAATAATTTTTTTATTTTCATGGCTCTGCGTTATAAACTTCTGTGAAGCACCTGGGGGTTTTAAGTGCTCACTATGCATCTAGATTAGTTTCTTGGGGGGTCTAGTTTCCAAAATGGGGTCAATTGTAGGGGAGCTCCAATGTTTAGGCACACAGGGGCTCTCCAAACGCGACATGGTGTCCACTAACGATTGGAGCTAATTTTCCATTCAAAAAGTCAAATGGCGCGCCTTCCCTTCCGAGCCTTGCCGTGCACCCAAACAGTGGTTTACCCCCACATATGAGGTATCGGCGTACTCAGGAGAAATTGCCCAACAAATTTTAGGATCCATTTTATCCTGTTGCCCATGTGAAAATGAAAAAATTGAGGCTAAACGAAATTTTGTGTGAAAAAAAAGTACTTTTTCATTTTTACGGCTCAATTTGTGAAGCACCTGAGGGTTTAAAGTGCTCACTATGCATCTAGATAAGTTCCTTGGGGGGTCTAGTTTCCAAAATGGGGTCACTTGTGGGGGAGCTCCAATGTTTAGGCACACAGGGCCTCTCCAAACCTGACATGGTGTCCGCTAACTATGGAGATAATTTTTCATTCAAAAAGTCAAATGGCGCTCCTTCCCTTCCGAGCCTTACCATGTGCCCAAACAGTAGTTTACCCCCACATATGAGGTATTGGCGTACTCAGGAGAAATTGCCCAACCAATTTTAGGATCCATTTTATCCTGTTGCCCATGTGAAAATGAAAAAATTAAGGCTAAAAGAAATTTTGTGTGAAAAAAAAGTACTTTTTCATTTTTACGGATTAATTTGTGAAGCACCTGGGGGTTTAAAGTGCTCACTATGCTTCTAGATAAGTTCCTTGGGGGGTCTAGTTTCCAAAATGGGGTCACTTGTGGGGGAGCTCCAATGTTTAGGCACACGGGGGCTCTCCAAACGCGACATGGTGTCCGCTAAAGATTGGAGCCAATTTTTCATTCAAAAAGTCAAATGGCGCTCCTTCCCTTCCGAGCCCTGCGGTGCGCCCAAACAGTGGTTTACCCCCACATATGAGGTATCAGCGTACTCAGGACAAATTGGACAACAACATTCGTGGTCCAGTTTCTCCTTTTACCCTTGGGAAAATAAAAAAATTGTTGCGAAAAGATCATTTTTGTGACTAAAAAGTTAAATGTTAATTTTTCCCCTCCATGTTGCTTCTGCTGCTGTGAAGCACCTGAAGGGTTAATAAACTTCTTGAATGTGATTTTGAGCACCTTGAGGGGTGCAGTTTTTAGAATGGT
This sequence comes from Ranitomeya variabilis, assembly GCF_051348905.1. NCBI lineage: Eukaryota > Metazoa > Chordata > Amphibia > Anura > Dendrobatidae > Ranitomeya > Ranitomeya variabilis. The sequence continues at coordinate 579,889,588 of NC_135236.1, forward strand.
GTCACTTTTGGGTATTTTCAGCCATATAGAACCCTCAAACTGACTTCAAATGTGAGGTGGTCCCTAAAAAAAATGGTTTTGTAAATTTTGTTGTAAAAATGAGAAATCACTGGTCAAATTTTAACCCTTATAACTTCCTAGCAAAAAAAAAATTTGTTTCCAAAATTGTGCTGATGTAAAGTAGACATGTGGGAAATGTTATTTATTAACTATTTTGTGTCACATAACTCTCTGGTTTAACAGAATAAAAATTCAAAATGTGAAAATTGCAAAATTTTCAAATTTTTCGCCAAATTTCCGTTTTTTTCACAAATAAACTCAGAAATTATCGACCTAAATTTACCACTAACATGAAGCCCAATATGTCACGAAAAAAAATCTAAGAACCGCAAGGATCCGTTGAAGCGTTCCTGAGTTATTACCTCATAAAGGGACACTGGTCAGAATTGCAAAAAATGGCAAGGTCATTAAGGCCAAAATAGGCTGGGTCATGAAGGGGTTAAACATTTGATAGTTTTGTAATTGTATGTCATTACTGACAAATTGGCCTGAAAGATGAGTTTCGGTGAAACATAAAATGTCTGCACGACACATTTCATGATGACTCCTCACATCATCAATGTGGACTGACAGTCCTTCTACGTTGTGGTGAATAAATGTTAGAAAAGGAGAACTTGGCCATGGAAGACTATTGAGTAAAGGCATAGCATTATTGACTGTTGCTATTTTCATGTTTTCCAAGGATCTTGTGATTTGTGGATCAGCATAGATTTTATTTTCATTGAAGTAAAAAATGTGTAGTCCAGAAAGGGAAGTTGTTCTACTGAGAGCAACATATGCCATGCCTGGTTCAAAAATATGCTTTAATGAAACTACTGCAGAAGTTGTAGTCATGCCTTGCACCTTATGTACTGTGCAGGCAGAAGCAAGTTTAATAGGAAACTGGTGACGAACAACTCCTTTTTTGCTCAGGGGCTCTTCTATTCTCTCTATATACACCAAGTTTCCTGTTGGTGTACATGTCCTGTTGTGATTCTTCTGTCCGGCATTTGGATTATCTAATTCAACACCAAGCTTCATTACAACTATTTTATCATCTTCAAATTGGGAAACAATAGCAGCAATTTTTCCAAATGAACCATTTACTAGTCCATCCTCCACATCTATGTTTCTAATCAGCATCACACGTGCACCCTCAGCAACTTGCAGCCTGTCTGGCAGATCCCCTTTTTGACTTGCAAAAGGTATTTTCTGCTTTTCCATCCGCCCTGTTTTAAGATCTTTTTTATAGTCATGTGCATTGATGTTTATCACTACAGAATGCAAAGCAGATATAATGGCTGCGTTATGCTCATCTACATCTTTATTTCTGGCAAACACATGAAGGACGTCCTTTGGACAATCTTCAATTTGAGTCACAAACTGCTGAGAAAGTAAGGCTCTATCTACTTCAGATATTGCCTCTTCCTTGCCTTTTAATCTAATTCTGTTTAATAGTTCGGCAAATGCTACATCCTCCTTTTGGCGCATTATTTCAGTGAGGGTAACTACCTGAAAGAGCTCCTGCCAGAAATCAAGCACGTGGTCTTCAAAAACACAGAGAGGTTTCGCTTTACCTGGAGGTGGCAACTGGTAGAAGTCTCCCACTGCTAGAACAGACATGCCTCCAAAAGGTTTTTTGATAAGTTTAATGTCTTGTAGCCTCCAATTGATGTAAGCAAACAGTGGTTTGGAGACCATGGACACCTCATCAATAATAATAATTTCAGCATTTGACAGCGCTACTCTCAGTTCATCAAGACAATTTCCCAGCCCCTGGTATGGTGGTTTAAGACTTCTTGGTAATTTCAAAATGGAATGTAAAGTTTTCCCTGAAATGTTAAAGGCTGCTGTGCCAGTGAAGGCTGAGAGTAGGACAGTAGGCATGGAAATATCAGTTTCCTCAGAAATCCTGGGAAGCCTCTGAAGTATCTTTGATGCCTCTAAATAGACAAATTTAATGAGGTGTGATTTACCAGTACCAGCTCCACCAGTCACAAATAGAAAAAACTTCTGGATTTTCTCCGCACACACGTCTTACGCACCATTTACGTATTGTATAGAAAATGGATGCCTGACTTTGATTCAGATTCTGATACATCTGTTTCATCACAGCAGGGTTTGCAACAGGTCCTTCAAATGTTGCTGCTGTGGTACATTTCTTTTTGGGACTTTTACTGTATTCAGGAACATCATCTAATTCGTTCAGTTCCTCTGGGTTTATCTCCTCACGCTCTGAAATACACTCCAGTCTAATAAGTTCAGACTCTGGAGCAAGTGTCGCCCATGCATCCTCCATCGGTCCATTTTTTTCAAGCTCTTCAATGGCCTTTTCGACTGTTTTACTGTATTTTTCGTACGGTGCCCTATTTTTTTTGACAATCGAAGACACACTCTGAACACAGTTACTTCCAGGAAGCTGTACAGTTCCACAAGCTAAGAAAGATCCGTATGATGGGAAATCTTTTGGTTTGAGCTGTGTAGGTGAGCGGTAGGGTAGGTACAGTTTTAGTACTGTGGCATAGAATTTCTCAGGAGAATTTTTCTGGGAAAATCGAGCATATCTAATGACAGCAGGTTTTCCTTGTGTTCGTTTTTGAATGGATCCAATACCATTTAGAAGGGACAGGACATTTCTGCTTTTTCTCTGCCTACCATAGACTACTCTATAAGTGGAAGCGAATTCTGCCATGCACATGTTTTCAAACTCTGGTGTGTCTGGCCTGTTTTGATATTTTTCTGTTATTCCTGACATCCAAACATTTTCTGATTCTGGACTTTTATCATTTAAGGACCTCAAAGGCAAACTCATTTTTAAGGCATTGTCATCAGTGGGTATGAATACAACAAGACGAGAACAGGATTTAAGTTTCAGACTGCATACACGGGCAACGGCTTCTTGAATACTGACCTCTCGATTTTTAGAATAGGCCTGCATAATCTGTTTCATTTCATCACGATCAGATATGTTAGCGTGTCTTGTGTCGGCAACAATTCTTTTAAGGTAATCACTCATCTCATGTTCACCTTTTGAAATGTACGATAAAATATACATTATACAAGAGTGTGGATTTAATATATACTGAATATCGATATTTGCATTCCATGCTCTTAACAAATGCTTGTCATAATTATTTACCCAGGCATCCTTTGGCTGTCGTTTCATCATTAGCGCACTAGAACTGTTTAGGAAACTTATACAACACTTGTATTCCTCATGACTTAATTTGCATTGTGCAAGTAATTGGGACATACGGTACTTGCAGATGAAGCCTCAGGTTTATGCAGTAAATCCCAAAGGGGTTTAAGTCTCCTTTTTGCTTTTTCAAGGGACATGACAGATGGATCACTGTCTGAATCAGCTGCTTGTTCTTCACTGGTCTGTGCTGGAACAGGTCTCGTTATATAAGTATGTTCTACTGGTGGCTTTGGAAATCCGAATCTACAATGTTTTTTCCCTTTCTTACATGACTTTGAATGTGTTTTGCTATGAGTTTGTACTTCAGTTACAATTTTGTAAAGATCTGGGTCTGCATTAGGATCCGGTAGCTGACATGTTATGTATCTATCCACAAATTCACACACTTTTTTATCGGGATCTTTCTCAAATTCAGGTGCATCTTTACACCAAGCCAAAAGATGTATATGTGGAGATCCTCTAGCTTGGTATTCCACTCGATAAAAGTAGTCAATGACCTCTCCAATAGGCTGTGCGGGTGACAAGAGTAGATGTCTTAGTAGTGCTTCTACTCTTTTTTCAAAAATATGCATAGTTGTTACAGGGTTACTACGTAAAACTTCACATTTTGAGGCCCAGTCCATCTCAGAAAAATTAACTTGCTCATTTTGCTGCGCCTTTATTATTTGAATGACTTCTGGCCATCTCATTTCTGCAGCACTAAATGTGCAGAAGAAAGTTGGAGTTCCAACAATAGTCAGACTGCTCATTGTGAGAAGTGCATATTTTATATCTGAACACAGACACTGTAATCTTTCAGAAAGTTCCAAAAAGTCTGGCGCACCATCAGGTCCCCGCTTCCTTAAATATCCATACTGTGAGGGAAATTTAATAACACTGTATGTATGCATATTGTAAACAACAGTGTCTGGAAGCTCATCATGAGCTAAAAAGTCATGCACAAACTTGCCATCAGTAATTAGCTTTTGCTTTGTGCTTGTATACAACAAGTCACCCTCTTTCAAAATATAATCAAGATCATTACTTGATAACTTTGAGTTCTCATTAAGGGCAATGAGAAAAATTAGGGAATTACATGTGCACTGTTTGTTTCTGGAAAATTCTGTATACCTGTAATCGGCCTGACTATGAGAAGCTTGTACAGAAGTAACGCTTTTGACCTGTTCTTTTTGTAATTCAGCAGCATCACACACAATTTCTAACTGCTTCTTCTCTTCTATGCTATGACCAAGTGGCAGCTTACCAGACTTTTCACAAGCAGAAATATTGATTCTTTGCAAGCGTTTTTTTTGAGCTTCAGATCGTTTCCCTTTGCGTGGCATTCTGTACAGTAATAATGATAATGCATCCCTTTAGCAACAGGTTTTCAGAAACAAAATGCTGTCAAATAACAGACATTAGGTTTACACTCTTCAATGATTGTGCAATCATTGTTCATTAGATCGGGGACATATTGTTCCATTTGTACATGGCCACAAACCTGGCACTGAACGATTTATCTCCAAAAGTTGTTAGTCATGCATAGACTGCAGGACAACACACGATTTTCAGTGAAAAATTATTCAGTGCCAGGTTTGTGGCCATGTACAAATGGAACAATATGTACAAGATTTCACTGCAATCATAGCTCTGAATTAATAATTATTTAATCATTATAATGATAATAGCACAATTATTTAGGCATGCAAGCCCAGCCTACAGGTGGGTTTAGACACTATGATATTAGGCAATGTTCACACTTGTCAGATTACTGACTGATTCTTCCGTCGGATTGGGCGCTGAAATTCTGCCGATAAATCTGATGCACTGCTTTTGGCATCGGATTTACCGGCGGAATTTAGGAGCGGGTTTTTTTACAATGCATTGCCCACATCGGAGCTCCGACACGGATCCGACGAGAACAACAACAACATGCAGCGGAATGAAAAATCCGTCCAAACGGACGAATCCGGTCAGAAAATTCCACTAGCAAGTGTGCACAGGGATTTGACTGTTTTACATTGCTGCCTATGGTTTAATTCGGATTAAGCCTACGGAACTGAAAAATCCTACTGAAAATTCCGACAGAAGAATCAGTCTGTAATCCGACAAGTGTGAACATGGCCTTAGACAAATCCATCACTAGCTATAGTGACTGTTGTGACCACACAACCAATAGTTCAGTTTTAGTGCTGCGACAATCACTAGCAGCCAAATAAGACCTAGCACACACTGTCTGACATGAGATCCAAAATCCAAAGTCAGATCCAATGTCAGATGCTACTGATGGCATCTAAATGTGCCCTATCCAATTTTGATGTTGGAGCCATTGATTCCTATGGATCAACATTCAATCTGACATTAAAGTCCGACAGGTCTGACCTTTAAAAATCAGATCAGACTGTCAGATGGTTGAATTGGATGCTAATTTAGTAAGCAATGGACCCATAGAGCTCAATAGGATCTGACATTGGATGTCCGATCTCAAATAGGACAGTGTATCCTACTTCTAATAGTCGTCCACTAAAACATTTGCGTCAGTGAAAATTTTGTTTGCCTCATTGGCTACACTACAATTTCATTGCAACAGTTGTGCAAATATCACTGAAAAGCAGACTGCAAATGACCTACAACTTTTGAGCAATTAATTGCTCACTGCCAGATATGTGGCTGTGTACAAAAGGAAAGATATTGTATCTGCACAAATTTGCTGCCGTTAACAACCAGAGACATACAATGATTGTATCGTGTAAACACACCCAAAGGAGAGCTTTACACAATGTATTGCTCATGATATTGTGCAGGTGATTGCTAGTGCCAGCTGTATGTGGCCGATATTTTTCCATTTGAATGCAGCCACAAACTTGACAGAGCAATCCATCACTAATTGATTGCAGATGCTCAGCAGATTTTAGATCGCAGTAACTTTCATTATCTCAAATGGAGTGAATTGTATTGGAATGTAATAGAATTGATTTTGCATTGCAGCAGTTGAAACAACCAACCAGACAAGCTGTTTTTAATGCTAGTGATCATCTCTAAAGGCCCCGTCTCACATAGCGAGATCGCTAGCGAGATCGCTGCTGAGTCACAAGTTTTGTGACGCAACAGCGACCTCAGTAGCGATCTCGCTATGTGTGACACGTACCAGCGATCAGGCCCCTGCTGCGAGATCGCTGGTCGTGTCGGAATGGCCTGGACCATTTTTTGGTCGTTGAGGTCCTGCTGACATCGCTGAATCGGTGTGTGTGACACCGATCCAGCGATGTCTTCACTGGTAACCAGGGTAAACATCGGGTTACCAGGGCCGCGCTTAGTAACCCGATGTTTACCCTGGTTACCAGCGTAAATGTAAAAAATAACAAACACTACATACTCACCATCTGTTGCCCGTCAGGTCCCTTGGCGTCTGCTTCCTGCTCTGACTGCCGCCGTAAAGTGAGAGAACAGCAGTGACGTCACCGCTGTGCTCTGCTCTCACTGTACGGCGGCAGTCAGTCAAAGCGGGAAGCAGACGGCAAGGGACCTGACGGGCAACAGATGGTGAGTATGTAGTGTTTGTTTTTTTTGGTAACCAGGGTAAACATCAGGTTACTAAGCGCGGCCCTGCACTTAGTAACCCGATATTTACCCTGGTTACCCGGGTGCTAAAGGGGGACTTCGGCATCCTTGAAGACAGTTTCAACTATGCCGAAGTCGTTCCCCTGATCGTTGGTCGCTGGAGAGAGCTGTCTGTGTGACAGCTCCCCAGCGACCACACAGCGACAAAACAGCGACGCTGCAGCGATCAGCATCGTTGTCTGTATCGCTGCAGCGTCGCTGTGTGAGACGGGGCCTTTAGATTGAATGCAACAAACGTTGGGTCATGTAATCACACTAGCGACCATTACTAGCAATCACTACCAAATATATTATAGTGTGTAAAGCTCCCCTAAGAGTAAACCCCCATGGGCTTGTGTGATAGTCATGCGGCACTGTTGTAACATCACACGACCTTGTCGCTTGACTATTAGATTACATTGTTCTACTGTGCTGCGATACTCACAGCAGAATAACACATTAGCACTTTTTTGACTTGCCGCCATTGTGGCAAGAAAAACATCCATCTCTTTAAGCCCATTAAAAACTATGAGCTGCAACTGCTAGGAAGATTTTATCACACAACAGTTACGCGAAAGTCTTACACGTGTGTTTTAGTCCTATGGCTACATTTACATCTACATTATTGCATAGTTCAGTAAAACGCGTTGTAACATCGTGCACTAAGTGGAGGTTTACACATGAGAATATCACTGTGAATGATCCCTGGCAGCCACAAACAGTCAAGGCTGCTAATCAGAGAGAGAAGTCATGGTTTGTGATTCCACTACACCCACGGCAATAAAAACACATTGCTCAGGTCTAGTGATATTACTAGAGTTGCTTTCAAATGGCACTATCAATTAGCTATAGTGAACATCAGAATGGACCACAATCTGCTACACATCAAGCAATTAATTCATAACTGGGTGCCAAAATTGCAGCCCACTTCTAACATAGTGATATTGTTCGTTAGCTCGTTGATGCCAGCCTCTAACAAACAATATTTCTAGAGATATCTGTGCATGTAACCCCCCATAACACTAACAAGAGGAACCATAGACTAAAATAATGTTAATCTGCTAGCACTTTTTATAAACAAGGATAAAAATACTGCATATGTATGCAAAAAAGTTGTCTTTTCACTTATAAAAAGCACAAGCAAATTAGCGCGATTTTAGTACATGGTATCCTCTTGTCAGTGTTAGGGGAGGTTTACACACATGAACATCAGTATCAATGATATTGGCTGGCATCAGCCATCTAACAAGCAATATTACTACCTTTGAATGCAGCCACAAACTGGGTACTGAGCAATAAATCATACTTAACTGCTTATGCCTGGGAGATGGCAAGTCATTCACCTGTCACTAGCAACAGGCAAATACTGCATTTAAATACAATTCTAGCAATACTGCTAAAACCACAGCAATGTATTTATATTGCCACATTTTAGAAGAATTGCAACCATGGCTAATTGTTCAATAAGTTGCTATGATTACTAGTGAGTATCGCTGAGTCTAACCAAAGCGACCAACATACCAGCATATAGCCATGAGCGATGCTTGTCAACAATCGCTTATAGCAACATCACAGTATTTGACCCCCTTTAGTAATAGTTTCTATGTGTGTTACCAATTCATCCTGCTGCTAAAAAGCAGAGTAGGGTGGATCTATCAAAATGTAGATGTGAATGAACCCTGAGGACCCATTTATTCACTTCAATGATTGTTTATTGATGGTTCATCACATCAGTGCTTGCTATTAAATTTGGGACATATTCCATTTGCACATGGCCACAAATCTGACATTGATTGTCCACAATTTCACTACAACCACAGACTTGCCGAACAATTGATGAACAATGATTGAAGAGTGTAAAGGGGTTCTCTGTTATGATCCTTAGTGGCTGAGGATCACAAATAGACCAGCAAGTGAATAAACTTAGGACAAGCTCTAGGGAGATGGTAACTGGACTGATCGCAAATCTGAACCTATCCAACACAACTAGAGGTAGCCGGTGAACGTGCCTAAAAAATTCCTAGACGTCTCGAGCCAGCCTGAGGAACTAGCTACCCCTAAAGAGAAAGAAAGACCTCGCTTGCCTCCAGAGAAATAATCCCCAAAGATATAGAAGCCCCCAACAAATATTAACGGTGAAGTAAGAAGAAGGCACATACATAGGGATGAAATCAGATTCAGCAAAAGAGGCCCACTAGTACTAGAAAGCAAAAAATAGAGCAGGGGTCTATGCGATCAATAAAAAACCCTTACAAAATATCCATCCTGAGATTTCAAGAACCCACGCACCAACTAACGGTGTGTGGGGAGAAACTCAGTCCACTAGAGCAACCAGCAAGTGAGGGAATCACATTTTAGCAAGCTGGACAAGAAAACATGATAAACACTGCTGATCAAAAAATGAGCAAACAAAACTTAGCTTGTCCTGGATGGACTGGGAGCAAGGTAGTCAGAAGGAATCTGAGTAGCACTGATTACATCGACAGCCGGCAACAAGTGAAAGAGAAACAGAGCTATATAGGAACCTCCCAGGGGATAACGAACCAGCTGATAGCCAGAGACCAGCAGGATAACAAACAAAGCCACCAGGGGGAGCCCAAAGCAAAAGTCACACCATACCACCAGTGACCACAAGAGGGAGCCTGAAAACAGAGTTCACAACAGTTCTCATACTGATCTGTTTTTTGGAGCAACTAAACTAAAAGACAGATGTATAGCGGCTAAAAAACATGGGCAAGTGTTTGCCAGAAATCTTGCACCAGAGAATCATGGCAAAAATCTGAACGCATTGTTTTCAACGGTAAGAATCACCTCAGAATAGCAAATATAAATAGCATTTTTGTGCGACAGGGTTGTGTGATGCCACACTATATAGTCACGCAATAATTGTGCTCGTACATATATTTTAGCATTTAACAAAACCATTTTTCTGCTATTGATTTCAATGAAGCTTGAAAAAACGGAATGGCTTGAGTTTGCTTTAGATCCATTTTGTATTAGCTTTATACACTTAAACATCTCTGCTGCAGCCTGTGCTGTTGTGTTACTCAAAAACTGAAATAAAAATGGATCTGAAGCAAACAGATGTTTTTTTGGTGCAGCCAAATGAAAAAAAACTGATCAGCATAACTGAAAAAAATTAATGTGTGAACACAACCTAATAGATAAATTCTGTCTGAAAAATCCTGTCAAAGTCAGGGCAAAGACACACGGGTGAATATTCCTGTCCAAATCTCGTACTGTGTGATGGGGCCTTAAGAGCCTATTCACACAAGTGCTTTTTCTGGCTGCGATTATCACCACCGAAAATTCATAGGACTGCGCCCTAATTATTTCAATGGGGCCAGCAAAAAGACTGGTGGTAATCGCTGATTATAATGGTGGTAATGGTGGAGAAAATCAAAATGATAATTACCAGCAGCACTGGGCAAAAGTGGCCATGTGCATGAAGCCTAAGACCTTATTCACCCAGGCGATTTTCCCTAGCAATTATTGCTAGCGATTTTTCTAGTGAAAATCACTTTGAACAGAGACGATTTTTTCACTATGGTGTCCTATGACAGGAAAGCACTGCCCTAAATTTTTAAATTTTAAATTGCTAGCAATTATTCTACCATAGGAGCCCATAGAAAAAAAAAATCACCTCTGTTCAAAGCAATTTTGCTAGCAATAATTTCCTGTGTGAATAAGGCCTAATCTAAAAATTCTATAAAACAGATGGTGGGTCAGAAATGGGTCTGTCACCATAGGTTAACAGAAAAAAAACAAAAAAATGCACCAGACAATAACAAAAGCCAATAAGTAAATGTATCATCTCTAATATATTAATTACATATAATTTTTCTAACCTGTTCACTGTAATATGCTAATTGAATTGATGATGATGTGTTCGGTTACACAGGCTGTAGCAAAGTTGAAGGTAAAAATGCTCCCGTTCAGCTTTTTCTGTGATAGGAAACCTATAACAGTAGTGGGAATATAGCAAAATAGAAAAATCCTCTCAGAACAATCCTACCAAATAACAGAGTAATGGAAAAATCCTGTCATAAAACAACTGGCGACTCCAAAATGTGTCTGTCACCATAAGTTACCAACAAATGTGAAAAAAAAATGCACCAGACAATAACAAGAGCCAATAAGTAAATGTATGATCACTAATATATTAATTACATATAATTTTTCTAACCTGTTCAGTGTAGTATCACAATTGAATAGATGTTGAAGTGCTCTCTCACACAGGCTGAGGTAAAGTGAAAGTAAAAATCCTAGGTTGCATCACAGCAATCAACTTCAGCTGACCACACAGCTGATTGACAAAAAAAATGAGCATCCTATCAATGTTTTGTGTGTAATTTAAGTTTTCTGTTTGAAGATGTGCCTTCAGCTCGAATCCATAACTATTAGAAAGCCAAAACATACACAGTAGGCTTTCCCCCTCAATTAGATACAGTAGAACTGAGAGCAAGGAATTATCAAAATAGTGTTTTTTTCCAAAGCACTATAATAAATTAGCAGCGTTCAGAATACAAGATAGTGCTTTTCAAAGCACTATAATAACTAGACAATTACCTCACGGTACTAGCAGCTCTGAGGCGTTTTCCTCTCCCAGAGCGTTACCTCACAATATGGCCCACTCTGAGGCATTTGCCTCATCCAAAGATCTACTGTACATAACATAACATAACCAGTTATGAGGTGCTCACCTCTCCCAGAGGTTTACTTCACGATTCTCAAAAATCCTACAGAGAAGTAGACTACTCAGGGCGTGAGATATTCTGAGGTGTTCACATCACTCAGTATTTTACCCCAGGTTATGAGATATTCTGAGGTGTTTGCATCACTCAGGTGCCGATTTATTGGGCGGGGTCACTCTGGGTCCGATTTTGTGGGCGGGGCAACTCTGGTGCTGGTTTGCAGGGTGGGGCACCTCCGGAGCTGATTTGGTGGGCGAGGCACCTTGGGGGTCCCTGGTGGTCAAATTGACCATTGGTGGTCACTTTGACCCTCAGGGATCCCTGGGGGTTAATTTCACCCTCGGGGGTCACTTTGACCCTCGGGGGTCCCTGAGGGTCAATTTGACTCTCGGAGGTCACTTTGACCTTTGGGGGTCCCCGGGGGTCAATTTGATCCTTAGGGGTCACTTTGTCCCTCGGGGTCCATGGTGGTCAATTTGATCATTGGGGGTCACTTTGACACTCAAGAGTCCCTGGGGGTCACTTTGACCCTCGGGGGTCACTTTGACCCTCAGCTCCACGGGGATCAATTTGACCCTTGAGGGTCCCTTGGGGCCACTTTAACCCTTGGGGGTCAATATGACCCTGGGGGGTCACTTTCACCCTTGAGGGTCGCTGGGGGTCAATTTAAGCCTCGGGGGTGTCTGAGGGCCACTTTGACCCTCGGGGGTTTCTAGGGGTTACTTTGACCCTCGGGGGTCCATGGTGGTTATTTTGACCTTTGGGGGTCACTGACACTTGGTCAGGGGTTCCTGAGGGGCAATTGACTTCCAAAGGTCACTTTGACAATTGGGTTCCCCGAGGGTCACTGATCCTCAGGGGTCACTGACCCTTGGGGGTCGCTAAGGGTCACTTTGAGCCTCGGGGGTCCCTGGGGTTCAATTTGACCCTCAGGGGTCACTTTGAGCCTCGGGGGTCCCTGGGGGTCAATTTGATGCTCAGGGCCACTTTGACCCTTGGGGGGCCCAGGGGTCTATTTGACCTTCAGGGGTCACTTTGACACTCAGGGGTCCAAGGGGTCACTTTGACCCTAGGGGGTCAATTTGACCCTTGTGGGTTACTTTGACCATCAGGGGTCCCTGGGGGTTAATTTGACCTTCAAGGGTTACTTTGACCCTCAGGGCCCAATTTGTTGGGTGGTGCCACTCGGGGTCCGAATTGGTGGGCGGGGCCACTCGGTGTCCGATTTGGTGGGTGGAGTCAATCGGGGTCCGAATTGATGGGCGGGGTCACTCACGGTCCGATTCGGTGGTTGGCGGGGCCACTCGGGGTCCGAATCGGTGGCCGGGGTCACTCAGGGACCGATTTGGTGGCCGGGGTCACTCGGGGTCCGATTTGGCGGGCGGCGCCACTCTGGGTCCGATTTGGCGGGCGGCGCCACTCTGGGTCCGAATTGGCGGGCGGCGCCACTCTGGGTCCGAATTGGCGGGCGGCGCCACACTGGGTCCGATTTGGCGGGCGGCGCCACTCTGGGTCCGATTTGGCGGGCGGCGCCACTCTGGGTCCGATTTGGCGGGTGGCGCCACTCTGGGTCCGATTTGGCGGGCGGCGCCACTCTGGGTCCGATTTGGCGGGCGGCGCCACTCTGGGTCCGATTTGGCGGGCGGCGCCACTCTGGGTCCGATTTGGCGGGCGGCGCCACTCTGGGTCCGATTTGGCGGGCGGCGCCACTCTGGGTCCGATTTGGCGGGCGGCGCCACTCTGGGTCCGATTTGGCGTTCGGCGCCACTCTGGGTCCGATTTGGCGGGCGGCGCCACTCTGGGTCCGATTTGGCGGGCGGCGCCACTCTGGGTCCGATTTGGCGGGCGGCGCCACTCTGGGTCCGATTTGGCGGGCGGCGCCACTCTGGGTCCGATTTGGCAGGCGGCGCCACTCTGGGTCCGATTTGGCGGGCGGCGCCACTCTGGGTCCGATTTGGCGGGCGGCGCCACTCTGGGTCCGATTTGGTGAGCGGGGCAATAATTATAATAAGACTACAGATAGTGCTTTGAAATTGTGCTGTGCTATCACTTTAAGAGCTGATATTATCTGGCAAAACTGTGCTGGTGTGGTCATGTACAGTTCGCAGGCGTTGGCATAGTAACTGGGCCTGACTGCGCATATCAATGAGATAATCAGCCAGGTGGCAAGTGGCAGGTACATTTCAAATTGCCTCAGAAACCCGGCCATTATAACCTATGGGAAAATTTCCCTATTGAAATGCATTACAATGAGGGGAAAAAACATTTTCAAATGCAAATTGCGCCAAAACTACAAATCTGATCGACATGAAAAATACTTAGCACACCTCTTGGGGATGCTGGCTTCGAAATGACACCTCACTGGAGTCTGTGAGTGAAGCGGTTCGGGCCGCATTACGTGCGGACTGAATAATAATAAGAACTAGATGGGTATTTCCTGAAGGAACTACAGATAGTGCTTTGGAATGGTGCCCGGGCTGCCCCTGCAAGACTTTCACACTTGGGTGCCCCTCAGGCGCTGGTTTGGTAGTTGTAGCCCCTCAGGGTTGAGGCCACTCTGGGTCCGATTTGGTGGGCCGGGTCACTCTGGGTCCGATTTGGTGGCCCGGGTCACTCTGGGTCCGATTTGGTGGCCCGGGTCACTCTGGGTCCGATTTGGTGGCCCGGGTCACTCTGGGTCCGATTTGGTGGCCCGGGTCACTCTGGGTCCGATTTGGTGGCCCGGGTCACTCTGGGTCCGATTTGGTGGCCCGGGTCACTCTGGGTCCGATTTGGTGGCCCGGGTCACTCTGGGTCCGATTTGGTGGCCCGGGTCACTCTGGGTCCGATTTGGTGGCCCGGGTCACTCTGGGTCCGATTTGGTGGCCCGGGTCACTCTGGGTCCGATTTGGTGGCCCGGGTCACTCTGGGTCCGATATGGTGGCCCGGGTCACTCTGGGTCCGATTTGGTGGCCCGGGTCACTCTGGGTCCGATTTGGTGGCCCGGGTCACTCTGGGTCCGATTTGGTGGCCCGGGTCACTCTGGGTCCGATTTGGTGGCCCGGGTCACTCTGGGTCCGATTTGGTGGCCCGGGTCACTCTGGGTCCGATTTGGTGGCCCGGGTCACTCTGGGTCCGATTTGGTGGCCCGGGTCACTCTGGGTCCGATTTGGTGGCCCGGGTCACTCTGGGTCCGATTTGGTGGCCCGGGTCACTCTGGGTCCGATTTGGTGGCCCGGGTCACTCTGGGTCCGATTTGGTGGCCCGGGTCACTCTGGGTCCGATTTGGTGGGCCCGGGTAACTCTGGGTCCGATTTGGTGGGCCGGGTCACTCTGGGTCCGATTTGGTGGGCCGGGTCACTCTGGGTCCGATTTGGTGGGCCGGGTCACTCTGGGTCCGATTTGGTGGGCCGGGTCACTCTGGGTCCGATTTGGTGGGCCGGGTCACTCTGGGTCCGATTTGGTGGGCCGGGTCACTCTGGGTCCGATTTGGTGGCCCGGGTCACTCTGGGTCCGATTTGGTGGCCCGGGTCACTCTGGGTCCGATTTGGTGGCCCGGGTCACTCTGGGTCCGATTTGGTGGCCCGGGTCACTCTGGGTCCGAGTTGGTGGCCCGGGTCACTCTGGGTCCGATTTGGCGGGCGGCGCCACTCTGGGTCCGATTTGGCGGGCGGCGCCACTCTGGGTCCGATTTGGCGGGCGGCGCCACTCTGGGTCCGATTTGGCGGGCGGCGCCACTCTGGGTCCGATTTGGCGGGCGGCGCCACTCTGGGTCCGATTTGGTGAGCTGTTGTGAAATTGGATTTTGGGCTCCCCCGGTGGCCACTGGTGGAATTGAACTGGTGTGCATCATCCCCTCTGTTCACCTGTTTCCATCAGGATGTGGGAGTCGCTATTTAGCCTTGCTCCTCTGTCACTTCCATGCCGGTCAACATTGTAATCAGAAGCCTTTCTGTGCATGTTCCTGCTGCTAGACAACTCCCAGCTAAGTTGGACTTTAGTCCTCGTTTGTTTTTGCATTTTGTTCCAGTTCACAGCTGTAGTTTCGTTTCTGTGTCTGGAAAGCTCTTGTGATCTGAAATTGCCACTCTGATGTTATGAGTTAATACTAGAGTCTTAAAGTAATTTCAGGATGGTGTTTTGATAGGGTTTTCAGCTGACCATGAAAGTGCCCTTTCTGTCTTCCTGCTATCTAGTAAGCGGACCTCAATTTTGCTAAACCTATTTTCATACTACGTTTGTCATTTTCATCTAAAATCACCGCCAATATATGTGGGGGCCTCTGTCTGCCTTTCGGGGAAATTTCTCTAGAGGTGAGCCAGGACTATATTTTCCTCTGCCAGGATTAGTTAGTCCTCCGGCCGGCGCTGGGCGTCTAGGGATAAAACGCAGGCAATGCTACCCAGCTACTGTTAGTTGTGCGGCAGGTTTAGTTCATGGTCAGTTTAGTTTCCATCCTTCCAAGAGCTAGTTCTTATGTTTGCTGGGCTATGTTCTCTTGCCATTGAGAACCATAACAGTGAGCGGGGCAATAATTATAATAAGACTACAGATAGTGCTTTGAAATTGTGCTGTGCTATCACTTTAAGAGCTGATATTATCTGGCAAAACTGTGCTGGGGTCATGTACAGTTCGCAGGCGTTGGCATAGTAACTGGGCCTGACTGCACATATCAATGAGCTAATCAGCCAGGTGGCAGGTACATTTCAAATTGCCTCAGAAACCCGGCCATTATAACCTATGGGAAAATTTCCCTATTGAAATGCATTACAATGAGGGGAAAAAACATTTTCAAACGCAAATTGCGCCAAAACTACAAATCCGATCGACACGAAAAATACTTAGCACACCTCTTGGGGACGCTGGCTTCGAAATGACACCTCACTGGAGTCTGTGAGTGAAGCGGTTCGGGCCGCATTACGTGCGGACTGAATAATAATAAGAATAACTAGATGGGTATTTCCTGAAGGAACTACAGATAGTGCTTTGGAATGGTGCCCGGGCTGCCCCTGCAAGACTTTCACACTTGGGTGCCCCTCAGGCGCTGGTTTGGTAGTTGTAGCCCCTCAGGGTTGAGGCTTGGTGGGCCGGGTCACTCTGGGTCCCATTTGGTGGCCCGGGTCACTCTAGGTCCCATTTGGTGGCCCGGGTCACTCTGGGTCCCATTTGGTGGCCCGGGTCACTCTGGGCCCGATTTGGTGGCCCGGGTCACTCTGGGCCCGATTTGGTCAACCCGGGTCACTCTGGGCCCGATTTGGTGGCCCGGGTCACTCTGGGCCCGATTTGGTGGCCCGGGTCACTCTGGGGCCGATTTGGTGGCCCAGGTCACTCTGGGGCCGATTTGGTGGCCCGGGTCACTCTGGGTCCGATTTGGTGGCCCGGGTCACTCTGGGTCCGATTTGGTGGCCCGGGTCACTCTGGGTCCGATTTGGTGGCCCGGGTCACTCTGGGTCCGATTTGGTGGCCCGGGTCACTCTGGGTCCGATTTGGTGGCCCGGGTCACTCTGGGTCCGATTTGGTGGCCCGGGTCACTCTGGGTCCGATTTGGTGGCCCGGGTCACTCTGGGTCCGATTTGGTGGCCCGGGTCACTCTGGGTCCGATTTGGTGGCCCGGGTTACTCTGGGTCCGATTTGGTGGCCCGGGTTACTCTGGGTCCGATTTGGCGGGCCGGGTCACTCTGGGTCCGATTTGGCGGGCCGGGTCACTCTGGGTCCGATTTGGCGGGCCGGGTCACTCTGGGTCCGATTTGGCGGGCCGGGACACTCTGGGTCCGATTTGGCGGGCCGGGTCACTCTGGTTCCGATTTGGCGGGCGGCGCCACTCTGGGTCCGATTTGGCGGGCGGCGCCACTTTGGGTCCGATTTGGCGGGCGGCGCCACTCTGGGTCCGATTTGGCGGGCGGCGCCACTCTGGGTCCGATTTGGCGGCCCGGGTCACTCTGGGTCCGATTTGGCGGGCGGCGCCACTCTGGGTCTGATTTGGTGGGCGGCGTCACTCTGGGTCCGATTTGGCGGGCGGCGCCACTCTGGGTCCGATTTGGCGGGCGGCGCCACTCTGGGTCCGATTTGGCAGGCGGCGCCACTCTGGGTCCGATTTGGCGGGCGGCGCCAATCTGGGTCCGATTTGGCGGGCGGCGCCACTCTGGGTCCGATTTGGCGGGCGGCGCCACTCTGGGTCCGATTTGGCGGGCGGCGCCACTCTGGGTCCGATTCGGCGGCCCGGGTCACTCTGGGTCCGATTTGGCGGCCCGGGTGACTCTGGGTCCGATTTGGTGGCCCGGGTCACTCTGGGTCCGATTTGGCGGGCGGCGCCACTCTGGGTCCGATTTTGCGGGCGGCGCCACTCTGGGTCCGATTTGGCGGGCGGCGCCTCTCTGGGTCCGATTTGGCGGGCGGCGCAACTCTGGGTCCGATTTGGCGGGCGGCGCCACTCTGGGTCTGATTTGGCGGGCGGCGCCACTCTGGGTCCGATTTGGCGGCCGGCGCCACTCTGGGTCCGATTTGGCGGGCGGCGCCACTCTGGGTCCGATTTGGCGGGCGGCGCCACTCTGGGTCCGATTTGGCGGGCGGCGCCACTCTGGGTCCGATTTGGCGGGCGGCGCCACTCTGGGTCCGATTTGGCGGGCGGCGCCACTCTGGGTCCGATTTGGCGGGCGGCGCCACTCTGGGTCCGATTTGGCGGGCGGCGCCACTCTGGGTCCGACTTGACGGGCGGTGCCACTCTGGGTCCGATTTGGCGGGCGGGGGCACTCTGGGTCCGATTTGGCAAGCGGGGGCACTCTGGTCCGATTTGGTGGGCTGGGTCCGATTTGGTGAGCGGGGCAATAATGATAAGACTACAGATAGTGCTTTGTAATTGTGCTGTACTGTCACTTTAAGAGCTGATATTATCTGACAAAACTTGTGACCTGGTGGGCTGATGTAGAGTTTATAGGCGTTGGCATAGTAACTGGGTCTCACTGCGCATATCAATGAGGTAATCAGCCAGGTGGCAGTTATTTTTAGAAATTGCCTCAGAAATCAGGCCCATTATAAACGTATTGGAAAATTTCCCTATTGAAATGCATTGAGACACTTTTTTCAAACGCAAATTGCGCCAAAACTACAAATCCGATCGACACGAAAAATACTTAGCACACCTCTCAGGAACGCTGGCTTCGAAATGACACCTCACTGGAGTCTGTGAGTTTAGCGGTTCGGGCCGCATTACGTGCGGACTGAATAATAATAATAAGAACTAGATGGGTATTTCCTGAAGGAACTACAGATAGTGCTTTGGAATGGTGCCCGGGCTGCCCCTGCAAGACTTTCACACTTGGGTGCCCCTCAGGCGCTGGTTTGGTAGTTGTAGCCCCTCAGGGTTGAGGCCACTCTGGGTCCGATTTGGTGGGCCGGGTCACTCTGGGTCCGATTTGGTGGGCCGGGTCACTCTGGGTCCGATTGGTGGCCCGGGTCACTCTGGGTCCGATTTGGTGGCCCGGGTCACTCTGGGTCCGATTTGGTGGCCCGGGTCACTCTGGGTCCGATTTGGTGGCCCGGGTCACTCTGGGTCCGATTTGGTGGCCCGGGTCACTCTGGGTCCGATTTGGTGGCCCGGGTCACTCTGGGTCCGATTTGGTGGCCCGGGTCACTCTGGGTCCGATTTGGTGGCCCGGGTCACTCTGGGTCCGAGTTGGTGGCCCGGGTCACTCTGGGTCCGATTTGGTGGCCCGGGTCACTCTGGGTCCGATTTGGTGGCCCGGGTGACTCTGGGTCCGATTTGGTGGCCCGGGTCACTCTGGGTCCGAGTTGGTGGCCTGGGTCACTCTGGGTCATTTTTAGAAATTGCCTCAGAAATCAGGCCCATTATAAACGTATTGGAAAATTTCCCTATTGAAATGCATTGAGACACTTTTTTCAAACGCAAATTGCGCCAAAACTACAAATCCGATCGACACGAAAAATACTTAGCACACCTCTCAGGAACGCTGGCTTCGAAATGACACCTCACTGGAGTCTGTGAGTTTAGCGGTTCGGGCCGCATTACGTGCGGACTGAATAATAATAATAAGAACTAGATGGGTATTTCCTGAAGGAACTACAGATAGTGCTTTGGAATGGTGCCCGGGCTGCCCCTGCAAGACTTTCACACTTGGGTGCCCCTCAGGCGCTGGTTTGGTAGTTGTAGCCCCTCAGGGTTGAGGCCACTCTGGGTCCGATTTGGTGGGCCGGGTCACTCTGGGTCCGATTTGGTGGGCCGGGTCACTCTGGGTCCGATTGGTGGCCCGGGTCACTCTGGGTCCGATTTGGTGGCCCGGGTCACTCTGGGTCCGATTTGGTGGCCCGGGTCACTCTGGGTCCGATTTGGTGGCCCGGGTCACTCTGGGTCCGATTTGGTGGCCCGGGTCACTCTGGGTCCGATTTGGTGGCCCGGGTCACTCTGGGTCCGATTTGGTGGCCCGGGTCACTCTGGGTCCGAGTTGGTGGCCCGGGTCACTCTGGGTCCGATTTGGTGGCCCGGGTCACTCTGGGTCCGATTTGGTGGCCCGGGTGACTCTGGGTCCGATTTGGTGGCCCGGGTCACTCTGGGTCCGAGTTGGTGGCCTGGGTCACTCTGGGTCCGAGTTGGTGGCCCGGGTCACTCTGGGTCCGATTTGGCGGGTGGTGCCACTCTGGGTCCGATTTGGCGGGCGGCGCCACTCTGGGTCCGATTTCGCGGGCGGCGCCACTCTGGGTCCGATTTGGCGGGCGGCGCCACTCTGGGTCCGATTTGGCGGGCGGCGCCACTCTGGGTCCGATTTGGCGGGCGGCGCCACTCTGGGTCCGATTTGGCGGGCGGCGCCACTCTGGGTCCGATTTGGCGGGCGGCGCCACTCTGGGTCCGATTTGGCGGGCGGCGCCACTCTGGGTCTGATTTGGCAGGCAGCGCCACTCTGGGTCCGATTTGGCGGGCGGGGCAATAATTATAATATGACTACAGATAGTGCTTTGGAATTGTGCTGTGCTGTCACTTTAAGAGCTGATATTATCTGACAACACTTGTGTGCTGGACTCATGTAGAGTTCATAGGCGTTGGCATAGTAACTGGGTCTGACTGCGCTGTATACTGCGCGGGTCTGCGCTGTATACTGCGCGGCTCTGCGCTGTATACTGCGTGGCTCTGCGCTGTATACTGCAAGGCTCTGCGCTGTATGCTGCGGCGCTCTGCGCTGTATGCTGCGCGGCTCTGCGTGGCTCTGCGCTGTATGCTGCGCGGCTCTGCGCTGTATGCTGCGCGGCTCTGCGCTGTATGCTGCGCGGCTCCGCGCTGTATGCTGCGGGGCTCCACGCTGTATAATGCGCGGCTCTGCGCTGTATGCTGCGCGGCTCTGCGCTGTATGCTGCGGGGCTCTGCGCTGTATGCTGCGGGGCTCTGCGCTGTATGCTGCGCGGCTCTGCGCTGTATGCTGCGCGGCTCCGTGCTGTATAATGCGCGTCTCTGCGCTGTATACTGCTCGGCTCTGCGCTGTATACTGCGGGGCTCTGCTGTCATGATCTCAATGGCAAGAGAACATAGCATAAGCATATATAGGAACTAGCTCTTGGAAGATGGGAACTGAGCTGACCATGAACTAAACCTAACGCACAACTAGCAGTGGCCGGGTAGCATGCCTACGTTGATTCTAGATGCCCAGCACCAGCCGGAGGACTAAATAAAGCTAGCAGAGGAAAATATTAGTCCTAGCTCACCTCTAGAGAAATACCCCGAAAGGAGACAGAGGCCCCCCACATGTATCGGCGGTGAGTCGAGATGAAATAACAAACGTAGTATGAAAACAGGTTTAGCAAATTTGAGGTCCACTTACTACATAGCAGAAGACAGAAAGGACACCTTCATGGTCAGCTGAAAACCCTATCAAAAACTCCATCCAGAAATTACTTTAAAACTCTGGCATTAACTCATAACACCAGAGTGGCAATTCCTGTTCACAAGAGCTTTCCAGACACAGTAACGAAACTACAGCTGTGAACTGGAACAAAAATGCAAAAACAAACATGGACAAGAGTCCAACTTATCTAGTAGTTGTCTAGGAGCAGGAACAAGCACAGAGAGGCTTCTGATAACATTGTTGACCGGCAAGCAACTAACAGAGCAGCAAGGTTATATAGCGACTCCCACATCTTGATGGGAACAGGTGAACAGAGAAGATGAAGACACCAGTTCAATTCCACCAGTAGCCACCGGGGGAGCCCAGAATCCAAATTCACAACAGTACCCCCCCCTCAAGGAGGGGGCACCGAACCCTCACCAGAACCACCAGGGCGATCAGGATGGGCCCTATGAAAGGCACGAACCAGATCGGAGGCATGAACATCAGATGCATTCACCCAAGAATTATCCTCCTGGCCGTATCCCTTCCACTTGACCAGATACTGGAGTCTCCGTCTGGAAACACGAGAGTCCAAGATTTTCTCCACAACGTACTCCAACTCACCCTCAACCAACACCGGAGCAGGAGGCTCAACGGAAGGCACAACCGGTACCTCATACCTGCGCAATAATGACCGATGAAAAACGTTATGAATAGAAAAGGATGCAGGGAGGTCCAAACGGAAGGAAACAGGGTTAAGAATCTCCAATATCTTATACGGGCCGATAAACCGAGGCTTAAACTTAGGAGAAGAGACCCTCATAGGGACAAAACGAGAAGACAACCACACCAAATCCCCAACAGAAAGCCGAGGACCAACACGACGGTGGCGGTTGGCAAAAAGCTGAGTCTTCTCCTGGGACAACCTCAAATTGTCCACCACCTGCCCCCAGATCCGATGCAATCTCTCCACCACAGCATCCACTCCAGGACAATCCGAAGATTCCACCTGACCAGAGGAAAATCGAGGATGAAACCCCGAATTACAGAAAAACGGGGACACCAAAGTGGCAGAGCTGGCCCGATTATTGAGAGCGAACTCCGCCAATGGCAAAAAAGCAACCCAATCATCCTGGTCAGCAGACACAAAACACCTCAGATATGTCTCCAGGGTCTGATTAATCCGCTCGGTCTGGCCATTCGTCTGAGGATGGAAAGCGGACGAAAAAGATAAATCTATGCCCATCCTAGCACAGAATGCCCGCCAAAATCTAGACACGAATTGGGTCCCTCTGTCAGAAACGATATTCTCAGGAATACCATGCAAACGAACAACATTTTGAAAAAACAGAGGAACCAACTCGGAAGAAGAAGGTAACTTGGGCAGAAGAACCAAATGGACCATCTTAGAAAAACGGTCACACACCACCCAGATGACAGACATCTTCTGAGAAACAGGCAGATCTGAAATAAAATCCATCGAGATGTGCGTCCAAGGCCTCTTAGGAATAGGCAAGGGCAACAATAATCCACTAGCCCGCGAACAACAAGGCTTGGCCCGAGCACAAACGTCACAAGACTGCACAAAGCCTCGCACATCTCGTGACAGGGAAGGCCACCAGAAGGACCTTGCCACCAAATCCCTGGTACCAAAAATGCCAGGATGACCTGCCAACGCAGAAGAATGAACCTCAGAGATGACTCTACTGGTCCAATCATCAGGAACAAACAGTTTATCAGGTGGGCAACGATCAGGTCTATCCGCCTGAAACTCCTGCAAGGCCCGCCGCAGGTCTGGAGAAACGGCTGACAATACCACTCCATCCTTAAGGATACCTGTGGGCTCAGAGTTACCAGGCGAGTCAGGCTCAAAACTCCTAGAAAGGGCATCCGCCTTAACATTCTTAGAACCCGGTAGGTATGACACCACAAAATTAAACCGAGAGAAAAATAATGACCAGCGCGCCTGTCTAGGATTCAGGCGCCTGGCGGTCTCAAGATAAATCAAATTTTTGTGGTCAGTCAATACCACCACCTGATGTCTGGCCCCCTCAAGCCAATGGCGCCACTCCTCAAAAGCCCACTTCATGGCCAAAAGCTCCCGATTCCCAACATCATAATTCCGCTCAGCGGGCGAAAATTTACGGGAAAAGAAGGCACAAGGCCTCATCACGGAGCAGTCAGAACTTTTCTGCGACAACACTGCCCCAGCTCCGATCTCAGAAGCGTCGACCTCAACCTGAAAAGGTAGAGCAACATCAGGCTGACGCAACACAGGGGCAGAGGAAAAACGGCGCTTAAGCTCCCGAAAGGCCTCCACAGCATCAGGGGACCAATCAGCAACATCAGCACCCTTCTTAGTCAAATCGGTCAATGGCTTAGCAATATCCGAAAAACCAGCAATAAATCGACGATAAAAGTTAGCAAAGCCCAAAAATTTCTGAAGACTCTTAAGAGAAGAGGGCTGCGTCCAATCACAAATAGCTTGAACCTTGACAGGATCCATTTCAATGGAAGAGGGGGAAAAAATATATCCCAAAAAGGAAATCCTCTGTACCCCAAAAACACTCTTAGAACCCTTCACACACAAAGAATTAGACCGCAAAACCTGAAAAACCCTCCTGACTTGCTGGACATGAGAGTCCCAGTCATCCGAAAAAATCAGAATATCATCCAGATACACAATCATAAATTTATCCAAATAATCGCGAAAAATATCATGCATAAAGGACTGGAAAACTGACGGAGCATTAGAAAGACCAAAAGGCATCACTAAATACTCAAAGTGGCCCTCGGGCGTATTAAATGCGGTTTTCCACTCATCCCCCTGCCTGATTCGCACCAAATTATACGCCCCACGAAGGTCAATCTTAGAGAACCACTTGGCCCCCTTTATGCGAGCAAACAAATCAGTCAGCAACGGCAATGGGTATTGATATTTAACAGTGATTTTATTCAAAAGCCGATAATCAATACATGGTCTCAAGGAGCCGTCTTTTTTTGACACAAAGAAAAAACCGGCTCCTAAGGGAGATGACGATGGACGAATATGTCCCTTTTCCAAGGACTCCTTTATATATTCTCGCATAGCAGCATGTTCAGGCACAGACAGATTAAATAAACGACCCTTTGGGTATTTACTACCCGGGATTAAATCTATGGCACAATCGCACTCTCGGTGCGGAGGTAACGAACCAAGCTTGGATTCTTCAAAGACGTCACGATAGTCAGACAGGAACTCAGGAATTTCAGAGGGAATGGATGATGAAATGGAAACCACAGGTACATCCCCATGAGCCCCCTTACATCCCCAGCTCAACACAGACATAGCTCTCCAGTCGAGGACTGGGTTGTGAGATTGCAGCCAAGGCAATCCTAGCACCAAATCATCATGTAGATTATACAGCACCAGAAAGCGAATAATCTCCTGGTGATCCGGATTAATACGCATAGTTACTTGTGTCCAGTATTGTGGTTTATTATTAGCCAATGGGGTGGAGTCAATCCCCTTCAGAGGAATAGGAGTCTCCAAAGGCTCTAAATCATACCCACAGCGTTTGGCAAAGGACCAATCCATAAGACTCAAAGCGGCGCCAGAGTCGACATAGGCGTCCGTGGTAATAGATGACAAAGAGCAAATCAGGGTCACAGATAGAATAAATTTAGACGGTAAGGTGCAAATGGAAACAGATTTACCAAGCTTTTTAGTGCGCTTAGAGCATGCTGATATAACATGAGTAGAATCACCACAATAGAAACACAACCAATTTTTCCGTCTAAAATTCTGCCGCTCGCTTCGGGACAGAATTCTATCACACTGCATACTCTCTGGCGACTTCTCAGTGGACACTGCCAGATGGTGCACTGGTTTGCGCTCCCGCAAACGCCTATCGATCTGAATAGCCATTGTCATGGACTCATTCAGACCCGCAGGCACAGGGAACCCCACCATAACATCCTTAATGGCATCAGAGAGACCCTCTCTGAAAGTCGCCGCCAGGGCGCACTCATTCCACTGAGTAAGCACAGACCATTTACGGAATCTTTGGCAGTAAATTTCCGCTTCATCTTGCCCCTGAGATAGGGACATCAAAGTTTTTTCTGCCTGAAGCTCCAAATGAGGTTCGTCATAAAGCAACCCCAAGGCCAGAAAAAACGCATCCACATTGAGCAACGCAGGATCCCCTGGTGTCAATGAAAAAGCCCAGTCTTGAGGGTCGCCCCGGAGCAAGGAAATCACAATCCTGACCTGCTGTGCAGGGTCTCCGGCAGAGCGAGATTTCAGGGACAAAAATAATTTGCAATTATTTCGAAAATTCTGAAACCCGGATCTATTCCCCGAGAAAAATTCCGGCAAAGGAATTCTCGGCTCAGATACAGGTGCATGACAAACAAAATCTTGCAAATTTTGTACCTTCGTGGCGAGATTATTCAAACCTGCAGTTACACTCTGAAGATCCATTACAAACAGGTGGACACAGAGCCATTCAAGGGTTAAGAGGAGGTAAGAAGCAGCTAGACAGCAATTAAGGGCTAGGCAGCAAAACTCTGAGGGGGAAAAAAAAAAAAAAAAAAATTTCCCTTCAACACTTCTTTTTCTCCTGCTTCAGCCCAAACAATTAACACTTTGCGGGCCGGTCAAACTGTCATGATCTCAATGGCAAGAGAACATAGCATAAGCATATATAGGAACTAGCTCTTGGAAGATGGGAACTGAGCTGACCATGAACTAAACCTAACGCACAACTAGCAGTGGCCGGGTAGCATGCCTACGTTGATTCTAGATGCCCAGCACCAGCCGGAGGACTAAATAAAGCTAGCAGAGGAAAATATTAGTCCTAGCTCACCTCTAGAGAAATACCCCGAAAGGAGACAGAGGCCCCCCACATGTATCGGCGGTGAGTCGAGATGAAATAACAAACGTAGTATGAAAACAGGTTTAGCAAATTTGAGGTCCACTTACTACATAGCAGAAGACAGAAAGGACACCTTCATGGTCAGCTGAAAACCCTATCAAAAACTCCATCCAGAAATTACTTTAAAACTCTGGCATTAACTCATAACACCAGAGTGGCAATTCCTGTTCACAAGAGCTTTCCAGACACAGTAACGAAACTACAGCTGTGAACTGGAACAAAAATGCAAAAACAAACATGGACAAGAGTCCAACTTATCTAGTAGTTGTCTAGGAGCAGGAACAAGCACAGAGAGGCTTCTGATAACATTGTTGACCGGCAAGCAACTAACAGAGCAGCAAGGTTATATAGCGACTCCCACATCTTGATGGGAACAGGTGAACAGAGAAGATGAAGACACCAGTTCAATTCCACCAGTAGCCACCGGGGGAGCCCAGAATCCAAATTCACAACACTCTGCGCTGTATACTGCGGGGCTCTGCGCTGTATGCTGCGGGGCTCTGCGCTGTATACTGTAATAATAATAAGACTACAGATAGTCCTTTGGAATTGTGCTGTGCTGTCACTTTAAGAGCTGATATTATCTGACAAAACGGTGACCTGGTGGAGTTGATAGGCGTTGGCATAGTAACTGTGTCTGACTGCGCATATCAATGAGCTAATCAGCCAGGTGGCATTTGGCAGTTAAGTTATTTTTAGAAATTGCCTCAGAAACCAGCCCATTTTAAACGTATAGGAAAATTTCCCTATTGAAATGCATTGAAAACAATGCTTTCCAATGAGGGGGAAACAATTTTCAAATGCAAATTGCACCAAAACTACAAATCCGATCGACATGAAAATAACTTAGCACACCTCTCGTGGACGCTGGCTTCGAAATGACACCTCACTGGAGTCTGTGCGTTTTACGGTTTGGGCCGCATTAATTGCGGAAAAAAGCCTAATAATAATAAGAATAAGAAGAAGAACTAGATGGGTATTTCCTGAAGGAACTACAGATAGTGCTTTGGAATGGCGCCCGGGTTGCCCCAGCAAGACTTTCACACTTGGGTGCCCCTCAGGCGCTGGCTTGGTAGTTGTAGCCCCTAAAGGGGTGAGGCCACTATGGGTCCGATTTGGTGGGCGGGGTCACTCTGGGACCAATTTGGTGGGCGGGGTCACTCTGGGACCAATTTGGTGGGCGGGGTCACTCTGGGACCGATTTGGCGGGCGGCACCACTCTGGGTCCGATTTGGCGGGCGGCGCCACTCTGGGTCCGATTTGGCGGGCGGCGCCACTCTGGGTCCGATTTGGCGGGCGGCGCCACTCTGGGTCCGATTTGGCGGGCGGCGCCACTCTGGGTCCGATTTGGCGGGCGGCGCCACTCTGGGTCCGATTTGGCGGGCGGCGCCACTCTGGGTCCGATTTGGCGGGCGGCGCCACTCTGGGTCCGATTTGGCGGGCGGCGCCACTCTGGGTCCGATTTGGCGGGCGGCGCCACTCTGGGTCCGATTTGGCGGGCGGCGCCACTCTGGGTCCGATTTGGCGGGCGGCGCCACTCTGGGTCCGATTTGGCGGGCGGCGCCACTCTGGGTCCGATTTGGCGGGCGGCGCCACTCTGGGTCCGATTTGGCGGGCGGCGCCACTCTGGGTCCGATTTGGCGGGCGGCGCCACTCTGGGTCCGATTTGGCGGGCGGCGCCACTCTGGGTCCGATTTGGCGGGCGGCGCCACTCTGGGTCCGATTTGGCGGGCGGCGCCACTCTGGGTCCGATTTGGCGGGCCGGGTCACTCTGGGTCCGATTTGGCGGGCCGGGTCACTCTGGGTCCGATTTGGTGGCCCGGGTCACTCTGGGTCCGATTTGGTGGCCCGGGTCACTCTGGGTCCGATTTGGTGGGCCGGGTCACTCTGGGTCCGATTTGGTGGGCCGGGTCACTCTGGGTCCGATTTGGTGGGCCGGGTCACTCTGGGTCCGATTTGGTGGGCCGGGTCACTCTGGGTCCGATTTGGTGGGCCGGGTCACTCTGGGTCCGATTTGGTGGGCCGGGTCACTCTGGGTCCGATTTGGTGGGCCGGGTCACTCTGGGTCCGATTTGGTGGTCCGGGTCACTCTGGGTCCGATTTGGTGGCCCGGGTCACTCTGGGTCCGATTTGGTGGCTCGGGTCACTCTGGGTCCGATTTGGTGGCCCGGGTCACTCTGGGTCCGATTTGGTGGCCCGGGTCACTCTGGGTCCGATTTGGTGGCCCGGGTCACTCTGGGTCCGATTTGGTGGCCCGGGTCACTCTGGGTCCGATTTGGTGGCCCGGGTCACTCTGGGTCCGATTTGGTGGCCCGGGTCACTCTGGGTCCGATTTGGTGGCCCGGGTCACTCTGGGTCCGATTTGGTGGCCCGGGTCACTCTGGGTCCGATTTGGTGGGCCGGGTCACTCTGGGTCCGATTTGGTGGCCCGGGTCACTCTGGGCCCGATTTGGTGGCCCGGGTCACTCTGGGTCCGATTTGGTGGCCCGGGTCACTCTGGGTCCGATTTGGTGGCCCGGGTCACTCTGGGTCCGATTTGGTGGCCCGGGTCACTCTGGGTCCGATTTGGTGGCCCGGGTCACTCTGGGTCCGATTTGGTGGCCCGGGTCACTCTGGGTCCGATTTGGTGGCCCGGGTCACTCTGGGTCCGATTTGGTGGCCCGGGTCACTCTGGGTCCGATTTGGTGGCCCGGGTCACTATGGGTCCGATTTGGTGGCCCGGGTCACTCTGGGTCCGATTTGGTGGCCCGGGTCACTCTGGGTCCGATTTGGTGGCCCGGGTCACTCTGGGTCCGATTTGGTGGCCCGGGTCACTCTGGGTTTGATTTGGTGGCCCGGGTCACTCTGGGTGTGATTTGGTGGGCCGGGTCACTCTGGGTCCGATTTGGTGGCCCGGGTCACTCTGGGTCCGATTTGGTGGGCCGGGTCACTCTGGGTCCGATTTGGTGGGCCGGGTCACTCTGGGTCCGATTTGGTGGGCCGGGTCACTCTGGGTCCGATTTGGTGGGCCGGGTCACTCTGGGTCCGATTTGGTGGGCCGGGTCACTCTGGGTCCGATTTGGTGGGCCGGGTCACTCTGGGTCCGATTTGGTGGGCCGGGTCACTCTGGGTCCGATTTGGTGGGCCGGGTCACTCTGACTGACAGCAGGATAAGGGAATGGCTGATAACAGAGAATAGACTGACAGCAGGACAAGGGAATGGCTGATAACAGAGAGAATAGACTGACAGCAGGACAGGGGAATTGCTGATAACAGAGAGAAATAGACTGACAGCAGGACGGGGAATGGCTGATAACAGAGAGAATAGACTGACAGCAGGACAGGGGAATGGCTGATAACAGAGAGAATAGACTGACAGCAGGACAGGGGAATGGCTGATAACAGAGAGAATAGACTAACAGCAGGACGGGGAATGGCTGATAACAGAGAGAATAGACTGACAGCAGGACAGGGGAATGGCTGATAACAGAGAGAAATAGACTGACAGCAGTACGGGGAATGGCTGATAACAGAGAGAAATAGATGGGTATTTCCTGAAGGAACTACAGATAGTGCTTTGGAATGGTGCCCGGGTTGCCCCAGCAAGACTTTCACACTTGGGTGCCCCTCAGGCGCTGGTTTGGTAGTTGTAGCCACTCTGGGTCCGATTTGGTGGGCGCTGTATACTGCGGGGCTCTGCGCTGTATACTGCGGGGCTCTGCGCTGTATACTGCGGGGCTCTGCGCTGTATACTGCGGGGCTCTGCGCTGTATACTGCGGGGCTCTGCGCTGTATGCTGCGGGGCTCTGCGCTGTGTACTGCGCGGCTCTGCGCTGTGAACTGCACGGCTCTGCGCTTTATACTGCGCGGCTCTGCGCTGTGTACTGCACGGCTCTGCGCTGTGTACTGCGCGGCTCTGCGCTGTGTACTGCACGGCTCTGCGCTTTATACTGCGCGGCTCTGCGCTGTGTACTGCACGGCTCTGCGCTGTGTACTGCGCGGCTCTGCGCTGTGTACTGCGCGGCTCTGCGCTTTATACTGCGCGGCTCTGCGCTGTGTAGTGCGCGGCTCTGCGCTGTGTACTGCGCGGCTCTGCACTGTATACTGCGTGGCTGTGCAATATACTACGTGGACATGCATATTCTAGAATACCCGATGAGTTAGAATCGGGCCTCCATCTAATAATCATAAGACTACAGATAGTGGTTTGGAATTGTGCTGTACTGTCACTTTAAGAGCTGATATTATCTGACAAAACTTGTGAGCTGATGTAGAGTTCATAGGCGTTGGCATAGTAACTGTGTCTGACTGCGCATATCAATGAGCTAATCAGCCAGGTGGCAGTTATTTTTAGAAATTGCCTCAGAAACCAGCCCATTATAAACGTATGGGACAATTTCCCTATTGAAACGCATTGAAAGCCTTTTTTCAAACACAAATTGCGCAAAAACTACAAATCCGATCGGCACGAAAAATACTTAGCACACCTCTTGGGGACGCTGGCTTCGAAATGACACCTCACTGGAGTCTGTGAGTTTAGCGGTTCGGGCCGCATTACGTGCGGACTGAATAATAAGAATAAGAAGAAGTTTACCACGGTGGAATAACAGTATAGTGCTTTGTTCCAAAGCACTATAATAAGAAGTTTACCACGGTGGAATAACAGCATAGTGCTTTGTTCCAAAGCACTATAATAAGAAGAAGTTATCCACGATGGAATAACAGTATAGTGCTTTGTTCCAAAGCACTATAATAAGAATAAGAAGAAGTTATCCACGGTGGAATAACAGTATAGTGCTTTGTTCCAAAGCACTATAATAAGAAGTTTACCACGGTGGAATAACAGTATAGTGCTTTGTTCCAAAGCACTATAACTAGATGGGTATTTCCTGAAGGAACTACAGATAGTGCTTTGGAATGGTGCCCGGGCTGCCCCTGCAAGACTTTCACACTGCTGCTGCTGGGTGTTGGCTGCTGTGAGGAAGGAACTCCTGGGAAGGGAGATTTTTCACCTGGGACTCTTTGCCTGCCCCTTCCCAGGAAGCAGAGACTGTTCCTGGGACTGAGCTTCGGGGCTGAGCCCCTGGCTCCCACCCCCCGGTGCAAGCCGGCTGGGGGCGGGAGGCCTTGCATTCCACCAGAGGCCCCGTGTGTCATTCAGCCAGTCCCAGGATCATGGGAAAAAATGGTAAGAACTCGGGGGGCCGCAGGCCCCAGAAGACCGGGGCCCCTAAGGCCGAGACCGTGGCGGTTCCTCCTCCTGGAGGAGAGGCGGCCAGTAGAGGTGTGGCGGTGGGCCCCCTGATATGGGGCTCTAAGGTGGCAGGGGAGCCGATCACCAACTACGGCTCCCGGATACACGCGCACCTCTACGAATACGGGGAGGCCGCCAAGAAGCTGAGGCTACTCCGGGAGGAGTTGAAGGGAGCCAGGGCAACTGCAAAGTGCCGGCTCCCTGCCTCAAGAAGAGCTGAGGTCTCCGCCACGGTGGAGAGGCTGAAGGGGTCCATAATGTCCCTAGAAGACCGGAGGGCACAGATCCTGGCGGGAAGCGGCCCCTTTGAGGAGAAGTTGCGCAATGATGACCGGTTTAGGGCCATGACCATTGGGTCTTCTGAGGGGTCAGGAGACCCCTACCAGGTGGAGGAAGAGAAGGAGGAGGAAGATGGCAGTCCATCTGCGCCATACCCACCTGAAGGCCTGGGGAGTAACAGCACCCAGGTATCGTATAGCGGGATAGCCCCTGAGCAAGTGGCCCTCCCGCCAGACTCCAGTAACTCGGAGGAAAGCGGGAGCGAGGGGGAGGATGGTGGTGGTACCAGCAGTCAGGGGGACTGCCTCATCCTGCAGCAAGTGCGGCAGATCGAGTCCCCAGCACAGTTTGGCGAGCTGTTGTTTGGGGACGAGGTCTGCGAGGATGGGGCAACCGGGAGGGGGAAAAAACGGAAGAAGGCGAAAAAGGAGTCCGTTGTAGAGAAATTGGTCTACGTCCCCCTTTCCGGGGCTCCCCTGTCCCGTTGTGCGGAACCCGTTACCCACCCCGGCTCGGGCCCTGTTGTGGGTCCGCAGCGAGGGAGCGGGGAGAGGAAAGTCTGCCCGGATCGGAATGCCATGCCTGGTGGTGGTAGCTCTGATTCGGGCAGTGATATGGAGTGCGGTGCCGGTGGTAGTGTTTGTGGTGGAGGTGCTCGGGCCAAGTCCTCTGTGGCAGGGGGGGCTGGCCCGGCACCTGGTGTACAGGCAGCCGGGGCCGCATCTCCGGCGGCGAGAGCTGGGGTGTCCGGGTCCCCCACATGTGGATCCGCTCATAGGGCTGGATCTTTTTCGGGGACCAGGAAAGGGCGCGACTAAGTCTAAGCACAGTGCAAGGTACTGGTCGCTCCCCTGGCAGTGTCCGTGGCCAGGTCGGGGACCCCCGTGCGCAGAGCCAGTGATGGGTCTGTGCCGAGGGCCCCGCCGCCGCTGCACGCCGAGGGGGAGTGGCCTGTGCTGAGGGGGTCAGCGGTGGTGGCGGCTGGTGCGGGAGCTATGCCCCTTGGCGTCAGTACCGTGGGGGGCCCTGGGCGAACCCCGGGGTCTCCGGTGCGGGTGGCGTCGGGGGGCGTGGCTTCCCCGGCTGCGGCCTCAGTTGTCCCCTCCATGCCTGTGCCTGTGGCCCGTGAGGGGGGCGTGGCTTCCCCGAGTATTGCCCAGCCCGCCGTGGTTGTGGCATGCGGGGGTGGTGTGCCCTCCTCGGCTGTTGTCCCACCCGCCGCTGTGGTTGCGGCCGGCGGGGGGGCACGGCCTCGGTGGTCGCGGGACCCCCCGCTGTGATCGCGGCCGGTGGTGGGGGCGTGGCCTGTGCGGCTGCGGCCCCGTCCGCTGGTGCTGTGGCCGGCGGAGGGGGCGTGGCCTCGGCAGGTCTGCCGCAGATGGCTCCGCCCACCGTGAATACGATGGCAAAAGCCGGCAAGGGGGTGCCGGGGTTCCCTGCCCACTTACCGACATCTGGTGGTGCGGGGGCTCCGGTGCTCCAGAAGACGCAGGCGCCGAGTTCTCGTGTGGAGCAGGGTTCGGAGGCAGTGTTCGGCCCTGCTCCAGGAAATAGTAAAGGCAAAGAAAAAAAAACTGCTCAGGAAGATCAGAACTCAGGAGGTGCTGCTGCTCCTGAGTCAAGGCAGGAAATGCAGTCTGGTCTGGGCTCAGAGGCTCTTAAAGGGGCAGTGGCACTCCTGGGCAAAGCAAGTGGCAGTGTGGCACAAAGCACTGTGAAGCAGTCAGGGCCCCCAGCAGGTGGAAAAGTAAATAAAAAAAACAACAATGTAAATAAAAATAACACCCGTATGAATGTGGCCGGGGCGAATGAGGATATGAATGATGGTATGGATGGTGTGCTGTGCGGTGGTGAGGGTGCGAATGGCGGTACAAATGTTGCAGGTGTGAATGGTGTGGGTGTCAGTGGCGTTGGTGGCGCGGTGGTGGGTGGGGGGGAGGCTGGTCCATCTGCCCCCCCAGCCGCCCCTCCCCCCCTTTCTTTTTCGGCGGTGGTGGCTGGGGCTCCACGGGGGTCGAGGGGTGCTCAGGGGGTTCCTCGAGGGGTCTCCTCGCCTCTGGGTTCCGGGGACGGCGTTTTGCAGCGCCGTTTCCTGGAGGCCCTAAAAAACGGAGAGAGGTCAATCATGGTAGAGGGAAGAGAGGTGGACCTGTCTTTCTGGCTGGAGAGACACGGCCTAGCCGCCTTCCAAGATAGAAGGGAGGGGGAAACCGTATGGTCCCTCCCGACAGCCGGGCAGGGGGTGGCGAGGAGGAATGTAGTCCGTCTTCGCTGGAGGGGCAGTGAAGCTTGCCCACCCAGGAGTAGGGTGGTAGAGCTCCTCCTGAAGATGGGCTTTGGGGCGGTTGACATCTTTGCCCTAATTCATCCTGCGGCCACCCTCTTCTTCGACATCAGTTTCGTGCGGCCGGAGGGGCTTTGAGCTCTTCTGGTCAAATTACGAGCTGGTGAAGGGGGAGCCCGGCTGGCGAGACTTCGCTGTACAAGCGGTGTCTCGCCAAAATGGCGTGAAGAAAGTGACCGTGGTGACCTGTAACGAGTCACTTTCTGGGGTGGACATCTTGACGTGGCTTTCCCGCTATGGGGAAGTCACGGACGTCCCCCAAAAAAATCGGGACGAATTTGGCATTTGGTCAGGGGGCTGGACCTTCATGATGAAGTTGAAGGTCTCAGGGGGTACTGTCACCCACATCCCTTCCTCGGCGTTCATAGGAAGGGACCGGATCCTGATCTTCTACCAGGGGCAGCCGAAGGTCTGTCACAGGTGCGGTGATCCCCGCCACTTCAGCGCAAGCTGCAAGGTGCAGAAATGTGCCTTGTGTGGCGGGGTAGGCCATCTCGCTGCATCCTGTAAGGATATTCGGTGTAACCTGTGTGGTGATCTGGGTCACCCGTACAGCCGCTGCCCTCGCTCTTTCTCCAATGCTGCTGCTGGCCGGGTGGGGGGAGGCTGTGAGGGGGAAACCTCTGGCGGTTCAACCTCTGCCGTGGTAGGTGGTGGCGGCGGGGGAGGGGCTGAGGGGTCAGTGAGGAGAGACAGAGCCCGGGGTCCTGCCTACCAAAGGGGGCAGGAAAGGCGCCGCGGGGGTGGGGGGCAGGGAGAGCCTCAGGCAACTGGGGTAATGTCTGCTCCCCCCTCTGGGACGTCGGCTGTTGTCGCTGAGGCCCCGGGGGAGGCGGAAGTGTGCGAGGAGATCAGGAGGATGAAGAGGGAGGACAACAGGGCTAACTCCGACAACTCCTCCCAGTATGAAAGTGTGGATGAGGAGGTCACGGATCAGCCGACAGTAAAACAGGGTGAAAAACATCGTACCAAAAAAAGGGGGAAGAAGAAAAGGAAGGTTGCGAAGCCTTCTGGTCCTTCGCCCCCTCCCCTGACCGTGGGTGTGCCAACGGAAGGACTCACCGGCTCCCCTCTGATTGCCCTCTCCAACCGGTTCCAAGCCCTCGAGGACTCTGCTGAGTCGGAGGTCGAGGGTGAGGGGCCAGGGGCGGCGCCTGGGGGGCTTTCGGGAGGCGGCGCAGTCTGTCCTCCGGGGGACGTTGTTTCCTCTGGGGGGGGGACTGACCCGGAACCCAGAGGCGAGGACACCACCAAAATGGACACCTCGTCATCCTTGAAGAGGAAAAATATGTCTGGTCCTGTCCCTTCTTCAGGGGGGAAAAGTGAGGATGACGGGGTGGGGAAGAAGAAGGCCGTCTAACTTAATCACCCATGATGGCTGAACTCACCCCCTTGACTCTGGCATCGATTAATGTCGCCAGCATAAAGTCTGATGCGGCTAGATTTGCGGCCTTTGATTTTTTCACCCGAATTGAGGCTGAAATTTTGTTTTTGCAGGAGACCAGACTAACGGACATGGGGGTCATCCACAAAGGTAAAAAGGAGTGAAGGTGTGGGCCCTCATACTGGTCTCTTGCGGCCGAGCCGTATAGCGGGGTGGCGGTCCTTTTTAAGACCGCTGAGGTGGAATGCCGATGGGTTATTGAGATAGAAATGGGGAGGTGCCTGGTCTTAGACGTCTTCATGAGGGGACAGGAGCTTTGGCTCATAAACATCTATGGTCCACAGTCTAAGTGGGACCGTAAATGTCTCTTCATGAAGATCAAGCCCTTTCTTTTTACGAGCCGACAGGTGGTCTTCGGTGGGGATTTTAACACCATTACGAGATCCCGTGATAGGGGGGGTCCCGGAGGCCGCCTGGCTTATGATAGCATAGCCCTAAATAGCTAGTGAAGCTCGCCTGGTGGATGTCCACATTCGGCACACCCCAGGTCACGGGGGTTTCACCTTTCATAGAGGTAGCAGTAGGTCTAGAATAGACAGGTTTTTTTTGAAGGAGGACGCCATCTTTTCCGCAGTGTCCGCCATTGAGGTGGAGTTCTCCGATCACTGTTTAATTTTCTTTTCTCTGAATGTTACAGAGACCCCCCGGATGGGAAGAGGGCTGTGGAAGCTGAATTCATCCCTTCTGGAAGAGGCGGAGGTGAGACAATCTTTTGAGGCTTTTCTTCAGAGCCAGGTACCGCTTTTGGATCTCTGTAGTTCTAAGTCTGAGTGGTGGGAGATCTTCAAGAAAAGGGTGGTGGGGTTCTTCCGTCAACTCTCGAGCCTCAGAAGTCTGAACAGGCATCGCTTGTATCAAGACCTGAGGAGGAAACTCGAGCAGCTCGTCTCGACTGGAGGTGACTGAGAGGAAATCTCCAGAGTAATTAACAGCAAAGTCAACCCTTTAAATCCTAGTAAAACTTAGCATTTATTAATACACCTAAAAATAAAAACATAATTCAAAATTGTATACATAAAGTGCTCATGATTAACAGTGCACTAGATAAAAAATGGCACAATCTCACCCAAATTGTTAGCTGGCCCTCAGATACTGCTCCATATACCAAGAGACCAGATGATGGGGAGAAAGGACATCAAGACGAAATAAACGACATTGGGGGGAGTGGGGAACACGGGGGCCTCTTTTACCCTGTCGTGCCCTCTGCAATCAGCTCCCGCCCTTACAAGGGCAGTACCTAAGTGTGAGCCTATTTTTCAGTGCCCCTGGTCAGATAAAGCCTCCCTGAACAAAAGTGTGTATCTTCCCTACGCGTTTCCCCACCCGTTTGGGGGGTTCATCAGGGGAAGTTTAACCGGGCTAAAGAAAACCGAACGAAGTCACCTGCAGTGGCAGGGTATGACCTCTCTGTATGCCGAGATACTGTGTATAAGAAAAAATGGTCTCCCACCTGTTCACTATTCACTGCCATTATATAGAGAGGGGAGATGGGTTGGAGGGTGGTGCTAATTTTTAGCGTCTGACATCACTTCCTCCTCCTATTCCAAGAGAAAAAAAAAAAAAATTATCTCTTTTCTTTATATTTAATATTATGTTTTCCATATATTTATTTGATACCCCTTATTCTCACTTACTTCTCTCATACCTTCTAGCGTTCTCTTTATAATCCGTTTCTACACATTTTCATTTTCTACAGCTTGTGTAGATACCATAGCAACCGTACCATGTGACCTAAGGTCCTGGTCAGTGCTAGTTTTCATTTTCTACAGCTTGTGTAGGTGCCATAGCAACCGTACCATGTGACCTAAGGTCCTGGTCAGCGCTAGTTTTCATTTTCTACAGCTTATGTAGGTATATGGAGCAGTATCTGAGGGCCAGCTAACAATTTGGGTGAGATTGTGCCATTTTTCATCTAGTGCACTGTTAATCATGAGCACTTTATGTATACAATTTTGAATTATGTTTTTATTTTTAGGTGTATTAATAAATGCTAAGTTTTACTAGGATTTAAAGGGCTGACTTTGCTGTTAATTGTTTGATATTTAGTCAGAGACATTCAGAGTAGATCTTCTGGGTGAATACATTGCTTATATTCTGTTAATATTTTTGTGGTTGTTATGGCCGGTTTTCTATCGTCTTGCCCGGATACAGAAGCATGGCTTAATGAGGCCAAAGATATATTTTCTGAAAAAACTTTCTGTCAGAAGAAGTATACTCCCACGTACGCAGCAGCTTTTAATTACCTTACTAAGGTCTATAAAGAACAGATTTCCTCTTGGTGGGAAATACAGAGTCTGGAGAGCTACATAAAAAATAACATAGTACCCAGAGGCCTACGAATTAATTTATTGCCTGCACCTCGTTGTCGGTCTCCACAGCTGATGAGTAAATGGGAAAAAGAGGCTACTGCCAGTTCTCTAAGATTGATGCAGATTTTGGTGAATGAGGAGAAATGTAATTTTGAAATCTTAAATAGTAAACTTAAGGAACAAATAGACATCACTAAGAAGTTTAAAACAGAGGGGGATTTTGGTGTAAAAGAGGTAGCCCTACAAAATAATAAATTGAAAAATTTCAGTATCATCTTAAAGAAAGAAAGCATAAACAGTTCTGTAGAGACCTACAGGATTTTAAGGATAATAAGGTGTATCAGTATATGGGAGGGAGACTAGAGAGGGAGAGGGAAACGGATATTTCATCAACAGATACCGAGTTATCAGATACAGACGGTAGACAGAGAAACAGCAGGGGGCGACAGAAAGGCAGACAAAGAGGGTACTCCGGGAAAGAGAGGTACACAGCATCTTCACCAAGAGGGTTTTTTTTAGACCGGGCATACCCCCTGAGGAATCGGAACAACTTTCCAAACAAGGAATAGATCTACAAATTATTAATTTATCTCAGAGACCCATTACAGAAATTGAAATGACAGTTCTCAGTAAAGGGCTATCATTTGTGCCCACAACTGACATGGTAACCTTTGATGTCATTAAAGACGTGAATCTTTTTGTTAGAAAACTTAGATGGCATAAGTTTTTTAAGGATAAGGATCAGAAAATCTGTCGTGAGTATAATATCCCCCCTGAGCTGTTATCTGATGTACAGTGTCTAGCAGAACTTGATGAGGTGCCACCAATGTCATTAGGTTTGGGTCCATTTACCCCCCTTAAAAATCCAAGCACTAAAATGCCCCCGGGTGGAGGGGATGTATCGGTTATTGATGTCTTCCTTAATTTGGTGACGAAAGATATTAAAGAGATGAGAAAGGCACATGTACAACATAATCTTTCTAGAGAGCAGATGAAAGCCCTCCAAAATTTGGAACAAGATAACTCTATAGCAATTAAGCCCTCCGATAAGGGGGGCAATATTGTTATAATGGATATTGAATGGTATAAGGAAATGTGCCTCTCTCTTCTCCAGGATACCATGACATATGAAATCGTCAGGGGTGACCCTCTAACAAAAAGTATTGACACTCTTAAAAATTTGTTGTTTGGAGCAAAAGAGAATCAATTGATTAGTAAAGATGAACTGGCT
This sequence comes from Ranitomeya variabilis, assembly GCF_051348905.1. Classification (NCBI taxonomy): domain Eukaryota; kingdom Metazoa; phylum Chordata; class Amphibia; order Anura; family Dendrobatidae; genus Ranitomeya; species Ranitomeya variabilis. Next base: position 579,928,664 of record NC_135236.1, read on the forward strand.
TTTCTCTTGCCCAGGTACCCAATCATGGCCACGTTTTATAGCCTTCCAAAGGTACACAAAGGGTATACCCCTCTAAAAGGGAGACCGATAGTCTCTGGTATAGGGAGTATTTGAAATAATTTGGGGATATATGTTGATCACATCCTAAAACCCTTTGTAACAGCGTTGCCTTCACATATCCGTGATACAACAGATCTGTTACAGAAATTGGAGGGTATCCCGATTGACCAAGAAATGTTTTTGGCTAGCATAGATGTGGAAATGTTGTACTCCTCTATACCCCATGATCAGGGGATACAAGGAGTTAAACATTTCCTTGGATCTAGAGGATGCCAGTTTATAAAACACAATCAATTTGTTTTGGAACTCCTAGATTTCTCTCTCAAAAACAATTTCTTCACCTTTGATGGAGACACCTACCACCAGCTCAGGGGCACTGCAATGGGTAATCCGGCAGCGCCAAGTTTTGCAAATTTGTTCCTGGGCTGGTGGGAGGACACACTAGTCTTCTCAGAGGTTATGGAGGAATTCACCAGATTTGTGGATCTCTGGGTGAGATTCATAGACGACGTTTTTGTCTTGTGGAGTGGCACGAGGGACAGGTTTGAGGCATTTGTGGTAGCCCTTAATATCAACAGAATAGGCCTTCGGTTTACCTCAGTGATTGAGACGGACAGGTTACCCTTTTTAGATGTTTGTATCACCAAAGCACTTGATAAAGGTGTCCTCACAACGTCCATCTACCGTAAACCCACATCAACAAACTCCCTATTAAGATGGGAGAGTCATCATCCGGTTGCCCAAAAAAGAGGCATACCGAAGGGGCAATACCTGAGACTAAAACGTAACTGTTCAGAGAAAAGGGAATTCAAATTCTGGGCAGACGATTTAAGAGAGAGATTTCATAGGAGGGGTTACCCGGATGGGGTCCTGAGACAATCATTCCAATTTGCACAAACTCAATCAAGAGAAGCTTTGTTGAAACCTAAAATGAGAAATGAGGAGAATGTGGGGCCTATTCGTTTAATTACTACATTTGACAATGGGACATCGGCAGTACGTGATGTCCTGAGGAAACATTGGAATATTCTCCAAATGGATCAGGACCTGGCGAAAGTAATCGGAGCGACTCCCCAAATTACATACAAAAGGGGAAGATCCCTTAAGGATAGACTGGTACACAGTCACCTACAGAGACCTGAGACTAGAGGAACATGGCTCCCGGTAAAACCCACGGGGTGCTATAGGTGTGGGCAATGTGTGGCATGCGATTCCATACAAACTGGAAAATGTTTTGTGAACAATATCACTCTGGAGAGTTTCACAATTAGACAGTTCATCAACTGTAAAACAACAGGAATAATTTATAAGGCCTCATGTATCTGTGGAAAAGCATATGTGGGAAAAACAATCAGGGAATTCAGACGCAGAGTGGGAGAACATCTAGGGGACATACGTAATGAGAGAGACACGCCATTGGCAAAACATGTGAACAATTGCCACGGCGGAGATTGTGGAGTTATCAAGTTTATGGGTATTGACCAAGTGAGAATGCCCAAGAGAGGGGGGAATTATGACAGACTGATTTTACAGAGGGAGTGCCGCTGGATCTATCGGCTGGACACCCAGTGGCCCCAAGGACTAAATGAACAATTTAATTACAGCTGCTTTTTATAAGCAAGTCTCCCCCTCTGACTAATCATTAATGAGAGTGTCCCCACATTTGGCGATGCGGTGTTCGTACTATGATGGTAGCTAAACAGGGCCAAGAGAGGCAACCTTTATACAGATCTATTTATGATCTTAAATAATAAGCCTTGGCTGCATCAAGCAGCATACATAGGTGTGGATACTTTCACTGTTGTATTCTGTATCATGACGCTACACATTTGGATATATATGTAAATTGTAGCTTTTCGTTAACAGTGGAGTACTGTACAAAGTATACCTAATAGTAAAGGGGATGAAGGGTAATATGAAATGGAATAATTGGTTTCTGAGAGTAAATATATTTATTTAGTTTGATACTCCTAGTTCAATAGAGATGTACAGAAACATGTTAAATTACATCCAGAGACATCGTAAGCGTAATAATCTATGGGTGGTACATTGAGATCTGAGGGTCATATGACCAGGAGCGCCGTAATTATCCACTGAGTACACCCGTCAGCAACACACCACGGTCAGTACCTGTGATCAGCTGACCGGGTGTTCGGTATGATCTGAGAATATACAAGTAAACGAGTACCTACTATGACCTGAGGTCAAATGGTATATAGGTCGTCATTGCGCCTGCACAATTTGCAGCAAATAACTAACGTACCACGGTCAGTACATGTGATCAGCTGACCGGATAGTCTGATATTGTCTCTAGTACGCACGCACATAAGCGAAATAGCACCGACCAGGACCTGAAGTCACATGGTCTGTATGGACGTCGCAGCGCTAGTGCAAACCCTAGCAAATAATGTAGGAAACCGTCGGGAATGTATAACGCTCGGTAACCAAGATGAGCTGACGGGTTCCTATTCTTTTATTGAGAATGCATGGGTAATAGTAAACTAGCGCTGACCAGGACCTTAGGTCACATGGTACGGTTGCTATGGTACCTACATAAGCTGTAGAAAATGAAAACTAGCGCTGACCAGGACCTTTGGTCACATGGTACGGTTGCTATGGCACCTACACAAGCTGTAGAAAATGAAAACTAGCACTGACCAGTACCTTAGGTCACATGGTACGGTTGCTATGGTATCTACACAAGCTGTAGAAAATGAAAATGTGTAGAAACGGATTATAAAGAGAACGCTAGAAGGTATGAGAGAAGTAAGTGAGAATAAGGGGTATCAAATAAATATATGGAAAACATAAGATTAAATATAAAGAAAAGAGATAATTTTTTTTTTCTCTTGGAATAGGAGGAGGAAGTGATGTCAGACGCTAAAAATTAGCACCACCCTCCAACCCATCTCCCCTCTCTATATAATGGCAGTGAATAGTGAACAGGTGGGAGACCATTTTTTCTTATACACAGTATCTCGGCATACAGAGAGGTCATACCCTGCCACTGCAGGTGACTTCGTTCGGTTTTCTTTAGCCCGGTTAAACTTCCCCTGATGAACCCCCCAAACGGGTGGGGAAACGCGTAGGGAAGATACACACTTTTGTTCAGGGAGGCTATATCTGACCAGGGGCACTGAAAAATAGGCTCACACTTGGGTACTGCCCTTGTAAGGGCGGGAGCTGATTGCAGAGGGCACGACAGGGTAAAAGAGGCCCCCGTGTTCCCCACTCCCCCCCTATGTCGTTTATTTGGTCTTGATGTCCTTTCTCCCCATCATCTGGTCTCTTGGTGTATGGAGCAGTATCTGAGGGCCAGCTAACAATTTGGGTGAGATTGTGCCATTTTTTATCTAGTGCACTGTTAATCATGAGCACTTTATGTATACAATTTTGAATTATGTTTTTATTTTTAGGTGTATTAATAAATGCTAAGTTTTACTAGGATTTAAAGGGCTGACTTTGCTGTTAATTGTTTGATATTTAGTCAGAGACACTCAGAGTAGATCTTCTGGGTGAATACATTGCTTATATTCTGAAATCTCCAGAGTGAAATCTTTGCTCAAGGGGTGTCAGTATGATAGGCACGCATCTTTAGTTTTTGAGAGGGACTTCGGGAAGTACCGCTCGCCCGACCCTTACAGAAACTGTAAGATGTCAGTGAATTGTAAGGTGGTGACAGGACTGATCGATAGTACGGGTTCCCTGAACAGATCCAAATCAGGGATCCTGGAGGTGGTCAGGTCCTTTTACTCACGCCTCTTGAGGAAGAGGGATCTGGATCGAGATGGGATGTCGGCTTTCCTGGCTGAAACTGTTCCTGAGCCAGGAGATGACCCCTCTCTTCATGTTTTGGCCGAGGTAATCAGGGAAGAGGAAGTGAGACTGGCTATTGATGGGCTCCAACCCAAAAAATCGCCAGGTCCGGATGGCTTAACATCCGAGTTTTACAAGACTTTTAGGGACTCCTTGGTCCCCCTCTTGACTGAGGTGTTTAATGAGTGCCTCTCCTCGGGTGCTCTTCCCAGTTCAATGAGGAAGTCGGCCCTGATTATCTTGTCAAAGGGTAAGGACTCGTCCCGTATCGAGAATTGGCGTCCCATAGCGCTCCTCGATACGGACCGAAAGATTCTGGCAAAGGTGTTGTTTAATCGGCTGGTGAAGTTTGCACCCCGGCTCCTTTCGGGGGCTCATCACTGTTCTGTTCCAGGCCGCAGTACTTTTAGTGCTGTGCTCGGTGTCCGAGAGGCAGTGGAGCAGGGCATTGCGGGTCGCTGGAAGGGGTACTTGCTGTCCTTAGACCAGGCAAAGGCTTTTGACCGGGTGGATCATGAGTACCTCTGGTCTGTCCTTCTGAGGTATGGTCTGCCGGGGAGGTTTGTCAATTGGTTAAAGACCTTGTATGAGGGGGCTGAGACTTTCCCGCTCGTGAACGGTTGGGTTGGTCACTCTTTTGAGGTGAGCTCCGGGGTCCGTCAGGGCTGTCCTCTGAGCCCACTTTTATACGTGTTCGCGATCGATCCCTTCTTAAGGAGGGTAGATCGTGGACCGTTGGTGGGAGTCGGGATGGACTGGGCGGAGCCGGGGGCCACTCTGAGGGTGGTAGCGTACGCCGATGATGTCTCCCTTTTTGTATCCTCGAGAGAGGAGGCGGATTGGGTCATGTCTGAGGTCGTGCGTTACTCGGAGGCATCCGGGTCCATGATCAACCGGGAAAAGTGCGAGAGTCTCTGGCTGGGAGGGGGAGATCCAAGTTTTGATCTCCCGGACACCCTTCCAGGGCCCCAGTCCTCCGCTAAGATCTTAGGTATCAATTTTGGCCCAGGGGAATATCCCCAACAAAATTGTGAAGGCAGGCTCAAGATTGCCGCCCAGAAGGTGGACCAGTGGAAGGGTTGGTCTTTAACCCTGAGGGAAAGGGTCAGCTTGGCCAAGGGTTATTTGCTTCCTTTGTTAATTTACTTGGGCAGTGTCTGCATCTTGCCGGAATCTCTCTGGACGCGGGTCTATAGCCTGTTCTTCCAACTGTTATGGGGGAACAGGCTTAACCTAATCAAGAGGGAGGTCACGTACTGCACGAGGAGACTAGGTGGGTTGGGTATGGTCAACCCAGTGGTGTTCTTAGTGAACACCTTTCTTAAGACCAACATTGCCAACCTCTGGACAGAGAGGGCTCCTCCGTGGGTATTCTCCTGCAGGGGATGGTTTCGGCCTTTCTTCCAGGAATGGGAGACAGGAGGGCAGGTGAAGGACCTACGAACACCACATGGACATCTCCCGGCTTACGCTACCCCGGCTCTGAAGGTGATCCGCCGGTGGGGTCTGGGAATGTGGGAAATCAGGACCATGTCGAGAAAATCCCTTGACAGTAGGGTCCTGTTGACCCATTTCCAGAAGCCCCTGGTGCTCAGAGATTGCCCAGGCCGGGATCTGGAGGGGGGGCTCGGGTTGTTAAATTCTTCACGGATCCCCTCGAAGTTTTGGGACTTGGCCTGGCGCTGCTTCCACGGGAGGCTGTATGTGAGGGACAATCTGAAGTACAGGAACTCTGATGATCGGGGTTGTCCCCGTGAAGAGTGTGGCGACATGCTGGAAAGCATGGAGCACTTCCTCCTTCAGTGTCCCTTTAATGCAGGGGTCTATAACCGGGTGGGTGCTTCCATAGGCTGGCCTAGGTTGGCATCCCTTTCCTATCCGGAGTGGTCTTATGGGGCATTCAGATCCCTTGGTGGCCGAGATCGGGGCACTTTATTCCTAGTTAGTGTAGTTGTTAGGTTCTACACCTGGAATGCACGGTGCTTAGTTTCAATGCAGCATAAAACCCTCCCCCGGGATGAGGTGGTTAGTAACATCTTGGGTGACCTGGGTAAGGTGCGCTCTTTGGAGTTCGGGAGGCTGGGTGCGAGGAGGGCCTCTTGGCTTTGGAGGGGTCTCTCCTTTTAATCCGTACCCGAGGGAAAGCTTGGTTGAGTGATTAGGGGCTTCCTAGGTGTTTGGGAGGCTGGGTGGGAAGAGGGCCTCTTCACTTTTGGAGGGGTTTCTCTTCTTACTCTAGGGACAGATTGGTTGTGTGACTGGGAGAGGGAAAGATAAGGTGGTGTGGGGTGTTGAGGGACAGTTATATAGGGATAGATAGGGACAGGGAGGGACAGTCTAGGGATAGGTAGATAGTTAGTATTGTTAAGTTAGGTAGAGTAGGGATAGGTAGGGGCATGTAGGGACAGATAGGGTCAGCTTTTTGAGGGACAGTTTTAGTTGAGTAGGGACAGGGTGTTTGTGTTGGTGTTAGGGTCAGGGCCTCTTCAGACTCCTATTCCCTGGTGGTGGGCTGATGTGTGGCACGCTTAGCCTTTTTGTTTTTTTTCTTGTAGAATTAATGGATATCGGGCTTGAAGGTGCCGAACTTGGGCCTTACAGGTTAAAAACTGTTGTTTTGGTATTGTGGTATTTTGATGTTGTGTTAGTAAAGTTATGATCTGTAAATAAAATTTTTGTATGTCTGTATTTTATCTTGTGGTATGTATAGTTAGTATGTTGTGGGGGGTGTAGTTTAGGTTGGGTGGGGGGTGTTTGTTGGGGGGTTGCATAAGGGCATATGGACCCTGGAAACAATATAAGGGCATGGAAACTTTCATGGACCCGGAGGAAAAAGTGTGGTGTATTTTTCAGAGGGCATGAACTTGCTTGCATGGTGGCAGTGTGGGTGGAGGGAAAAAAATAAAATAAATTTAAAAAAAAAAAAAAAAAAAAAAGTAAAAAAAAAAAAAGAGTTGTGGTAATTGCTGTGTTTAGAGTGTTATAGAGTGTTAAGTTTGTATAGCTAGGCGGCGCCACTCCGAGTCCGATTTGGCGGGCGGCGCCACTCCGGGTCCGATTTGGCGGGCGGCGCCACTCCGGGTCCGATTTGGCGGGCGGCGCCACTCCGGGTCCGATTTGGCGGGCGGCGCCACTCCGGGTCCGATTTGGTGGGCGGCGCCACTCCGGGTCCGATTTGGCGGGCGGCGCCACTCTGGGTCCGATTTGGCGGGCGGCGCCACACTGGGTCCGATTTGGCGCTCGGCGCCACTCCGGGTCCGACTTGGCGGGCGGCGCCACTCTGGGTCCAATTTGGCGGGCGGCGCCACTCTGGGTCCGATTTGGCGGGCGGCGCCACTCTGGGTCCGATTTGGCGGGCGGCGCCACACTGGGTCCGATTTGGCGCTCGGCGCCACTCCGGGTCCGACTTGGCGGGCGGCGCCACTCTGGGTCCGATTTGGCGGGCGGCGCCACTCTGGGTCCGATTTGGTGAGCGGGGCAATAATTATAATAAGACTACAGATAGTGCTTTGAAATTGTGCTGTGCTATCACTTTAAGAGCTGATATTATCTGGCAAAACTGTGCTGGTCATGTACAGTTCGCAGGCGTTGGCATAGTAACTGGGCCTGACTGCGCATATCAATGAGCTAATCAGCCAGGTGGCAGGTACATTTCAAATTGCCTCAGAAACCCGGCCATTATAACCTATGGGAAAATTTCCCTATTGAAATGCATTACAATGAGGGGAAAAAACATTTTCAAACGCAAATTGCGCCAAAACTACAAATCCGATCGACACGAAAAATACTTAGCACACCTCTTGGGGACGCTGGCTTCGAAATGACACCTCACTGGAGTCTGTGAGTGAAGTGGTTCGGGCCGCATTACGTGCGGACTGAATAATAATAAGAATAACTAGATGGGTATTTCCTGAAGGAACTACAGATAGTGCTTTGGAATGGTGCCCGGGCTGCCCCTGCAAGACTTTCACACTTGGGTGCCACTCAGGCGGTCCGATTTGGTAGGTAGAGTCAGTCTGGGTCTGATTTGGTGGGTTGGGTCAATCTAGGTTTGATTTTGTGGGCGGGGCCACTCGGGGTCCAATTTGGGGGGCGGGGCCACTCGGTGCACTTACTTTTCACACACGGGATCGGGGGTGCACTTACTTTTCACACACGGGACGAGAGGGTGTCATAGTCACTTTATTCTGATGTTTGACTTTGATAAATGATTATGTCCTAAAATGGACACCATACATTTGCATAGCTGCCATCTTTGGAAGGTCAAGTTGGGGGTAATGGAAAGTTCGCCATTATTTCCTATGGGAAATTTTTTTTTAAAAATGGAATTTAAAAAAAAACTACAAATCGGATCGACACGAAAAATACTTAGCACACCTCTCATGGACGCTGGGTTCGAAATGACGCCTCACTGGAGTCTGTGCGTGCAGCGGTTCGGGCCGCATTAATTGCGGAAAAAAACTGAATAATAAGATTTCCACGTTCGGATTACAATAATAATACTAGATGGGTATTTCCTGAAGGAACTACAGATAGTGCTTTGGAATGGTGCCCGGGCTGCCCCTGCAAGACTTTGACACTTGGGTGCCCCTCAGGCGGTCCGATTTGGTGGGTTGGGTCAATCTGGGTCTGATTTTGTGGGCAGGGTAAATCTAGGTCCGATTCGGTGGGCGGGGTCACTTTTGGTCCGATTCTGTGGGCGCGGCCACTCTGGGTCCGATTCGGTGGGCGGAGCCACTCTGGGTCCGATTTGGTGGGCGGGGCACCTTAGGGACCAATTTGGTGGGTGGGGTCACTCGGTCCGATTTGGTGGGCTGGGCACCTCAGGGTCTGATTTGGTGGGCTGGGCACCTCAGGGTCCGATTTGGTGGGTGGGGTCACTCTGGGTCCGATTTGGTGGGCGGGGTCACTCTGGGCCTGATTTGGTGGAAGGGGTCACTCTGGGTCCGATTTGGTGGAAGGGGTCACTCTGGGTCTGATTTGGTGGAAGGGGTCACTCTGGGTCCGATTTGGTGGGCGGAGCCACTCTGGGTCCGATTTGGTGGGCGGGGTCACTCTGGGACTGATTTAGGGGGCGGGGTCACTCTGGGTCTGATTTGGTGAGCCGGGCCCCTCGGGGTCCGATTTGGTGAGCGGGGTAATCTACTATATAATTGTCTAAGGGCACTTCCGTCTTTCTGTCTCACAACACCGCTACGTCATCATCTCGTGAGACCGCAATGCACTCTTGGGACCGGAGCGCGCAACAAGCATCGGGTACCGGCCACTCCAGGTGCAACAAGCATCGTGTACCGGCCGCTCTAGGAGGTGCAACAACCATCAGATACCGGCCGCTCCAGGAGGTGAGTATGTAACTTTTTTATTTTAATTCTTTTTTTTTTTTTAACAGGGATATGCAGTATACTATGTGACTGGACAATATACTACGTGACTGGGCAGTATAACTACGTGGCTCTGTGCTGTATACTGCGTGGCTCTGCGCTGTATACTGCGTGGCTCTGCGCTGTATACTACGCGGCTCTGCGCTGTATACTACGCGGCTCTGCGCTGTATACTACGCGGCTCTGCGCTGTATACTGCGTGGCTCTGCGCTGTGTACTGCGCGGCTCTGCGCTGTGTACTGCACGGCTCTGCGCTGTGTACTGCGCGGCTCTGCACTGTGTACTGCGCGTTCTGCGCTGTATACTGCGCGGCTCTGCGCTGTATACTGCGCGGCTCTGCGCTTTGTACTGCGCGGCTCTGCGCTGTATACTGCGGGGCTCTGCACTGTATACTGCGCGGCTCTGCGCTGCATACTGCGTGGCTCTACGCTGTGTACTGCGCGGCTCTGCGCTGTTTACTGCGGGGCTCTGCACAGTATACTACGCGGCTCTTCGCTGTATACTGCGCGGCTCTGCGCTGCATACTGCGTGGCTCTACGCTGTGTACTGCGCGGCTCTGCGCTGTATACTGCGCGGCTCTGCGCTGTATACTGGGTGGCTCTGCGCTGTGTACTGCGCGGCTCTGTGCTGTGTACTGCGCGGCTCTGCGCTTTATACTGCGCGGCTCTGCGCTCTGTACTGCGCGGCTCTGCGCTGTGTACTGCGCGGCTCTGCGCTTTATACTGCGCGGCTCTGCGCTCTGTACTGCGCGGCTCTGCGCTGTGTACTGCGCGGCTCTCCGCTGTGTACTGCGCGGCTCTGCGCTGTGTACTGCGCGGCTCTGCGCTGTGTACTGCGCGGCTCTGCGCTGTGTACTGCTCGGCTCTGCGCTGTGTACTGCGCGGCTCTCCGCTGTGTACTGCGCGGCTCTCCGCTGTGTACTGCACGGCTCTGCGCTGTGTACTGCGCGGCTCTGCGCTGTGTACTGCTCGGCTCTGCGCTGTGTACTGCGTGGCTCTCCGCTTTATACTGCGCGGCTCTGCGCTGTGTACTGCGCGGCTCTGCGCTGTGTACTGCGCGGCTCTGCGCTGTGTACTGCGCGGCTCTGCGCTGTGTACTGCGCGGCTCTGCGCTGTGTATTGCGCAGCTCTGCGCTGTGTACTGCTCGGCTCTGCACTGTGTACTGCGCGGCTCTCCGCTTTATACTGCGCGGCTCTGCGCTGTGTACTGCGCGGCTCTGCGCTGTGTACTGCGTGGCTCTGTGCTGTGTACTGCGCGGTTCTGCGCTGTGTACTGCGCGGCTCTGCGCTGTGTACTGCGCGGCTCTGCGCTGTGTACTGCACGGCTCTGCGCTTTATACTGCACGGCTCTGCGCTGTGTACTGCACGGCTCTGCGCTGTGTACTGCGCGGCTCTGCGCTGTGTACTGCACGGCTCTGCGCTTTATACTGCACGGCTCTGCGCTTTATACTGCGCGGCTCTGCGCTTTATACTGCGCGGCTCTGCGCTGTGTACTGCGCGGCTCTGCGCTTTATACTGCGCTGCTCTGCGCTGTGTACTGCGCGGCTCTGCGCTGTGTACTGCGTGGCTCTGCGCTGTGTACTGCGTGGCTCTGCGCTTTGTACTGTGTGGCTGTGCAATATACTACGTGGACATACATATTCTAGAATACCCGATGAGTTAGAATCGGGCCACAGTCTAATAATTATAAGACTACAGATAGTGGTTTGGAATTGTGCTGTACTGTCACTTTAAGAGCTGATATTATCTGACAAAACTTGTGACCTGGTGAGCTGATGTAGACTTCATAGGCGTTGGCATAGTAACTGTGTCTGACTGCGCATATCAATGAGCTAATCGGCCAGGTGGCAGTTATTTTTAGAAATTGCCTCAGAAACCAGCCCATTATAAACGTATAGGAAAATTTCTCTATTGAAACGCATTGAAAGACTTTTTTCAAACACAAATTGCGCAAAAACTACAAATCCGATCGGCACGAAAAATACTTAGCACACCTCTTGGGGACGCTGGCTTCGAAATGACACCTCACTGGAGTCTGTGAGTTTAGCGGTTCGGGCCGCATTACGTGCGGACTGAATAATAAGAATAAGAAGAAGTTTACCACGGTGGAATAACAGTATAGTGCTTTGTTCCAAAGCACTATAACTAGATGGGTATTTCCTGAAGGAACTACAGATAGTGCTTTGGAATGGTGCCTGGGCTGCCCCTGCAAGACTTTCACACTTGGGTGCCCCTCAGATGCTGGTTTGGTAGTTGTAGCTCCTCAGGGTTGAGGATTTGGTGGGAGGGGCCACTCTGGGTCCGATTTGGGGGGTGGAGCCACTCTGGGTCTGATTTGGTGGGCCGGGCCACTCTGGGTCCGATTTGGTGGGCCAGACCACTATGCGTCCGATTTGGTGGGCCGGGCCACTCTGGGTCCGATTTGGTGGGCCGCGTCACTCTGGGTCCGATTTGGTGGCCCGGGTCACTCTGGGTCCGATTTGGTGGGCCGGGTCACTCTGGGTCCGATTTGGTGGCCATGGTCACTCTGTGTTACGATTTGGTGGCCCGGGTCACTCTGGGTCCGATTTGGTGGCCCGGGTCACTCTGGGTCCGATTTGGTGGGCCGGGTCACTCTGGGTCCGATTTGGTGGGCCGGGTCACTCTGGGTCCGATTTGGTGGGCCGGGTCACTCTGGGTCCGATTTGGTGGGCCGGGTCACTCTGGGTCCGATTTGGTGGCCCGGGTCACTCTGGGTCCGATTTGGTGGCCCGGGTCACTCTGGGTCCGATTTGGTGGCCCGGGTCACTCTGGGTCCGATTTGGTGGCCCGGGTCACTCTGGGTCCGATTTGGTGGGCCGGGTCACTCTGGGTCCGATTTGGTGGGCCGGGTCACTCTGGGTCCGATTTGGTGGGCCGGGGTCACTCTGGGTCCGATTTGGTGGCCCGGGTCACTCTGGGTCCGATTTGGTGGCCCGGGTCACTCTGGGTCCGATTTGGTGGCCCGGGTCACTCTGGGTCCGATTTGGTGGCCCGGGTCACTCTGGGTCCAATTTGGTGGCCCGGGTCACTCTGGGTCCAATTTGGTGGCCCGGGTCACTCTGGGTTTGATTTGGTGGCCCGGGTCACTCTGGGTCCGATTTGGTGGCCCGGTTCACTCTGGGTCCGATTTGGTGGGCCGGGTCATTCTGGGTCCGATTTGGTGGCCCGAGTCACTCTGGGTCCGATTTGGTGGGCCGGGTCACTCTGGGTCCGATTTGGTGGGACGGGTCACTCTGGGTCCGATTTGGTGGGCCGGGTCATTCTGAGTCCGGTTTGGTGGGCCGGGTCACTCTGGGTCCGGTTTGGTGGGCCGGGTCACTCTGGGTCCGATTTGGTGGGCCGGGTCACTCTGGGTCCGATTTGGTGGGCCGGGTCACTCTGGGTCTGATTTGGTGGGCCGGGTCACTCTGACTGACAGCAGGATAAGGGAATGGCTGATAACAGAGAATAGACTGACAGCAGGACAAGGGAATGGCTGATAACAGAGAGAATAGACTGACAGCAGGACAGGGGAATTGCTGATAACAGAGAGAAATATACTGACAGCAGGACGGGGAATGGCTGATAACAGAGAGAATAGACTGACAGCAGGACAGGGGAATGGCTGATAACAGAGAGAAATAGACTGACAGCAGTACAGGGAATGGCTGATAACAGAGAGAAATAGACTGACAGCAGGACGGGGAATGGCTGTTAACAGAGAGAATAGACTGACAGCAGGACAGGGGAATGGCTGATAACAGAGAGAATAGACTGACAGCAGGACGGGGAATGGCTGATAACAGAGAGAATAGACTGACAGCAGGACAGGGGAATGGCTGATAACAGAGAGAAATAGACTGACAGCAGTATGGGGAATGGCTGATAACAGAGAGAAATAGACTGACAGCAGGACGCGGAATGGCTGATAACAGAGAGAATAGACTGACAGCAGGACAGGGGAATGGCTGATAACAGAGAGAGTAGACTGACAGCAGGACGGGGAATGGCTGATAACAGAGAGAATAGACTGACAGCAGGACAGGGGAATGGCTGATAACAGAGAGAAATAGACTGACAGCAGTACGGGGAATGGCTGATAACAGAGAGAAAAAGATGGGTATTTCCTGAAGGAACTACAGATAGTGCTTTGGAATGGTGCCCGGGTTGCCCCAGCAAGACTTTCACACTTGGGTGCCCCTCAGGCGCTGGTTTGGTAGTTGTAGCCACTCTGGGTCCGATTTGGTGGGCGCTGTATACTGCGTGGCTCTGCGCTGTATACTGCTCGGCTCTGCGCTGTATACTGCGCGGCTCTGCGCTGTATGCTGCGGGGCTCTGCGCTGTATACTGTGCGGCTCTGCGCTGTATACTGCGGGGCTCTGCGCTGTATACTGCGGGGCTCTGCGCTGTATACTGCGGGGCTCTGCGCTGTATGCTGCGGGGCTCTGCGCTGTATGCTGCGCGGCTCTGCGCTGTATGCTGCGCGGCTCTGCGCTGTATGCTGCGCGGCTCTGCGCTGTATGCTGCACGGCTCTGCGCTGTATGCTGCGCGGCTCTGCGCTGTATGCTGCGCGGCTCTGCGCTGTATACTGCGGGGCTCTGCGCTGTATGCTGCGGGGCTCTGCGCTGTATGCTGCGGGGCTCTGCGCTGTATGCTGCGGGGCTCTGCGCTGTATGCTGCGGGGCTCTGAGCTGTATGCTGCGGGGCTCTGGGCTGTATGCTGCGCGGCTCTGCGCTGTATGCTGCGTGGCTCTGCGCTGTATGCTGCGCGGCTCCACGCTGTATACTGCGGGGCTCTGGGCTGTATGCTGCGTTGCTCTGCGCTGTATGCTGCGCGGCTCTGCGCTGTATGCTGCGCGGCTTTGCGCTGTATACTGCTGGGCTCTGCGCTGTGTGCTGCGCGGCTCCGTGCTGTATAATGCGCGGCTCCGCGCTGTATACTGCGCGGCTCTGCGCTGTATGCTGCGGGGCTCTGCGCTGTATACTGCGCGGCTCTGCGCTGTATACTGCGGGGCTCTGCGCTGTATGCTGCTTGGCTCTGCGCTGTATGCTGCGGGGCTCTGCGCTGTATGCTGCGGGGCTCTGAGCTGTATGCTGCGGGGCTCTGGGCTGTATGCTGCGCGGCTCTGCGCTGTATGCTGCGTGGCTCTGCGCTGTATGCTGCGCGGCTCCGCGCTGTATACTGCGGGGCTCTGGGCTGTATGCTGCGTTGCTCTGCGCTGTATGCTGCGCGGCTCTGCGCTGTATGCTGCGCGGCTTTGCGCTGTATACTGCTGGGCTCTGCGCTGTGTGCTGCGCGGCTCCGTGCTGTATAATGCGCGGCTCCGCGCTGTATACTGCGCGGCTCTGCGCTGTATGCTGCGGGGCTCTGCGCTGTATACTGCGCGGCTCTGCGCTGTATACTGCGCGGCTCTGCGCTGTATACTGCGGGGCTCTGCGCTGTATGCTGCTTGGCTCTGCGCTGTATGCTGCGCGGCTCTGCGCTGTATACTGCGCGGCTCTGCGCTGTATACTGCGGGGCTCTGCGCTGTATGCTGCAGGGCTCTGCGCTGTATGCTGCGGGGCTCTGCGCTGTATGCTGCGGGGCTCTGAGCTGTATGCTGCGGGGCTCTGGGCTGTATGCTGCGCGGCTCTGCGCTGTATGCTGCGTGGCTCTGCGCTGTATGCTGCGCGGCTCCGCGCTGTATACTGCGGGGCTCTGGGCTGTATGCTGCGGGGCTCTGCGCTGTATGCTGCGCGGCTTTGCGCTGTATACTGCGGGGCTCTGCGCTGTGTGCTGCTCGGCTCCGTGCTGTATAATGCGCGGCTCCGCGCTGTATACTGCGCGGCTCTGCGCTGTATGCTGCGGGGCTCTGCGCTGTATACTGCGGGGCTCTGCGCTGTATACTGCGGGGCTCTGCGCTGTATACTGCGGGGCTCTGCGCTATATGCTGCGGGGCTCTGCGCTGTATGCTGCGGGGCTCTGCGCTGTATGCTGCGGGGCTCTGAGCTGTATGCTGCGGGGCTCTGGGCTGTATGCTGCGCGGCTCTGCGCTGTATGCTGCGTGGCTCTGCGCTGTATGCTGCGCGGCTCCGCGCTGTATACTGCGGGGCTCTGGGCTGTATGCTGCGGGGCTCTGCGCTGTATGCTGCGCGGCTCTGCGCTGTATGCTGCGCGGCTTTGCGCTGTATACTGCGAGGCTCTGCGCTGTGTGCTGCGCGGCTCCGTGCTGTATAATGCGCGGCTCCGCGCTGTATACTGCGCGGCTCTGCGCTGTATACTGCGCGGCTCTGCGCTGTATGCTGCGGGGCTCTGCGCTGTATGCTGCGGGGCTCTGAGCTGTATGCTGCGGGGCTCTGGGCTGTATGCTGCGCGGCTCTGCGCTGTATGCTGCGTGGCTCTGCGCTGTATGCTGCGTGGCTCTGCGCTGTATGCTGCGCGGCTCCGCGCTGTATACTGCGGGGCTCTGGGCTGTATGCTGCGGGGCTCTGCGCTGTATGCTGCGCGGCTCTGCGCTGTATGCTGCGCGGCTTTGCGCTGTATACTGCGGGGCTCTGCGCTGTGTGCTGCGCGGCTCCGTGCACGGCTCTGCGCTGTATGCTGCGTGGCTTTGCGCTGTATACTGCGGGGCTCTGCGCTGTGTGCTGCGCGGCTCCGTGCTGTATAATGCGCGGCTCCGCGCTGTATACTGCGCGGCTCTGCGCTGTATGCTGCGGGGCTCTGCGCTGTATGCTGCGCGGCTCTGCGCTGTATGCTGCGTGGCTCTGCGCTGTATGCTGCGTGGCTCTGCGCTGTATGCTGCGCGGCTCCGCGCTGTATACTGCGGGGCTCTGGGCTGTATGCTGCGGGGCTCTGCGCTGTATGCTGCGCGGCTCTGCGCTGTATGCTGCGCGGCTTTGCGCTGTATACTGCGGGGCTCTGCGCTGTGTGCTGCGCGGCTCCGTGCACGGCTCTGCGCTGTATGCTGCGTGGCTTTGCGCTGTATACTGCGGGCTCTGCGCTGTGTGCTGCGCGGCTCCGTGCTGTATAATGCGGCTCCGCGCTGTATACTGCACGGCTCTGCGCTGTATGCTGCGGGGCTCTGCGCTGTATACTGCGCGGCTCTGCGCTGTATACTGCGGGGCTCTGCGCTGTATACTGCGGGGCTCTGCGCTGTATACTGCGGGGCTCTGCGCTATATGCTGCGGGGCTCTGCGCTGTATACTGTAATAATAATAAGACTACAGATAGTCCTTTGGGATTGTGCTGTGCTGTCACTTTAAGAGCTGATATTATCTGACAAAACTGTGACCTGGTGGAGTTGATAGGCGTTGGCATAGTAACTGTGTCTGACTGCGCATATCAATGAGCTAATCAGCCAGGTGGCATTTGGCAGTTAAGTTATTTTTAGAAATTGCCTCAGAAACCAGCCCATTTTAAACGTATAGGAAAATGTCCCTATTGAAATGCATTGAAACAATGCTTTCCAATGAGGGGGAAACAATTTTCAAATGCAAATTGCGCCAAAACTACAAATCCGATCGACATGAAAATAACTTAGCACACCTCTCGTGGACGCTGGCTTCGAAATGACACCTCACTGGAGTCTGTGCGTTCAGCGGTTCGGGCCGCATTAACTGCGAAAAAAAGCCTAATAATAATAATAATAAGAAGAAGAAGAAGTTTACCACGATGGAATAACAGTATAGTGCTTTGTTCCAAAGCACTATAACTAGATGGGTATTTCCTGAAGAAACTACAGATAGTGCTTTGGAATGGTGCCCGGGCTGCCCCTGCAAGACTTTCACACTTGGGTGCCCCTCAGACGCTGGTTTGGTAGTTGAGGATTTGGTGGGTGGGGCCACTCTGGGTCCGATTTGGTGGCCCGGGGCACTCTGGGTCCGATTTGGTGGCCCGGGGCACTCTGGGTCCGATTTGGTGGACCGGGTCACTCTGGGTCCGATTTGGTGGCCCGGGTCACTCTGGGTCCGATTTGGTGGCCCGGGTCACTCTGGGTCCGATTTGGTGGCCCGGGTCACTCTGGGTCCGATTTGGTGGCCCGGGTCTCTCTGGGTCCGATTTGGTGGCCCGGGTCACTCTGGGTCCGATTTGGTGGCCCGGGTCACTCTGGGTCCGATTTGGTGGCCCGGGTCACTCTGGGTCCGATTTGGTGGCCCGGGTCACTCTGGGTCCGATGTGGTGGCCCGGGTCACTCTGGGTCCGATGTGGTGGCCCGGGTCACTCTGGGTCTGATGTGGTGGCCTGGGTCACTCTGGGTCCGATGTGGTGGCCCGGGTCACTCTGGGTCCGATGTGGTGGCCCGGGTCACTCTGGGTCCGATTTGGTGGCCCGGGTCACTCTGGGTCCGATGTGGTGGCCCGGGTCACTCTGGGTCCGACTTGGTGGCCCGGGTCACTCTGGGTCCGATTTGGTGGCCCGGGTCACTCTGGGTCCGATTTGGTGGGCCGGGTCACTCTGGGTCCGATTTGGTGGCCCGGGTCACTCTGGGTCCGATTTGGTGGGCCGGGTCCCTCTGGGTCCGATTTGGTGGGCCGGGTCCCTCTGGGTCCGATTTGGTGGGCCGGGTCACTCTGGGTCCGATTTGGTGGGCCGGGTCACTCTGGGTCCGATTTGGTGGGCCGGGTCACTCTGGGTCCGATTTGGTGGGCCGGGTCACTCTGGGTCCGATTTGGTGGCCCGGGTCACTCTGGGTCCGATTTGGTGGCCCGGGTCACTCTGGGTCCGATTTGGTGGGCCGGGTCACTCTGGGTCCGATTTGGTGGCCCGGGTCACTCTGGGTCCGATTTGGTGGCCCGGGTCACTCTGGGTCCGATTTGGTGGCCCGGGTCACTCTGGGTCCGATTTGGTGGCCCGGGTCACTCTGGGTCCGATTTGGTGGCCCGGGTCACTCTGGGTCCGATTTGGTGGCCCGGGTCACTCTGGGTCCGATTTGGTGGCCCGGGTCACTCTGGGTCCGATTTGGTGGGCCGGGTCACTCTGGGTCCGATTTGGTGGGCCGGGTCACTCTGGGTCCGATTTGGTGGGCCGGGTCACTCTGGGTCCGATTTGGTGGCCCGGGTCACTCTGGGTCCGATTTGGTGGCCCGGGTCACTCTGGGTCCGATTTGGTGCACCGGGTCACTCTGGGTCCGATTTGGTGCACCGGGTCACTCTGGGTCCGATTTGGTGGCCCGGGTCACTCTGGGTCCGATTTGGTGGCCCGGGTCACTCTGGGTCCGATTTAGTGGCCCGGGTCACTCTGGGTCCGATTTAGTGGCCCGGGTCACTCTGGGTCCGATTTGGTGGGCTGGGTCACTCTGGGTCCTATTTAGTGGCCCGGGTCACTCTGGGTCCGATTTAGTGGCCCGGGTCACTCTGGGTCCGATTTGGTGGGCTGGGTCACTCTGGGTCCGATTTGGTGGCCAGGGTCACTCTGGGTCCGATTTGGTGGCCCGGGTCACTCTGGGTCCGATTTGGCGGGCGGCGCCACTCTGGGTCCGATTTGGCGGGCGGCGCCACTCTGGGTCCGACTTGGCGGGCGGCGCCACTCTGGGTCCGATTTGGCGGGCGGCGCCACTCTGGGTCCGATTTGGCGGGCGGCGCCACTCTGGGTCCGATTTGGCGGGCGGCGCCACTCTGGGTCCGATTTGGCGGGCGGCGCCACTCTGGGTCCGATTTGGCGGGCGGCGCCACTCTGGGTCCGATTTGGCGGGCGGCGCCACTCTGGGTCCGATTTGGCGGGCGGCGCCACTCTGGGTCTGATTTGGCGGGCGGCGCCACACTGGGTCCGATTTGGCGGGCGGCGCCACTCTGGGTCCGATTTGGCGGGCGGCGCCACTCTGGTCCGATTTGGCGGGCGGCGCCACTCTGGGTCCGATTTGGCGTTCGGCACCACTCTGGGTCCGATTTGGCGGGCGGCGCCACTTTGGGTCCGATTGGGCGGGCGGCGCCAATCTGGGTCCGATTTGGCGGGCGGCACCACTCTGGGTCCGATTTGGCAGGCGGCGCCACTTTGGGTCCGATTTTGCGGGCGGCGCCACTCTGGGTCCGATTTTGTGGCCCGGGTCACTCTGGGTCCGAGTTGGTGGCCCGGGTCACTCTGGGTCCGATTTGGCGGGTGGCGCCACTCTGGGTCCGATTTGGCGGGCGGCGCCACTCTGGGTCCGATTTGGCGGGCGGCGCCACTCTGGGTCCGATTTGGCGGGCGGCGCCACACTGGGTTCGATTTGGCGGGCGGCGCCACTCTGGGTCCGATTTGGCGGCCGGCGCCACTCTGGGTCCGATTTGGCGGCCGGCGCCACTCTGGGTCCGATTTGGCGGCCGGCGCCACTCTGGGTCCGATTTGGCGGCCGGCGCCACTCTGGGTCCGATTTGGCGTTCGGCGCCACTCTGGGTCCGATTTTGCGGGCGGCGCCACTCTGGGTCCGATTTTGCGGGCGGCGCCAGTCTGGGTCCGATTTTGCGGGCGGCGCCACTCTGGGTCCGATTTGGCGGGCGGCGCCACACTGGGTCCGATTTGGCGGGCGGCGCCACTCTGGGTCCGATTTGGTGGGCGGCACCACTCTGGGTCCGATTTGGCGGGCGGCGCCACTCTGGGTCCGATTTGGCGGGCGGCGCCACTCTGGGTCCGATTTGGCGGGCGGCGCCACTCTGGGTCCGATTTGGCGGGCGACGCCACTCTGGGTCCGATTTGGCGGGCGACGCCACTCTGGGTCCGATTTGGTGAGCGGGGCAATAATTATAATAAGACTACAGATAGTGCTTTGAAATTGTGCTGTGCTATCACTTTAAGAGCTGATATTATCTGGCAAAACTGTGCTGGGGTCAT
Organism: Ranitomeya variabilis; assembly: GCF_051348905.1. Lineage (NCBI taxonomy): Eukaryota > Metazoa > Chordata > Amphibia > Anura > Dendrobatidae > Ranitomeya > Ranitomeya variabilis. Next base: position 579,948,707 of record NC_135236.1, read on the forward strand.
GTACAGTTCGCAGGCGTTGGCATAGTAACTGGGCCTGACTGCACATATCAATGAGCTAATCAGCCAGATGGCAGGTACATTTCAAATTGCCTCAGAAACCCGGCCATTATAACCTATGGGAAAATTTCCCTATTGAAATGCATTACAATGAGGGGAAAACACATTTTCAAACGCAAATTGCGCCAAAACTACAAATCCGATCGACACGAAAAATACTTAGCACACCTCTTGGGGACGCTGGCTTCGAAATGACACCTCACTGGAGTCTGTGAGTGAAGCGGTTCGGGCCGCATTACGTGCGGACTGAATAATAATAAGAATAACTAGATGGGTATTTCCTGAAGGAACTACAGATAGTGCTTTGGAATGGTGCCCGGGCTGCCCCTGCAAGACTTTCACACTTGGGTGCCCCTCAGGCGCTGGTTTGGTAGTTGTAGCCCCTCAGGGTTGAGGCTTGGTGGGCCGGGTCACTCTGGGTCCCATTTGGTGGCCCGGGTCACTCTGGGTCCCATTTGGTGGCCCGGGTCACTCTGGGTCCCATTTGGTGGCCCGGGTCACTCTGGGCCCGATTTGGTGGCCCGGGTCACTCTGGGCCCGATTTGGTGGCCCGGGTCACTCTGGGTCCGATTTGGTGGCCCGGGTCACTCTGGGTCCGATTTGGTGGCCCGGGTCACTCTGGGTCCGATTTGGTGGCCCGGGTCACTCTGGGTCCGATTTGGTGGCCCGGGTCACTCTGGGTCCGATTTGGTGGCCCGGGTCACTCTGGGTCCGATTTGGTGGCCCGGGTCACTCTGGGTCCGATTTGGTGGCCCGGGTCACTCTGGGTCCGATTTGGTGGCCCGGGTCACTCTGGGTCCGATTTGGTGGCCCGGGTCACTCTGGGTCCGATTTGGTGGCCCGGGTCACTCTGGGTCCGATTTGGTGGCCCGGGTCACTCTGGGTCCGATTTGGTGGCCCGGGTCACTCTGGGTCCGATTTGGTGGCCCGGGTCACTCTGGGTCCGATTTGATGGGCCCGGGTCACTCTGGGTCCGATTTGGTGGGCCGGGTCACTCTGGGTCCGATTTGGTGGGCCGGGTCACTCTGGGTTCGATTTGGTGGGCCGGGTCACTCTGGGTCCGATTTGGTGGGCCGGGTCACTCTGGGTTCGATTTGGTGGGCCGGGTCACTCTGGGTCCGATTTGGTGGGCCGGGTCACTCTGGGTTCGATTTGGTGGGCCGGGTCACTCTGGGTCCGATTTGGTGGGCCGGGTCACTCTGGGTTCGATTTGGTGGGCCGGGTCACTCTGGGTCCGATTTGGTGGGCCGGGTCACTCTGGGTCCGATTTGGTGGGCCGGGTCACTCTGGGTCCGATTTGGTGGGCCGGGTCACTCTGGGTTCGATTTGGTGGGCCGGGTCACTCTGGGTCCGATTTGGTGGGCCGGGTCACTCTGGGTTCGATTTGGTGGGCCGGGTCACTCTGGGTCCGATTTGGTGGGCCGGGTCACTCTGGGTCCGATTTGGTGGGCCGGGTCACTCTGGGTTCGATTTGGTGGGCCGGGTCACTCTGGGTCCGATTTGGTGGGCCGGGTCACTCTGGGTTCGATTTGGTGGGCCGGGTCACTCTGGGCCCGATTTGGTGGCCCGGGTCACTCTGGGTCCGATTTGGTGGCCCGGGTCACTCTGGGTCCGATTTGGTGGCCCGGGTCACTCTGGGTCCGATTTGGTGGCCCGGGTCACTCTGGGTCCGATTTGGTGGCCCGGGTCACTCTGGGTCCGATTTGGTGGCCCGGGTCACTCTGGGTCCGATTTGGTGGCCCGGGTCACTCTGGGTCCGATTTGGTGGCCCGGGTCACTCTGGGTCCGATTTGGTGGCCCGGGTCACTCTGGGTCCGATTTGGTGGCCCGGGTCACTCTGGGTCCGATTTGGTGGCCCGGGTCACTCTGGGTCCGATTTGGTGGCCCGGGTCACTCTGGGTCCGATTTGGTGGCCCGGGTCACTCTGGGTCCGATTTGGTGGCCCGGGTCACTCTGGGTCCGATTTGGTGGCCCGGGTCACTCTGGGTCCGATTTGATGGGCCCGGGTCACTCTGGGTCCGATTTGGTGGGCCGGGTCACTCTGGGTCCGATTTGGTGGGCCGGGTCACTCTGGGTTCGATTTGGTGGGCCGGGTCACTCTGGGTCCGATTTGGTGGGCCGGGTCACTCTGGGTCCGATTTGGTGGGCCGGGTCACTCTGGGTCCGATTTGGTGGCCCGGGTCACTCTGGGTCCGATTTGGTGGCCCGGGTCACTCTGGGTCCGATTTGGTGGCCCGGGTCACTCTGGGTCCGAGTTGGTGGCCCGGGTCACTCTGGGTCCGATTTGGTGGCCCGGGTCACTCTGGGTCCGATTTGGTGGCCCGGGTCACTCTGGGTCCGATTTGACGGGCGGCGCCACTCTGGGTCCGACTTGGCGGGCGGCGCCACTCTGGGTCCGACATGGCGGGCGGCGCCACTCTGGGTCCGATTTGGCGGGCCGGGTCACTCTGGGTCCGATTTGGCGGGCCGGGTCACTCTGGGTCCGATTTGGCGGGCGGCGCCACTCTGGGTCCGATTTGGCGGGCGGCGCCACTCTGGGTCCGATTTGGCGGGCGGCGCCACTCTGGGTCCTATTTGGCGGGCGGCGCCACTCTGGGTCCTATTTGGTGGGCGGCGCCACTCTGGGTCCGATTTGGCGGGCGGCGCCACTCTGGGTCCGACTTGACGGGCGGCGCCACTCTGGGTCCGATTTGGTGGGCTGGGTCCGATTTGGTGAGCGGGGCAATAATGATAAGACTACAGATAGTGCTTTGTAATTGTGCTGTACTGTCACTTTAAGAGCTGATATTATCTGACAAAACTTGTGACCTGGTGGGCTGGTAGAGTTTATAGGCGTTGGCATAGAAACTGGGTCTCACTGCGCATATCAATGAGGTAATCAGCCAGGTGGCAGTTATTTTTAGAAATTGCCTCAGAAATCAGGCCCATTATAAACGTATTGGAAAATTTCCCTATTGAAATGCATTGAGACACTTTTTTCAAACGCAAATTGCGCCAAAACTACAAATCCGATCGACACGAAAAATACTTAGCACACCTCTCAGGAACGCTGGCTTCGAAATGACACCTCACTGGAGTCTGTGAGTTTAGCGGTTCGGGCCGCATTACGTGCGGACTGAATAATAATAATAAGAATAAGAAGTTTACCACGGTGGAATAACAGTATAGTGCTTTGTTCCAAAGCACTATAATAAGAACTAGATGGGTATTTCCTGAAGGAACTACAGATAGTGCTTTGGAATGGTGCCCGGGCTGCCCCTGCAAGACTTTCCACACTTGGGTGCCCCTCAGGCGCTGGTTTGGTAGTTGTAGCCCCTCAGGGTTGAGGCCACTCTGGGTCCGATTTGGTGGCCCGGGTCACTCTGGCTCCGACTTGGTGGCCCGGGTCACTCTGGGTCCGATTTGGTGGGCCGGGTCACTCTGGGTCCGATTTGGTGGGCCGGGTCACTCTGGGTCCGATTTGGTGGGCCGGGTCACTCTGGGTCCGATTTGGTGGGCCGGGTCACTCTGGGTCCGATTTGGTGGGCCGGGTCACTCTGGGTCCGATTTGGTGGCCTGGGTCACTCTGGGTCCGATTTGGTGGCCCGGGTCACTCTGGGTCCGATTTGGTGGCCCGGGTCACTCTGGGTCCGATTTGGTGGCCCGGGTCACTCTGGGTCCGATTTGGTGGCCCGGGTCACTCTGACTGACAGCAGGACAAGGGAATGGCTGATAACAGAGAGAAATAGACTGACAGCAGGACGGGGATTGGCTGATAACAGAGAGAATAGACTGACAGCAGGACAGTGGAATGGCTGATAACAGAGAGAAATAGACTGACAGCAGGACAGGGGAATGGCTGATAATAGAGAAATAGATTGACAGCAGGATGGGGAAATGGCTGATAACAGAGAGAATAGACTGACAGCAGGACGGGGAATGGCTGATAACAGAGAGAATAGACTGACAGCAGGACAGTGGAATGGCTGATAACAGAGAGAAATAGACTGACAGCAGTACGGGGAATGGCTGATAACAGAGAGAATAATTGCGGGAAAAAAGCCTAATAAGAATAAATAGACTGACAGCAGGACAGGGGAATGGCTGATAACAGAGAGGAGCTGATATTATCTGACTGACAAAACCTGTTTCCTAGTGGGCTCGTAGGCGTTGGCATAGTAACTGCGTCTGACTGCGCATATCAATGAGCTAATCAGGCAGGTGGCAGTTTTGAAATTGCCTCAGAAACCAGGCCATTATACCATATGAGGAAATTTCCCTATTGAAATGCATTGAGCAATGCTTTTCAATGGGGGGAAAACAATTTTCAAACGCAAATTGCGCCAAAACTACAAATCTGATCGACACGAAAAATACTTAGCACACCTCTCGTGGACGCTGGCTTCGAAATGACACCTCACTGGAGTCTGTGCGTTTAGCGGTTCGGGCCGCATTAACTGCGGAGAAAAGCCTAATAATAATAATAATAATAACTAGATGGGTATTTCCTGAAGGAACTACAGATAGTGCTTTGGAATGGTGCCCGGGCTGCCACTGCAAGACTTTCACACTTGGGTGCCCCTCAGGCGCTGGTTTGGTAGTTGTAGCCCCTCAGGGTTGAGGCCACTCTGGGTCCGATTTGGTGGCCCGGGTCACTCTGGGTCCGATTTGGTGGCCCGGGTCACTCTGGGTCCAATTTGGTGGCCCGGGTCACTCTGGGTCCGATTTGGTGGCCCGGGTCACTCTGGGTCCGATTTGGTGGCCCGGGTCACTCTGGGTCCGATTTGGTGGCCCGGGTCACTCTGGGCCCGATTTGGTGGCCTGGGTCACTCTGGGTCCGATTTGGTGGGCCGGGTCACTCTGGGTCCGATTTGGTGGGCCGGGCACTCTGGGTCCGATTTGGTGGGCCGGGTCACTCTGGGTCCGATTTGGTGGGCCGGGTCACTCTGGGTCCGATTTGGTGGGCCGGGTCACTCTGGGTCCGATTTGGTGGGCCGGGTCACTCTGGGTCCGATTTGGTGGGCTGGGTCACTCTGGGTCCGATTTGGTGGCCCGGGTCACTCTGGGTCCGATTTGGTGGCCCGGGTCACTCTGGGTCCGATTTGGTGGGCCGGGTCATTCTGGGTCCGATTTGGTGGCCCGGGTCACTCTGGGTCCGATTTGGTGGCCCGGGTCACTCTGGGTCCGATTTGGTGGCCCGGGTAACTCTGGATCCGATTTGGTGGCCCGGGTCACTCTGGGTCCGATTTGGTGGCCCGGGTCACTCTGGGTCCGATTTGGTGGGCCGGGTCACTCTGGGTCCGATTTGGTGGGCCGGGTCACTCTGGGTCCGATTTGGTGGGCTGGGTCACTCTGGGTCCGATTTGGTGGGCCGAGTCACTCTGGGTCCGATTTGGTGGGCCGGGTCACTCTGGGTCCGATTTGGTGGGCCGGGTCACTCTGGGTCCGATTTTGGTGGGCCGGGTCACTCTGGGTCCGATTTGGTGGGCCGGGTCACTCTGGGTCCGGTTTGGTGGGCCGGGTCACTCTGGGTCCGATTTGGTGGGCCGGGTCACTCTGGGTCCGATTTGGTGGGCCGGGTCACTCTGACTGACAGCAGGATAAGGGAATGGCTGATAACAGAGAATAGACTGACAGCAGGACAAGGGAATGGCTGATAACAGAGAGAATAGACTGACAGCAGGACAGGGGAATTGCTGATAACAGAGAGAAATAGACTGACAGCAGGACGGGGAATGGCTGATAACAGAGAGAATAGACTGACAGCAGGACAGGGGAATGGCTGATAACAGAGAAAAATAGACTGACAGCAGTACGGGGAATGGCTGATAACAGAGAGAAATAGACTGACAGCAGGACGGGGAATGGCTGATAACAGAGAGAATAGACTGACAGCAGGACAGGGGAATGGCTGATAACAGAGAGAATAGACTGACAGCAGGACGGGGAATGGCTGATAACAGAGAGAATAGACTGACAGCAGGACAGGGGAATGGCTGATAACAGAGAGAAATAGACTGACAGCAGTACGGGGACTGGCTGATAACAGAGAGAAATAGATGGGTATTTCCTGAAGGAACTACAGATAGTGCTTTGGAATGGTGCCCGGGTTGCCCCAGCAAGACTTTCACACTTGGGTGCCCCTCAGGCGCTGGTTTGGTAGTTGTAGCCACTCTGGGTCCGATTTGGTGGGCGCTGTATACTGCGCGGCTCTGCGCTGTATGCTGCGCGGCTCTGCGCTGTATACTGCGGGGCTCTGAGCTGTATGCTGCGGGGCTCTGAGCTGTATGCTGCGCGGCTCCACGCTGTATGCTGCGCGGCTCCGTGCTGTATAATGCGCGGCTCCGCGCTGTATACTGCGCGGCTCTGCGCTGTATACTGCAGGGCTCTGCGCTGTATGCTGCGGGGCTCTGCGCTGTATGCTGCGGGGCTCTGCGCTGTATGCTGCGGGGCTCTGCGCTGTATGCTGCGCGGCTCCGCGCTGTATGCTGCGCGGCTCCGCGCTGTATAATGCGCGGGTCTGCGCTGTATGCTGCGCGGCTCTGCGCTGTATGCTGCGGGGCTCTGCGCTGTATGCTGCGGGGCTCTGCGCCGTATGCTGTGCTGCTCTGCGCTGTATGCTGCGCGGCTCTGCGCTGTATGCTGCGCGGCTCTGCGCTGTATGCTGCGCGGCTCTGCGCTGTATGCTTCGCGGCTCCGTGCTGTATAATGCTGGTCTCTGCGCTGTATACTGCTCGGCTCTGCGCTGTATACTGCGGGGCTCTGCGCTGTATACTGCGTGGCTCTGCGCTGTATACTGCGGGGCTCTGCGCTGTATGCTGCGGGGCTCTGCGCTGTATGCTGCGCGGCACTGCGCTGTATGCTGCGCGGCTTTGCGCTGTATGCTGCGCGGCTCAGCGCTGTATGCTGCGCGGCTCTGCGCTGTATGCTGCGCGGCTCCGCGCTGTATGCTGCGGGGCTCCGAGCTGTATGCTGCGGGGCTCCGCGCTGTATGCTGCGGGGCTCCGCGCTGTATGCTGCGCGGCTCTGCGCTGTATGCTGCGTGGCTCTGCGCTGTATAATGCGCGGCTCTGCGCTGTATGCTGCGGGGCTCTGCGCTGTATGCTGCGCGGCTCTGCGCTGTATACTGCGCGGCTCTGCGCTGTATGCTGCGGGGCTCTGCGCTGTATGCTGCGGGGCTCTGCGCTGTATGCTGCGGGGCTCTGCGCTGTATGCTGCGCGGCTCCGCGCTATATGCTGCGCGGCGCCGTGCTGTATAATGCGCGGCTCCGCGCTGTATACTGCGCGGCTCTGCGCTGTATGCTGCGGGGCTCTGCGTTGTATGCTGCGGGGCTCTGCGCTGTATGCTGCGCGGCTCTGCGCTGTATGCTGCACGGCTCCGAGCAGTATAATGCGTGGCTCTGCGCTGTATACTGCGCGGCTCTGCGCTGTATACTGCGGGGCTCTGCGCTGTATACTGCGGGGCTCTGCGCTGTATACTGCAGGGCTCTGCGATGTATGCTGCGGGGCTCTGCGCTGTATACTGTAATAATAATAAGACTACAGATAGTGCTTTGAAATTGTGCTGTGCTGTCACTTTAAGAGCTGATATTATCTGACAAAACGGTGATCTGGTGGAGTTGATAGGCGTTGGCATAGTAACTGTGTCTGACTGCGCATATCAATGAGCTAATCAGCCAGGTGGCATTTGGCAGTTAAGTTATTTTTAGAAATTGCCTCAGAAACCAGACCATTTTAAACGTATAGGAAAATTTCCCTATTGAAATGCATTGAAAACAATGCTTTCCAATGAGGGGGAAACAATTTTCAAATGCAAATTGCACCAAAACTACAAATCCGATCGACATGATAATAACTTAGCACACCTCTCGTGGACGCTGGCTTCGAAATGACACCTCACTGGAGTCTGTGCGTTTTACAGTTTGGGCCGCATTAATTGCGGAAAAAAGCCTAATAATAATAAGAATAAAAAGAAGAATAAGAAGTTGTCCACGATGGAATAACAGTATAGTGCTTTGTTCCAAAGCACTATAACTAGATGGGTATTTCCTCAAGGAATTACAGATAGTGCTTTGGAATGGTGCCCGGGCTGCCCCTGCAAGACTTTCACACTTGGGTGCCCCTCAGGCGCTGGTTTGGTAGTTGTAGCCACTCATGGTTGAGGCCACTCCGGGTCCGATTTGGTGGGCGGGGTCACTCTGGGTCCGATTTGGTGGGCGGGGTCACTCTGGGTCCGATTTGGTGGGCCGGCTCACTCTGGGTCCGATTTGGTGGGCTGGCTCACTCTGGGTTCGATTTGGTGGCCCGGGTCACTCTGGGCCCGATTTTGTGGCCCGGGTCACTCTGGGCCCGATTTGGTGGCCCGGGTCACTCTGGGTCCGATTTGGTGGCCCGGGTCACTCTGGGTCCGATTTGGTGGCCCGGGTCACTCTGGGTCCGATTTGGTGGCCCGGGTCACTCTGGGTCCGATTTGGTGGCCCGGGTCACTCTGGGTCCGATTTGGTGGGCCGGGTCACTCTGGGTCCCATTTGGTGGGCCGGGTCACTCTGACTGACAGCAGGACAAGGGAATGGCTGATAACAGAGAGAAATAGACTGACAGCAGGACAGGGGAATGGCTGATAACAGAGAAATAGACCGACAGCAGGACGGGGGAATGGCTGATAACAGAGAGAATAGACTGACAGCAGGACGGGGAATGGCTGATAACAGAGAGAATAGACTGACAGCAGGACAGGGGAATGGCTGATAACAGAGAGAATAATTGCGGGAAAAAAGCCTAATAAGAATAAATAGACTGACAGCAGCAGGACAGGGGAATGGCTGATAACAGAGAGGAGCTGATATTATCTGACTGACAAAACCTGTTTCCTAGTGGGCTCGTAGGCGTTGGCATAGTAACTGCGTCTGACTGCGCATATCAATGAGCTAATCAGCCAGGTGGCAGTTTTGAAATTGCCTCAGAAATCAGGCCATTATACCATATGAGGAAATTTCCCTATTGAAATGCATTGAGCAATGCTTTCCAATGGGGGGAAAACAATTTTCAAACGCAAATTGCGCCAAAACTACAAATCCGATCGACACGAAAATTACTTAGCACACCTCTCGTGGACGCTGGCTTCGAAATGACACCTCACTGGAGTCTGTGCGTTTAGCGGTTCGGGCCGCATTAATTGCGGAAAAAAGCCTAATAATAATAACTAGATGGGTATTTCCTGAAGGAACTACAGATAGTGCTTTGGAATGGTGCCCGGGCTGCCCCTGCAAGACTTTCACACTTGGGTGCCCCTCAGGCGCTGGTTTGGTAGTTGTAGCCCCTCAGGGTTGAGCTTAACCCCTGGGGACCTGCTGAGGCCACTTGCGCCTCCTAGGGCCCATTTTTTGATCTTCAGAAAATGTAAGAGCAAATTAAAAATGGAAATTGCAGATCTGACATCGGCCAACATGTGGAAGATCCCCAGAACATATAAGGTGAAGTTTAAATGTGTCAAGATTAGGGTTGAGCTGAACCGTTCCCTGAGGTTCGTTATTAGTAGCGAATCTTGTGTGTTTGTATTCACTTTTGGTGCATACGAACACACGCTGAAAGTTCGTTCCCCCAAATTTTTTTTTTTTCTGTCATCTTACCTGTCGGCGGCGTGGGGTCAGCAGAGCAGGTTTCCAGGATCAGCACCATTCACAGGTCCCGGCATCAGCACCATCAGCAGCTCCCGGCATCATCACCATCGGCAGGTCCTGGCCTCATCACCATCGGCAGGTCCCAGCATCATCGGCATGTCCCAACATCAGCACCATCGGGAAGGTCTCGGCATCAGCACCATCGGCAGGTCCCGGCATCAGCACCATCGGCAGGTCACAGCATCATCACCATCGGCAGGTCACAGCATCATCATCATCGGCAGGTCCCACAGCATCGGAGTAGCAGGTCCCGGCATCAGCAGCATGTGAGATGACAGCGAAAGAGCAGGTCCCGGCATCAGTGGAGTCAATGGGTTAAGAGCAGGGACTCTTCCGGAGCTCTGGAGTCCCTGCTCGTAACCCATTGACTCCACCGCCTATGCCGCTATGCATATGCATATGCGTACACATAAGACAATATGCGTACGTATATGAGAGAATATGTGTACGCATATTAGCGAATATATGTACGCATATTAGCGAATATGCATACGTACAGTATATACGCACTTTTTCCCCTATTGCGTATGTTCGTATTCGTGTGTATTAGTATTCAGATTCGTACAAAAAAAAGTTAGTATTTGGAAATGGTTCCAACTAACGGCAAAAAGACGGTTTCGGCTCATCCCTAGTCAAGATCACTAGCAATATCGTCTGCCAAAAGCGGCTACCAAAGATCTAGCAATCAGATTTCTCTAAGCTTAAACTTGGTCGAGAACCGGGCACCAAGCAATCATTTGCTCATCTCTATCTGCTAGCAGATGATATTGCAACCAATATTGTATTGTGTAAAGCCCACCATGCAAAATTCTCACATTCATTTGTTTGTCTACTTTTTTGTACCACAATGATTGTATATGAGGTCTTGGTTAGTATTCTGCCCAAATTTCAGTTTTTAAAAACGTAATTTATGCAAAATGCAACTCTTAAAAAAAAAAAAGTAGCTGAAAATTTGTGCAGCAATACGTAAGCTCGCAAGCCACGTCAAGGCTCCTCATCTTCTTGCGAGTCCTAACTAACTAAAAAAAATAAAAGGGGAGACTATCTAAGCTAGGGTGGTCAAAATTTAGAGTAGCCAATGTACATTTGGCTTTGCGAATAAAAAAAAAAAGTTTGATTGCAAAAAATTCTTTTTTTTTTTTTTTTTACATTTTACTCCTTTTATTTGCATTTAGCAGAGGAGCCATTAATAATGGCGTGTATTATAGGACAGGAGCTGCGTCTCTAGTATCAGGACCCCTGTGGAGCCTGAGCTCCGGGAGACAAATCGTCCTCCTATTGTAAGACAGAAGAGACACAACTCGATGATACAGAGAAAGGCGAAGAAAACCCCCGGAGATCCGAGTCTCAGGGGGGAAAGAAAATTCCTTCCTGACCCCAAATATGGCGGTCGGTTCAGGGTCTGTCATGTTTCGTTTTTCTGCCCTGTGGGTGTCCAGCTACAGGAAACTACAAAGAGGCGAATATTGAGACGAAGCTAACAGAAAAACGAAGCATAATGGAGCCTTCATCACCCTGCATCATATCTATCCTCCTACCTAGCGCTAACCCCGCTCCTAAAAGCTTACAATCTAAAGTGATGATCAGTTCAGGTTCTTACACGTTTTGTCTTCCGCCATGTGTAGGCGCCATCTCGGTTGTCCTCTTGGGTGTCCGTCTTCTATACAGAAAACTGCAAAGAGACGGACCCCGAAATGGAGCCGACAGAATCGAAAACTTTATGAAAGAAGCGTCAGTAGTAGCCCATGCTAGCCAGAGAACACGACTAGTGGTGATGCATGCCCACATATGCCACACGTGATCCTGCAAAGCAAATCAGTTATAACCCCTTCCCCAAGTGTGGTGATGATAGGTGCAGGTTCTTTGAAAGAAGAGTCAGTTCCCCATGCTAGCCAGAGAACCCAACTAGTGGAGATGCAAGCCGTCCGCTTGCAATAAAACTATCTCATGCAAGTGGCATGCATGCCTTCAGTAAATGCCACTACATCATAGAAGTACAGTGTGATATATGCACGATATAGGTGCCGCGATTACATGCATTAGATACATGCTTGTGCTTGCATGCAAGTGCATTTTTGTGCTTCACACATAAGGTGTATGGGGTGCACGCAACTTGCACTTTCCTGCCTTCTGTGCATGTCACTAACGCCGAACAAAGGATGATACATGGTCTAACAAAGTATGATACAAAAATATATACTTTATTGATAACAATAAAACCAAGTGCAAGGAAGGGAATAATAATGGCTATACAGGGGAGATTCTGTGCATGTCGCGGTATACACTTAATGTGAGGGTGCTCGGACTTTCCTGCCTTCTGTCCAAACACTTGCACCCCATGCCTTCAGTACATGTTTGCTCTGCATATATCCTGAGCATGCTTGCGCTGCATATATCGTGTGCATGCTTGTGATGCACGCCTGCGATGCGTGCTTGCGATATGTGTCTGATAGAAGTGTGAAGCATTTCTTCAGGCATGCAAACAATTGACACGAGAAGACTTGAGAGATATGTGTGACAGGTGGGCAATGACATGTATAATAAATTTGGGTGATAGACGTGTAATAGAGATGGGTGAAAGATTGTTAACATGTTCCCCACTTGACTGACCAAAATATGTCTGCTCTGTTTCCTCTCTAGCCCCCCCCCCATCTCTAGTGTGTGTAAACCCATTGAAATCAATGGGGTGCATTTTTTTAGTGCAAATTCGCACTAATAAAACACGTGTGTAGGAGCCATAACTCAGCTTCATACATATGTATATTATATGTTCCATACCAGGGATACCGCGTCTCCCTAGATGTCACATACCGGGGATAAATCTTCTCCCAATCTTGGCTAGGTCCCCACAGATTGCCTCCCCGCATTCGATTTTTACCTACAAATTTGCACACACTCTTATTTTGACCCCTTATGCTGAAGAACGCCCTGTGTCCATCCAGTTCAGCCTATTTTAGTGTACCTATCCTGCAGTGTTGATCCAAAGGAAGGCAAAAAACCCCATGAGGTAGCAGCCAATTTTCCACATAGGGAAAAAATTCCTTCCCGACTCCAAATATGGCAGTCAGATTAAATCCCTGGATCAACAACTATTCTGTAAAATGTAGTTATTTATAACATAATATTGTTACTCACAGAAAAGAATCCATACCTTACTTGTAAAACTAAAAAAAATAATAATAAAACCCATATTCCACTGGGTCCTGAGTCAAATACACGAAAAAAGGACTGCTGTATACCTGATATAGTCTCAGGTAAATAGAGAACTAGTAAAGACAAAATAAACTACAGCAGTATAAGTAAACTTAAAAGGACTGCTGTATACCTGATATAGTCTCAGGTAAATAGAGAACTAGTAAAGACAAAATAAACTACAGCAGTATAAGTAAACTTAAAAGGACTTCTGTATACCTGATATAGTCTCAGGTAAATAGAGAACTATTAAAGACAAAATAAACTACAGCAGTATAAATAAACTTAAAAGGACTGCTGTATACCTGATATAGTCTCAGGTAAATACAGAACTAGTAAAGACAAAATAAACTACAACAGTATAAGTAAACGTAAAAGGACTGCTGAGGCAAGATACCCCACTCAGCAGTACAGGGTTAGGCTTCGTTTCCACTTGCGCCCCTCTCCATCAGAAGGTGATCCGTGATGGATTTGACATGACATGGATCACAACACATCAGGTGTTTGTCTACATCCTGGCCCTGAGTTCAGCAAAGATAAGATTGCTAGAGGGCATGTGGAATAGAGAGGAGATTAAGCCAAAACCCAGCCAACTAGTTAGTAAGCTGTAATCATACTTTAAAAGGTCCCATCACACTAAGCGACTCTCCAGCGATCCCAACAACGATCTGACCTGGCCAGGATCGCTGGAACGTCGCGAAATGATCATTGGGATCACTGGTGAGATGTCAAAAACAACTACGTCCACAGCGACACAGCAACGATATGGGTCGTTGTAACGACCCATACGCCGACCTGTTAGACGAGCCACGCACCAGGAAATCGCTGTGGAGGTCGTTGCTTAGGCGTCAAACACGCTGATGCATGCCGCCCTGCGGGAGAGGAATGATCAGAAAATGGTCCAGGCCGTTACGTCACGATCAGCGATCTCACAGCGGGGGTCTGGTCGCTACTAGGTGTCAAACACAGCAAGATCGCTGCCGAGGTCGCTGTAGCATCACAAAACTGGTGACTTAGCAGCGATCTTGCTAACGATCTCATTATGTGTAATGGGGGCTTTACTCCCAGTCTCTGTGCTTCCCTCATAAAAGAGAAAAGATCCACAACACAGGTGTTTGTCTGCATCCTGGCCCTGAGTTCAGTACAGATAAGATTGCTAGAGGGCATGTGGAATAGAGAGGAGATTAAGCCAAAATCCAGCCAACTAGTTAGTAAACTGTAATCATACTTGTACTCCCAGTCTCTGCTCTTCCCTCATAAAAGAGAAAAGATCCACAGAACAGGTGTTTGTCTGCATCCTGGCCCTGAGTTCAGTAAAGATAAGATTGCTAGAGGGCATGTGGAATAGAGAGGAGATTAAGCCAAAACCCAGTCAACTAGTTAGTAAGCTGTAATCATACTTGTACTCCCAGTCTCTGCTCTTCCCTCATAAAAGAAAAGATCCACAGCACAGGTGTTTGTCTGCATCCTGGCCCTGAGTTCAGTACAGATAAGATTGCTAGAGGGCATGTGGAATAGAGAGGAGATTAAAGGTGCCGTTACACTGAGCAACTTACCAGCGATCGCGACCAGCGACGTGATCGCTGGTAAGTTGCTGTGTGGTCGCTGGGGAGCTGTCACACAGACAGCTCTCTCCAGCGACCAAGCGACTTCGGCATCGCTGAAACTGTCTTCAGCGATGCCGAAGTCCCCATGTAAAAAAAAAAAAACCACTACATACGCACCTTCTGTCGTCCTTCATGTCCCTCGGCGCTTGCCGCACTGACTGTGTCTCAGCGCCGGCCGGCCGTAACAGCGGTGCCCAGCGGTGAACCGCTGTTACTGCAGGTTCACCGCTGGGCTCTGCTTTACGGCCGGACGGCGCTGAGACAGTCAGTACGGCAAGCTCCAGGGGACGTGACGGACAACAGACGGTGAGTATGTAGTGTTTTTTTTTTTTACTTTTACCATGGTATCCATGGTAAATATCGGGTTTCTAAGCGCGGCCCTGCGCTTAGTAACCCGATGTTTACCATGGATACCAGTGAAGACATCGCTGGATCGGCGTCACACACGGCGATCCAGCGGTGTCAGCGGGAGAGTTGCGACGAAAGAAAGTTCGTCCACTCTCCCTGCAACCAGCGATATCCCAGCAGGATCCAGATCGCTGCTGCGTGCCAAACATAGCGATATCGCTATACAGGACGCTGCAATGTCACAGATCGCTGGCGATATCGCCTAGTGTGACGGTACCTTAAGGCAAAACCCAGCCAACTAGTTAGTAAACTGTAATCATACTTGCACTCCCAGTCTCTGCTATTCCCTCATAAAAGAGAAAAGATCCACAGCACAGGTGTTTGTCTGCATCCTGGCCCTGAGTTCAGTAAAGATAACATTGCTAGAGTGCATGTGGAATAGAGAGGAGATTAAGTCAAAACCCAGCCAACTAGTTAGTAAACTGTAATCATACTTTTACTCCCAGTCTCTGCGCTTCCCTCATAAAAGAGAAAAGATCCACAACACATCAGGTGCTTGCCTGCATCCTGTCCTGAGTTTAGCTCCTGCCATTTAACCCTCCACAGGGAAAGGAATGGGAGGAGAACCACATGTCTAGCAGTACTGCAGGAGATCAATTGATTACAGGAGTGCAAATTAGGTTAAAATACAATAAACAGGATTATGATAACTGTAATATGTCTGGAGTACACCAGATTCGGCACAATACTCCTGGCTGAAAATATACAAATGATCTAGAAGTGTATTCTTCTCTGTAGTAGCTGCTGTAATTAGCTGTTTGTAGCCTCTGGACTGCAGCATTTCAAATATGGGCTTCTTTCTATCTGACAATAGATCCTCATTGAAGTCACCACAAATAATTAGTGGACCATGTTGAATAATTTCTAAAGAATTCAACAAGTTAGAGAGTTGTGGCAAAAACAGATTAGTGCTGTAATCTGGAGGCCTGTAAATTACTGAAATTAGAGATGGAATTGGTGCCTCAACTCTCAAAACCAGGAACTCAAGCTCAGTCACGCTCTGCATATATTGCATTGGACTTGCTTGAATGTCATTTTTCACATAGATGGCTACTCCACCGCCATTCTTATTAGACAGATTAGAATAGGTTGAATATGAAACCTGCCTGTTTCTTTTAAACATTTGATAGTTTTGTAATTCTATGTCATTACTGACAAATTGGCCTGAAAGATGAGTTTCGGTGAAACATAAAATGTCTGCACGACACATTTCATGATGACTTCTCACATCATCAATGTGGACTGACAGTCCTTCCACGTTGTGGTGAATAAATGTTAGAAAAGGAGAACTTGGCCATTGAAGACTATTGAGTAAAGGCATAGCATTATTGACTGTTGCTATTTTCATGTTTTCCAAAGATCTTGTGATTTGTGGATCAGCATAGATTTGATTTTCATTGAAGTCAAAAATGTGTAGTCCAGAAAGGGAAGTTGTTCTACTGAGAGCAACATATGCCATGCCTGGTTCAAAAATATGCTTTAATGAAACTACTGCAGAAGTTGTAGTCATGCCTTGCACCTTATGTACTGTGCAGGCAAAAGCAAGTTTAATAGGAAACTGGTGACGAACAACTCCTTTTTTGCTCAGGGGCTTTTCTATTCTCTCTATATACACCAAGTTACCTGTTGGTGTGCATGTCCTGTTGTGATTCTTCTGTCCGGCATTTGGATTATCTAATTCAACACCAAGCTTCATTACAACTATTTTATCATCTTCTAATTGGGAAACAATAGCAGCAATTTTTCCAAATGAACCATTTACTAGTCCATCCTCCACATCTATGTTTCTAATCAGCATCACACGTGCACCCTCAGCAACTTGTAGCCTGTCTGGCAGATCCCCTTTTTGACTTGCAAAAGGTATTTTCTGCTTTTCCATCCGCCCTGTTTTAAGATCTTTTTTATAGTCATGTGCATCGATGTTTATCACTACAGAATGCAAAGCAGATATAATGGCTGCGTTATGCTCATCTACATCTTTATTTCTGGCAAACACATGAAGGACGTCCTTTGGACAATCTTCAATTTGAGTCACAAACTGCTGAGAAAGTAAGGCTCTATCTACTTCAGATATTGCCTCTTCCTTGCCTTTTAATCTAATTCTGTTTAATAGTTCGGCAAACGCTACATCCTCTTTTTGGCGCATTATTTCCGTGAGGGTAACTACCTGAAAGAGGTCCTGCCAGAAATCAAGCATGTGGTCTTCAAAAACACAGAGAGGTTTCGCTTTACCTGGAGGTGGCAACTGGTAGAAGTCTCCCACTGCTAGAACAGACATGCCTCCAAAAGGTTTTTTGATACCTTTAATGTCTTGTAGCCTCCAATTGATGTAAGCAAACAGTGGTTTGGAGACCATGGACACCTCATCAATAATAATAATTTCAGCATTTGACAGCGCTACTCTCAGTTCATCAAGACAATTTCCCAACCCCTGGTATGGTGGTTTAAGACTTCTTGGTAATTTCAAAATGGAATGTAAAGTTTTGCCTGAAATGTTAAAGGCTGCTGTGCCAGTGAAGGCTGAGAGTAGGACAGTAGGCATGGAAATATCAGTTTCCTCAGAAATCCTGGGAAGCCTCTGAAGTATCTTTGATGCCTCTAAATAGATACATTTAATGAGGTGTGATTTACCAGTACCAGCTCCACCAGTCACAAATAGAAAAAACTGTTCTGGATTTTCTCCGCACACACGTCTTACGCACCATTTACGTATTGTATAGAAAATGGATGCCTGACTTTGATTCAGATTCTGATACATCTGTTTCATCACAGCAGGGTTTGCAACAGGTCCTTCAAATGTTGCTGCTGTGGTACATTTCTTTTTGGGACTTTTACTGTATTCAGGAACATCATCTAATTCGTTCAGTTCCTCAGGGTTTATCTCCTCACGCTCTGAAATACACTCCAGTCTAATAAGCTCAGACTCTGGAGCAAGTGTCGCCCATGCATCCTCCATCGGTCCATTTTTTTCAAGCTCTTCAATGGCCTTTTCGACTGTTTTACTGTATTTTTCGTACGGTGCCCTATTTTTTTTGACAATTGAAAACACGGTCTGAACACAGTTACTTCCAGGAAGCTGTACAGTTCCACAAGCTAAGAAAGATTCGTATGATGGGAAATCTTTTGGTTTGAGCTGTGTAGGTGAGCGGTAGGGTAGGTATAGTTTTAGTACTGTGGCATAGAATTTCTCAGGAGAATTTTTCTGGGAAAATCGAGCATATCTAATGACAGCAGGTTTTCCTTGTGTTCGTTTTTGAATGGATCCAATACCATTTAGAAGGGACAGGACATTTCTGCTTTTTCTCTGCCTACCATAGACTACTCTATAAGTGGAAGCGAATTCTGCCATGCACATGTTTTCAAACTCTGGTGTGTCTGGCCTGTTTTGATATTTTTCTGTTATTCCTGACATCCAAACATTTTCTGATTCTGGACTTTTATCATTTAAGGACCTCAAAGGCAAACTCATTTTTAAGGCATTGTCATCAGTGGGTATGAATACAACAAGACGAGAACAGGATTTAAGTTTCAGACTGCATACACGGGCAACGGCTTCTTGAATACTGACCTCTCGATTTTTAGAATAGGCCTGCATAATCTGTTTCATTTCATCACGATCAGATATGTTAGCTTGTCTTGTGTCGGCAACAATTCTTTTAAGGTAATGACTCATCTCATGTTCACCTTTTGAAATGTATGATAAAATATACATTATACAAGAGTGTGGATTTAATATATACTGAATATCGATATTTGCATTCCATGCTCTTAACAAATGCTTGTTATAATTATTTACCCAGGCATCCTTTGGCTGTCGTTTCATCATTAGCGCACTAGAACTGTTTAGGAAACTTATACAACACTTGTATTCCTCATGACTTAATTTGCATTGTGCAAGTAGTTGGGATATGCTTGCAGATGAAGCCTCAGGTTTATGCAGTAAATCCCAAAGGGGATTAAGTCTCCTTTTTGCTTTTTCAAGGGACATGACAGATGGATCACTGTCTGAATCAGCTGCTTGTTCTTCACTGGTCTGTGCTGGAACAGGTCTCGTTATATAAGTATGTTCTACTGGTGGCTTTGGAAATCCGAATCTACAATGTTTTTTTCCTTTCTTACATGACTTTGAATGTGTTTTGCTGTGAGTTTGTACTTCAGTTACAATTTTGTAAAGATCTGGGTCTGCATTAGGATCCGGTAGCTGACATGTTATATATCTATCCACGAACTCACACACTTTTTTATCGGGATCTTTCTCAAATTCAGGTGCATCTTTACACCAAGCCAAAAGATGTATATGTGGAGATCCTCTAGCTTGGTATTCCACTCGATAAAAGTAGTCAATGACCTCTCCAATAGGCTGTGCGGGTGACAAGAGTAGATGTCTTAGTAGTGCTTCTACTCTTTTTTCAAAAATACGCATAGTTGTTACAGGGTTACTATGTAAAACTTCACATTTTGAGGCCCAGTCCATCTCAGAAAAATTAACTTGCTCATTTTGCTGCGCCTTTATTATTTGAATGACTTCTGGCCATCTCATTTCTGCAGCACTAAATGTGCAGAAGAAAGTTGGAGTTCCCAACTGACGAAGCATAGCAAAAAGATCTCTCAAGGTTTTCTCCCAATAAGCTGGAGTGCCTCTCAATGGCTGCATAAATCTAGTTGCATCTTTATTCCTTACTAGTCTTTCAACTTCATTCTTATCTTTCAGCATTTGAACTGTGATTTTACGTCCATCTCTGGTCACAGGTTTTCCTTTCCGGAGCTGAATGGACATACTGGATGTTGCTAAATGCATTTCAGTGACAAACTGTGCAAAGAAAATATAATTTGAATCAATAGCAAAACGATTGTCGACAGAAAGGAGACGTACATTAAAGTACCTGCTCGGAGTCAAATTCCTAATTCTGTTCATTTGATCTAAGGTGTTAATACCAGTCGGGAACTGAACTGGAAAAGCCATAGCCTCTAGTTTTGGTACTCTAAAAAAACTCACTGGCTTTTTTCCTTCTGATGGTGCAACACAAAAGATACCCTCACCAAATGCTATAAGCTCTTGGGCAATATCAGATGGCTGTAAACAACTATCAAAGTAGCAAGCGCCATTCTGTTCATTAGTTTCTTGATCCGAAGCATGCAAGTCCTCCTGATCAATGTTTTCTTCTGAGGGTTCTGGGAGTTGGCTATTGGGTCTTGCTTCTTCGTTTACTGTAATGTTATCCCAATTGTCTGTTTCCATTAAATCAATTGCTTGTTGAATATCATCTCTAATTTCAGATATGTTTTCTATTATATCATCTTCATTTGTTAAGTCATGACATAGCTGATCAAAGTGACAGCTATCATGAATGATATCTATATTTTTGTATTCTGAATGTACTTCTTTCAGTTTAAGCAGTGCAGTTAGTATTTTGCACATATTTAACGTTTGGAATTGGTAGTGTCCTTTGTAATTAAGTCGTCTTTTTAGTTTTACTTTTAACAACTGAGACTGACTAATGGGTCTCGGTAAAGCATTGACTGTTGTCTCCACTTCTGATGGAACACACACAACAGAACCATGGATCGCTCTCTGTTGCCCTTTAGGGAGAGTGATTATTTTTGCAAATGGTATATATAGTGCTATTATGTGTCTTTCGAGTATGTTTAAGTCAGCAAGTTCAGCTGGAATTGGCGCCAGTTCTAACTTATTAAAAACTGCAATTGGAGGAACATTTCCTGTCATTAGGTTTTCGTGGCAGCTGTGGCAAATCCACTCTGTCATCCTTTCAGGTACTGCACATAGTTCTACATGTTGACAGCCATCACTACAAACATGAACATATTTCCCTGTAAGACAATGTGATACCATGGCTGTGTTTTTTTTATATTTCTCACGTTTACACACTTTCACCTGTTTGGGGAACAGGGCTCTGTGACAGCTTGTGCAGATGTGAGTTGGTCCACTCTGTATTTCCATATGAAAGGCGTCAATGGCTTGTTGCATTATAGCACTAACCCTGTCATCAGAATTTGATTTAACTGCTTTCATTTTTTGTCGAATTAGTTGAAGTTTAGACTGCTTATATTTTTGTTGTATCCTGAAAGCACATAACATTTTATGAAACATTCTGAAATAAGTTTCATTTTTGTATTTTTCTACAAAACGTTGCTTCCTATTCTGTTTGTTTTGAAGGTCTGATGCATACTGTTGCATGTAGTTTTTCCGTTTTCTTTGAAATTCAGGGTAATTGAGATAACGTTTCTTCATGTATGCTATCCGTTTAAATCTGTAGTCTGCATCACAGGCATAACGTACATTTACATATGATTTTTTCCTCAGTCTGTAATCTGGATCATGGGCATAACGTACATTTACATATGATTTTTGCCTCAGTCTGTACTCTGGATCATGAGCATAACGTACATTTGCACATGATTTTTTCCTCAGTCTGTAATCTGCATCCCTAGAATAATGCAACTTGACATATAATTGTTGCTTCATCCTGTAGTGCGCATCACGGGAATATCGATCTGTAATAAATGCTTTTTGTTTCATTCTAAAATGAGAATAATTTAAATACTTGTCTTTTTGGTTCTTTAACATGTTTGTCTTATTTTTTTCATAATAAATATGATTTCTCAATTTGATGACCTCTTTATGGTACATTTTCTTTTGTTTATTTGCTATTACTATTCTGCGTCTTCTATTTTTGTTACGCTTTAGCATGTTTAATGTGTTTAAATTTGAAGTACCACATTCGTCGACTGGTGCATTCTTTTCGCTCACTGCAGATTGTATATTAGAAGAACTGTTTGCCTGCTGACTGTCCATTGTACAGATAAACATAACTGGCATAAACTCATAAATGCAGTCATCAGGTGTTGGTAGCAATGCATGAAATAAAAGCAGTCTTTCAATCATGTCATTCAGATATTCAAAAGTCACCATTACAGCAGTACCTGTGTCAGAGAACAATCCTTCAGGAGACCTACAGTGAGGATCGAAAAAACCAAAGTGGCCTAAACTATTGCAGAACACAGCAATAGTCAGACTGCTCATTGTGAGTAGTGCATATTTTATATCTGAAGACAGACACTGTAATCTTTCAGAAAGTTCCAAAAAGTCTGGCGCACCATCAGGTCCCCGCTTCCTTAAATATCCATACTGTGAGGGAAATTTAATAACACTGTATGTATGCATATTGTACACAACAGTGTCTGGAAGCTCATCATGAGCTAAAAAGTCATGCACAAACTTGCCTTCAGTAATTAGCTTTTGCTTTGTGCTTGTATACAACAAGTCACCCTCTTTCAAAATATAATCAAGATCATTACTTGATAACTTTGAGTTCTCATTAAGGGCAATGAGAAAAATTAGGGAATTACATGTGCACTGTTTGTTTCTGGAAAATTCTGTATACCTGTAATCGCCCTGACTATGAGACGCTTGTACAGAAGTAACGCTTTTGACCTGTTCTTTTTGTAATTCAGCAGCATCACACACAATTTCTAACTGCTTCTTCTCTTCTATGCTATGACCAAGTGGCAGCTTACCAGACTTTTCACAAGCAGAAATATTGATTCTTTGCAAGCGTTTTTTTTGAGCTTCAGATCGTTTCCCTTTGCGTGGCATTCTGTACAGTAATAATGATAATGCATCCCTTTAGCAACATGTTTTCAGAAACAAAATGCTGTCAAATAACAGACATAAGGTTTACACTCTTCAATGATTGTGCAATCATTGTTCATTAGATCGGGGACATATTGTTCCATTTGTACATGGCCACAAACCTGGCATTGAACGATTTATCTCCAAAAGTTGTTAGTCATGCATAGACTGCAGGACAACACACGATTTTCAGTGAAAAATTGTTCAGTGCCAGGTTTGTGGCCATGTACAAATTGAACAATATGTACAAGATTTCACTGCAATCATAGCTCTGAATTAATAATTATTTAATCATTATAATGATAGCACAATTATTTAGGCATGTAAGCCCAGCCTACAGATGGGTTTAGACACTATGATATTAGGCTATGTTCACACTTGTCGGATTACAGACTGATTCTTCCGTCGGATTGGGCGCTGAAATTCTGCCGATAAATCCGATCCACTGCTTTTGGCATCGGATTTACCGGCGGAATTTAGGAGCGGGTTTTTTTACAATGCATTGCCCCCATCGGAGCTCCGACATGGATCCGACGAGAACAACAACATGCAGCGGAGTGAAAAATCCGGACGAATCCGGTCAGAAAATTCCCCTAGCAAGTGTGCACAGGGATTTGACTGTTTTACATTGCTGCCTATGGGTTAATTCAGATTAAGCCTACGGAACTGAAAAATCCTACTGAAAATTCTGACAGAAGAATCAGTCTGTAATCCGACAAGTGTGAACATGACCTTAGACAAATCCATCACTAGCTATAGTGGCTGTTGTGACTACACAACCAATAGTTCAGTTTTAGCGCTGCGACAATCACTAGCAGCCAAATAAGACCTAGCACACACTGTCTGACATGAGATCCAACATCCAAAGTCAGATCCAATGTCAGATGCTACTGATGGCATCTAATTGTACCCTATCCAATTTTGATGTTGGAGCCATTGATTCCTATGGATCAACATTCAATCTCACATTAAAGTCCGACAGGTCTGATCTTTAAAAATCAGATCAGACTGTCAGATAGTTGAATTGGATGCTAATTTAGGGCTGTCCCACACGTCCAGATAATTCCGGTACCGGAATAAATCGTTACCGGAGTTATCCGTGTCCGTGTGCCTGGGAACTCACGTAGGCCATACGTGCGGCACACGTGTGCTGCCCGTATGGCGAGTGGGTACCACACGGAACGTGTGGTACCCACGCGTGTGGTACCCTGCATCGTGCTGAAGCCGCGATTCATATGTTCCCTGCAGCAGCGTTTGCTGCAGAGAAAATATGAATAATAGTGTTTAAAATAAAGATCTATGTGTCTGCCGCCCCCCCACCCCCTGTGCGCCCCCCCCCCCCCCGCTGTTCAGAAAATACTCACCCACTCCCTTGTTGGCTGTCGCTCCTTCCTGGTCTGGCCCCATCTTCTCCTGTATGCGGTCACGTGGGGCTGATCATTTACAGTCATGAATATGTGGCTCCACCTCCCATAGGGGCGGAGCCGACTATTCATGATTGTAAATGAGTGGCCCCACGTGACCGCATACAGTAGAAGGCGCGGGGCAGAGAGGAAGGAGTGACAGCCAACGTGGGAGCGGGTGAGTATTTTCTGAACAGCGGGGGGGGCGCACAGGGGGTGGGAGGGCGGCGGACACATAGATCTTTATTTTGAACACTATTATTCATATTTTCTCTGCAGCAAACGCTGCTGCAGGGAACATATGAATCGCGGCTTCAGCACCATGTGGGGGGACAGCGCTTACTGTAGCACTGTCTCCTGCACGCACACGGACCCCAGATGGAGAATGTCCGTATGAGGTCCGTGTTTTACACGGACCCATTGACTTTAATGGGTCCGTGTAATACGTGCGCTCCCACGAACACTGACATGTCTCCGTGTTTGGCACACGGAGACACGGTCCGCAAAAAATCAATGACATCTGAACAGATGCATTGATTTTTATGAGTCTACGTGTGTCAGTGTCTCCGGTACGTGAGGAAACTGTCACCTCACGTACCAGAGCCACTGACGTGTGAAACTGGCCTTAGTAAGCAATGGACCCATAGAGCTCAATAGGATCTGACATTGGATGTCCAATCTCAAATAGGACAGTGTATCCTACTTCTAATAGTCGTTCACTAAAACATTTGCGTCAGTGAAAATTTGCCTCATTGGCTACACTACAAATTCATTGCAACAGTTGTGCAAATATCACTGAAAAGCAGACTGCAAATGACCTATGACTTTTGAGCAATTAATTGCGCACTGCCAGATATGTGGCTGTGTACAAAAGGAAAGATATTATATTGTATCTGCACAAATTTGCTTCCGTCAACAACCAGACATACAATGATTGTATCGTGTAAACACACCCAAAGGAGAGCTTTACACAATGTATTGCTCATGATATTGTGCAGGTGATCGCTAGTGCCAGCTGTATGTGGCCGATATTTTTCCATTTGAATGCAGCCACAAACCTGACAGAGCAATCCATCACTAATTGATTGCAGATGCTCAGCAGATTTTAGATCGCAGTAACTTTCATTATCTCAAATGGAGTGAATTGTATTGGAATGTAATAGAATTGATTTTGCATTGCAGCAGTTGAAACGACCAACCAGACAAGCTGTTTTTAACGCTAGTGATCATCTCTAAGATTGAATGCAACAAACGTTGGGTCATGCAATCACACTAGCGACAATTACTAGCAATCACTACCAAATATATTATAGTGTGTAAAGCTCCCCTAAGAGTGAACCCCCATGGGCTTGTGTGATAGTCATGCGGCACTGTTGTAACATCACACGACCTTGTCGCTTGACTATTATATTACATTGTTCTACTGTGCTGCGATACCCACAGCAGAATAACACATTAGCACTTTTTTTACTTGCCGCCATTGTGGCAAGAAAAACATCCATCTGTTTAAGCCCATTAAAAACTATGAGCTGCAACTGCTAGGAAGATTTTATCACACAACAGTTATGCGAAAGTCTTGCCCGTGTGTTTTAGTCCTATGGCTACATTTACATCTACATTATTGCATAGTTCAGTAAAACGCATTGTAACATCGTGCACTAAGTGGAGGTTTACACATGAGAATATCACTGTGAATGATCCCTGGCAGCCACAAACAGTCAAGGCTGCTAATCAGAGAGAGAAATCATAGTTTGTGATTCCACTACACCCACGGCAATAAAAATACATTGCTCAGGTCTAGTGATATTACTAGAGCTGCTTTCAAATGGCACTATCAATTAGCTATAGTGAACATCAGAATGGACCACAATCTGCTACACATCAAGCAATTAATTCATAACTGGATGCCAGAATTGCAGCCCACTTCTAATATAGTGATATTGTTCGTTAGATCGCTGGTGCCAGCCTCTAACAAACAATATTTCTAGAGATATCTGTGCATGTGACCCCCCATAACACTAAAAAGAGGAACCATAGACTAAAATAATGTTAATCTGCTAGCACTTTTTATAAACAAGGATAAAAATACTGCATACATGAGTTGTCTTTCCACTTATAAAAAGCACAAGCAAATTAACGCAATTTTAGTACATGGTCTCCTCTTGTCAGTGTTAGGGGAGGTTTACACAATGAACATCAGTATCAATGATATTGGCTGGCATCAGCCATCTAACAAGCAATATTACTAGCTTTGAATGCAGCCACAAACTGGGTACTGAGCAATAAATCATACTTAACTGCTTATGCCTGGGAGATGGCAAGTCATTCACCTGTCACTAGCGACAGGCAAATACTGCATTTAAATGCAATTCTAGCAATACTGCTAAAACCACAGCAATGTATTTATATTGCCATATTTTAGAAGAATTGCAACCATGGCTAATTGTTCAATAAGTTGCTATGATTACTAGTGAGTATCACTGGGTCTAACCAAAGTGACCAACATACCAGCATATAGCCATGAGCGATGCTTGTCAACAATCGCTTATAGCAACATCACAGTATTAGACCCCCTTTAGTAATAGTTTCTATGTGTGTTACCAATTCATCTTGCTGCTGAAAAGCAGAGTAGGGTGGATCTGTCAAAATGTAGATGTCAATGAACCCTGAGGACCCATTTATACACTTCAATGATTGTTTATTGATGGTTCACCACATCAGTGCTTGCTGTTAAATTGGGGACATATTCCATTTGCACATGGCCACAAATCTGGCCTTGATTGTCCACAATTTCACTGCAACCACAGATCTGCCGAACAATTGATGAACAATGATTGAAGAGTGTAAAGGGGTTCTCATACTGATCTGTTTTTTGGAGCAACTAAACTAAAAGACAGATGTATAGCGGCTAAAAAACACGGGCAAGTGTTTGCCAGAAATCTTGCACCAGAGAATCATGGCAAAAGTCTGAACGCATTGTTTTCAACAGTAAGAATCACCTCAGAATAGCAAATATAAATAGCATTTTTGTGCAACAGGGTTGTGTGATGCCACACTATATAGTCACGCAATAATTGTGCTCGTACATATGTTTTAGCATGTAACAAAATCATTTTTCTGCTATTGATTTCAATGAAGCTTGAAAAAACGGAATGGCTTCAGTTTGCTTTAGATCCATTTTGTTTTAGCTTTATACACTTAAACATCTCTGCTGCAGCCTGTGCTGTTGTGTTACTCAAAAACTGAAATAAAAATGGATCTGAAGCAAACAGATGTTTTTTTTTTTTTGTGCAGCCAAATGAAAAAAAAACTGATCAGCATAACTGAAAAAAATGAATGTGTGAACACAACCTAATAGATAAATTCTGTCTGAAAAATCCTGTCAAAGTAAGGGCAAAGACACACGGGTGAATATTCCCATCTAAATTTGGACAGGGATATCCACCCTGGATGCCTGGTCTGCAGAACTGAACTCTGCAGCTCAGGTGAGCCCCAGAGCACAGCCCGGCCTGAACACGGCACTCAGGGACTGAACTCTGAGCACCCGACAATTGCTCAGTGCTCAGAGTTCAGTCTCTGAGTGCCATGGTCGGTCTGGCCTGTACTCGGAGGCTCACCTGAGCCTCAGAGTTCTGCACTGCTTACTCGCGGCCAGAGCTTCACACACGCCCAAAAAAAGCATCTGAATTCAGATGCTTTTTTTGGCCGTGTGTTTTAGCCCTAAATGCTGACTTCTACTGTTCTGACTCCCTTTCTCTACAAGTTACTCCATCCATGAATTGAAGAAAATGGAGAAAAATTGATTCGTTTTTGTTCTCATTGAAGGCAATGGGAAATTATATGATTCATTTTATATTCATTTGTATTCTTTTCAGTTTTTTTAAACAGAAACAAAAGGGTTGCAACCTTTGCTTTTGTATTTTTAAAAACGGAAAGCATACCACAGAGGCCAAATGAATCCATTCCATTCCCACTATCAAAAAGAACAAAAATTAATACATTTTTCTCCTCTTGCCTTTCGTTCAGTTGTTTCTATGACAGAGCAGGTGACCAAAAACCTGTAACAATACTGAAAATGTAGCTTAATAGAAAAATCCTCTAAAATAACAGAGTAAGGGCCCTGTCACACTGGCAGATAACCTCTGCAATTGTGATTCTGCGACATATGTATACAATGTCATATCCCGCTGTCACATGTAGCGATAGCGCGGTCACAGCAGGATTCCTAGGAGCAAAGAAAGGGCTGAACTTTCACCTTATACAAAGAAGAGCAGGGGCCCAACCATGTACAGTATTTCACACAGTATGAAGTCAGAGTTACAAGCCTGCTACATCACAGATTGTCAAATCGTTATGACAAATCTCGTACTGTGTGATGGGGCCTTAAGAGCCTATTCACACAAGTGCTTTTTCTGGCTGCGATTATCACCACCGAAAATTCATAGTAGGACTGCGCCCTAATTATTTCAATGGGGCCAGCAAAAAGACCAGTGGTAATTGCTGATTATACAGTAGGTCACTGACCTATAATGGTAATGGTGGAGAAAATCAAAATGATAATTACCAGCAGCACTGGGCAAAAGTGGCCATGTGCATGAAGCCTAAGACCTTATTCACTCAGGCGATTTTCCCTAGCAATTATTGCTAGCGATTTTTCTAGTGAACAATCACTTTGAACAGAGACTATATTTTTACTATGGTGTCCTATGACAGGAAAGCACTGCCCTAAATTTTTAAATTTTAAATTGCTAGCAATTATTCTACCATAGGAGCCCATAGAAAAAAAATCACCTCTGTTCAAAGCAATTTTGCTAGCACTAATTTCCTGTGTGAATAAGACCTAATCTAAAAATTCTATAAAACAGATGGTGGGTCAGAAATGGATCTGTCACCATAGGTTAACAGAAAAAACCCCAAAAAGAATGCACCAGACAATAACAAAAGCCAGTAAGTAAATGTATCATCTCCAATATATTAATTACATAAAATGTCTCTAACCTGTTCACTGTAATATGCTAATTGAATTGATGATGATGTGTTCGGTTACACAGGCTGTAGCAAAGTTGAAGGTAAAAATGCTCCCGTTCAGCTTTTTCTGTGATAGGAAACCTATAACAGTAGTGGGAATATAGCAAAATAGAAAAATCCTCTCAGAACAATCCTACCAAATAACAGAGTAATGGAAAAATCCTGTCATAAAACAACTGGCGACTCCAAAATGTGTCTGTCCCATAAGTTACCAACAAATGTTAAAAAAAATGCACCAGACAATAACAAGAGCCAATAAGTAAATGTATGATCACTAATATATTAATTACATATAATTTTTCTAACCTGTTCAGTGTAATATGACAATTGAATAGATGTTGAAGTGCTCTCTCACACAGGCTGAGGTAAAGTGAAAGTAAAAATCCTAGGTTGCATCACAGCAATCAACTTCAGCTGACCACACAGCTGATTGACAAAAAAATAAGCATATTATCAATTTTTTGTGTAATTTAAGTTTTCTGTTTGAAGATGTGCCTTCAGCTCGAATCCATAACTATTAGAAAGCCAAAACATACACAATAGGCTTTTCCCCCTCAATTAGATACAGTAGAACTGAGAGCAAGGAATTATCAAAATAGTGTTTTTTTCAAAGCACTATAATAAATTAGCAGCGTTCAGATTACAAGATAGTGCTTTTCAAAGCACTATAATAACTAGACAATTACCTCACGGTACTAGCAGCTCTGAGGCGTTTTCCTCTCCCAGAGCGTTACCTCACAATATGGCCCACTCTGAGGCATTTGACTCATCCAAAGATCTACTGTACATAACATAACATAACCAGTTATGAGGTGCTCACCTCTCCCAGAGGTTTACTTCACGATTCTCAAAAATCCTATGGACAAGTAGACAACTCAGGGCGTGAGATATTCTGAAGTGTTCGCATCACTCAGTATTTTACCTCAGGTTTTGAGATATTCTGAGGTGTTTGCATTACTCAGGTGCTGATTTGGTGGGTGGGGCCACTCTGGAACCGATTTGGTGGGTGGGGCCACTCTGGAACCGATTTGGTGGGTGGGGCCACTCTGGGTCCGATTTGGTGGGTGGGGCCACTCTGGAACCGATTTGGTGGGTGGGGCCACTCTGGGTCCGATTTGGTGGGTGGCGCCACTCTGGAACCGATTTGGTGGGTGGGGCCACTCTGGGTCCGATTTGGCGGGCGGCGCCACTCCGGGTCCGATTTGGCGGGCGGCGCCACTCCGGGTCCGATTTAGCGGGCGGCGCCACTCCGGGTCCGATTTGGCGGGCGGCGCCACTCCAAGTGCGATTTGGCGGGCGGCGCCACTCCGGGTCCGATTTGGTGGGCGGCGCCACTCCGGGTCCGATTTGGCGGGCGGCGCCACTCCGGGTCCGATTTGGCGGGCGGCGCCACCCCGGGTCCGATTTGGCGGGCGGCGCCACCCCGGGTCCGATTTGGCGGGCGGCGCCACCCCGGGTCCGATTTGGTGGGCGGCGTCATTCCGGGTCCGATTTGGCGGGCGGCGCCACTCCGGGTCCGATTTGGCGGGCGGAGTTACTCTGGGTCCGATTTGGTGGGCGGCGCCACTCCGGGTCCGATTTGGTGGGCGGGCCACTCTGGGTCCGATTCGGCGGGCGGCGCCACTCCGGGTCCGATTTGGCGGGCGGCGCCACTCCGGGTCCGATTTGGCAGGCGGCGCCACTCCGGGTCCGATTTGGCGGGTGGCGCCACTCCGGGTCCGATTTGGCGGGCGGCGCCACTCCGGGTCCGATTTGGCGGGCGGCGCCACTCCGGGTCCGATTTGGCGGGCGGCGCCACTCCGGGTCCGATTTGGCGAGCGGCGCCACTCCGGGTCCGATTTGGCGGGCGGCGCCACTCCGGGTCCGATTTGGCGGGCGGCGCCACTCCGGGTCCGATTTGGCGGGCGGCGCCACTCCGGGTCCGATTTGGCGGGCGGCGCCACCCCGGGTCCGATTTGGCGGGCGGCGCCACCCCGGGTCCGATTTGGCGGGCGGCGCCACCCCGGGTCCGATTTGGCGGGCGGCGCCACCCCGGGTCCGATTTGGCGGGCGGCGCCACCCCGGGTCCGATTTGGCGGGCGGCGTCACTCCGGGTCCGATTTGGCGGGCGGCGCCACTCCGGGTCCGATTTGGCGGGCGGAGTTACTCCGGGTCCGATTTGGCGGGCGGCGCCACTCCGGGTCCGATTTGGTGGGCGGGCCACTCCGGGTCCGATTTGGCGGGCGGCGCCACTCAGGGTCCGATTTGGCGGGCGGCGCCACTCCGGGTCCGATTTGGCGGGCGGCGCCACTCCGGGTCCGATTTGGCGGGCGGCGCCACTCCGGGTCCGATTTGGCAGGCGGCGCCACTCCGGGTCCGATTTGGCGGGCGGCGCCACTCCGGGTCCGATTTGGCGGGCGGCGCCACTCCGGGTCCGATTTGGCGGGCGGAGTCACTCCGGGTCTGATTTGGCGGGCGGAGTCACTCCGGGTCCGATTTGGCGGGCGGCGCCACTCCGGGTCCGATTTGGTGGGCGAGGCCACTCTGGGTCCGATTTGTTGGGCGAGGCCACTCGGGGTCCAATTTGGTGGGCTGCGCACCTCGGGATCCGATTGGTGGGTGGGTCACTTTAAGAGTTGATATTATCTGGCAAAACTGTCATGGTAGAGTTCGTAGGCGTTGGCATAGTAACTGAGTCTGACTGCGCATATCAATGAGCCAATCAGCCAGGTGGCAGTTGGCAGTTATTTTTAGAAATTGCCTCAGAAATCAGGCCCATTATAAACGTATGGTAAAATTTCCGTATTGAAATGCATTGAAACACTTTTTTCAAACGCAAATTGCGCCAAAACTACAAATCCGATCGACACGAAAAATACTTAGCACACCTCTTGGGGACGCTGGCTTCGAAATGACACCTCACTGGAGTCTGTGAGTGAAGCGGTTCGGGCCGCATTACGTGCGGACTGAATAATAAGAATAAGAAGAAGTTTACCACGGTGGAATAACAGTATAGTGCTTTGTTCCAAAGCACTATAATAACTAGATGGGTATTTCCTGAAGGAACTACAGAAAGTGCTTTGGAATGGTGCCCGGGCTGCCCCTGCAAGACTTTCACACTTGGGTGCCCCTCAGATGCTGGTTTGGTAGTTGTAGCTCCTTAGGGTTGAGGATTTGGTGGGCGGGGCCACTCTGGGTCCGATTTGGTGGGCTGGGTCACTCTGGGTCCGATTTGGTGGCCCGGGCCACACTGGGTCCGATTTGGTGGCCCGGGCCACTCTGGGTCCGATTTGGTGGCCCGGGCCACTCTGGGTCCGATTTGGTGGCCCGGGCCACTCTGGGTCCGATTTGGTGGCCCGGGCCACTCTGGGTCCGATTTGGTGGCCCGGGCCACTCTGGGTCCGATTTGGTGGCCCGGGCCACTCTGGGTCCGATTTGGTGGCCCGGGCCACTCTGGGTCCGATTTGGTGGCCCGGGCCACTCTGGGTCCGATTTGGTGGCCCGGGCCACTCTGGGTCCGATTTGGTGGCCCGGGCCACTCTGGGTCCGATTTGGTGGCCCGGGCCACTCTGGGTCCGATTTGGTGGCCCGGGCCACTCTGGGTCCGATTTGGTGGCCCGGGTCACTCTGGGTCCGATTTGGTGGCCCGGGTCACTCTGGGTCCGATTTGGTGGCCCGGGTCACTCTGGGTCCGATTTGGTGGCCCGGGTCACTCTGGGTCCGATTTGGTGGGCCGGGTCACTCTGGGTCCGATTTGGTGGGCCGGGTCACTCTGACTGACAGCAGGATAAGGGAATGGCTGATAACAGAGAATAGACTGACAGCAGGACAAGGAAATGGCTGATAACAGAGAGAATAGACTGACAGCAGGACAGGGGAATGGCTGATAACAGAGAGAAATAGACTGACAGCAGGACGGGGAATGGCTGATAACAGAGAGAAATAGACTGACAGCAGGACGCGGAATGGCTGATAACAGAGAGAAATAGACTGACAGCAGGACAGGGGAATGGCTGATAACAGAAAGAAATAGACTGACAGCAGGACAGGGGAATGGCTGATAACAGAGAGAAATAGACTGACAGCAGTACGGGGAATGGCTGATAACAGAGAGAAAAAGATGGGTATTTCCTGAAGGAACTACAGATAGTGCTTTGGAATGGTGCCCGGGTTGCCCCAGCAAGACTTTCACACTTGGGTGCCCCTCAGGCGCTGGTTTGGTAGTTGTAGCCACTCTGGGTCCGATTTGGTGGGCGCTGTATACTGCGCGGCTCTGCGCTGTATGCTGCGCGGCTCTGCGCTGTATGCTGCGCGGCTCTGCGCTGTATGCTGCGCGGCTCTGCGCTGTATGCTGCGCGGCTCCGCGCTGTATGCTGCGCGGCTCCGCGCTGTATGCTGCGCGGCTCCGCGCTGTATGCTGCACGGCTCCGCGCTGTATGCTGCGCGGCTCCGCGCTGTATGCTGCGCGGCTCCGCGCTGTATAATGCGCGGCTCCGCGCTGTATGCTGCGGGGCTCCGCGCTGTATGTTGCGGGGCTCCGCACTGTATGCTGCGCGGCTCCGCGCTGTATGCTGCGCGGCTCCGCGCTGTATGCTGCGCGGCTCCGCGCTGTATGTTGCGGGGCTCCGCACTGTATGCTGCGCGGCTCCGCGCTGTATGCTGCGCGGCTCCGCGCTGTATGCTGCGCGGCTCCGCGCTGTATGCTGCGCGGCTCCGCGCTGTATAATGCGGAGCTCTGCGCTGTATACTGCGGGGCTCTGCGCTATATGCTGCGCGGCTCTGCGCTGTATGCTGCGGGGCTCTGCGCTTTATACTGTAATAATAATAAGACTACAGATAGTCCTTTTGAATTGTGCTGTGCTGTCACTTTAAGAGCTGATATTATCTGACAAAACGGTGACCTGGTGGAGTTGGTTGGCGTTGGCATAGTAACTGTGTCTGACTGCGCATATCAATGAGCTAATCAGCCAGGTGGCATTTGGCAGTTAAGTTATTTTTAGAAATTGCCTCAGAAACCAGCCCATTTTAAACGTATAGCAAAATTTCCCTATTGAAATGCATTGAAACAATGCTTTCCAATGAGGGGGAAACAATTTTCAAATGCAAATTGCGCCAAAACTACAAATCCGATCGACATGAAAATAACTTAGCACACCTCTCGTGGACGCTGGCTTCGAAATGACACCTCACTGGAGTCTGTGCGTTCAGCGGTGCGGGCCACATTAACTGCGAAAAAAAGCCTAATAATAAGAAAAATAATAATAAGAAGAAGTTTACCACGGTGGAATAACAGTATAGTGCTTTGTTCCAAAGCACTATAATAAGAACAAGTTTACCACGATGGAATAACAGTATAGTGCTTTGTTCCAAAGCACTATAATAATAAGAAGAAGAAGTTTACCACGATGGAATAACAGTATAGTGCTTTGTTCCAAAGCACTATAATAATAAGAATAAGAAGAAGTTATCCACGATGGAATAACAGTATAGTGCTTTGTTCCAAAGCACTATAATAAGAATAAGAAGAAGTTATCCACGGTGGAATAACAGTATAGTGCTTTGTTCCAAAGCACTATAATAAGTTATCCACGATGGAATAACAGTATAGTGCTTTGTTCCAAAGCACTATAACTAGATGGTTATTTCCTGAAGGAACTACAGAAGGTGCTTTGGAATGGTGCCCGGGCTGCCCCTGCAAGACTTTCACACTTGGGTGCCCCTCAGGCGGTCTGATTTGGTAGGCGGAGTCACTCTGGGTCTGATTTGGTGGGTTGGGTCAATCTGGGTCTGATTTTGTGGGCGGGGTAAATCTAGGTCCGATTCGGTGGGCGGAGCCACTCTGGGTCTGATTTGGTGGGCGGGGCACCTCAGAGACCGATTTGGTGGGTGGGGTCACTCAGGGTCCGATTTGGTGTTCGGGGTCACTCTGGGTCTGATTTGGTGGGCGGGGTCACTCTGGGTCCGATTCGGTGGGCGGAGCCACTCTGGGTCTGATTTGGTGGGCGGGGCACCTCAGAGACCGATTTGGTGGGTGGGGTCACTTAGGGTCCGATTTGGTGGGCGGGGTCACTCTGGGTCCGATTTGGTGGGCGGGGTCACTCTTGGTCTGATTTGGTGGGCGGGGTCACTCTGGGTCCGATTTGGTGGGCGGGGTCACTCTGGGTCCGATTTGGGGGCGGGGCCACTCGGGGTCCGATTTGGGGGGCGGGGTCACTCTGGGTCTGATTTGGTGGGTGGGGTCACTCTGGGTCCGATTTGGTGGGTGGAGCCACTCTGGGTCCGATTTGGTGGGCGTGGTCACTCTGGGTCCGATTTGGTGGGCGGGTCATTCTGGGTCCGATTTGGTGGGCGGGGTCACTCTGGGTCCGATTTGGTGGGCGGGGTCACTCTGGGTCCGATTTGGTGGGTGGGGTCACTCTGGGTCCGATTTGGTGGGCAGGGTCACTCTTGCTCCGATTTGGTGGGCGGGGTCACTCTGGGTCCGATTTGGTGGGTGGAGCCACTCTGGGTCCGATTTGGTGGGCGGGGCATCTCAAGGACCGAATTGGTGGGCGGGGTCACTCTGGGTCCGATTTGGGGGGTGGAGCCACTCAGGGTCCGATTTGGGGGGCGGGGCCACTCGGGGTCCGATTTGGGGGCGGGGCCACTCTGGGTCCGATTTGGGGGGCGGGGCCACTCGGTGCACTTACTTTTCACACACGGGATCAGGACTGCACATACTTTTCACACACGGGACAAGAGTGTGTCATAGTCACTTTATTCTGATGTTTGACGTTGATAAATGATCATGTCCTAAAATGGACGGGGAATGGCTGATAACAGAGAGAAATAGACTGACAGCAGGACGGGGGAATGGCTGATAACAGAGAGAAATAGACTGACAGCAGGACGGGGGAATGGCTGAAAAAAGAGAGAAATATACTGACAGCCGGACGAGGGGATGGCTGATAACAGAGAGAAATAGACTGACAGCAGGACAGGGGAATGGCTGATAACAGAGAGAAATAGACTGACGGCAGGACAGGGGAATGGCTGATAACAGAGAGAAATAGACTGACAGCAGGACGGGGGAATGGCTGAAAAAAGAGAGAAATATACTGACAGCCGGACGGGGGGATGGCTGATAACAGAGAGAAATAGACTGACAGCAGGACTGGGAATGGCTGATAACAGAGAGAAATAGACTGACAGCAGGACAAGGGAATGGCTGACAACAGAGAGAATAGACTGACAGCAGGACGGGGAATGGCTGATAACAGAGAGAAAAAGACTGACAGCAGGACGGCGGAATGGCTGATAACAGAGTATAGACTGACAGCAGGACAGAAAAATGGCTGATAACAGAGAGAAATAGACTGACAGCAGGACGGGGGAATGGCTGATAACAGAGAGAATGGACTGACAGCAGGACGAGGGAATGGCTGATAACAGAGAGAATAGACTGACAGCAGGACAGGGGAATGGCTGATAACAGAGAGAAATAGACTGACAGCAGGATGGGGGAATGGCTGATAACAGAGAGAATAGACTGACAGCAGGACGGGGAATGGCTGATAACAGAGAAATAGACTGACAGCAGGACGGGGGAATGGCTGATAACAGAGAGAAGTAGACTGACAGCAGGACGGGGGAATGGCTGATATCAGAGAGAAATAGACTGACAGCAGGATGGGGGAATGGCTGATAACAGAGAGAATAGACTGACAGCAGGACGGGGAATGGCTGATAGCAGAGAGAAAAGACTGACAGCAGGACAGGGGAATGGCTGATAACAGAGAGCAATAGACTGACAGCAGTACGGGGGAATGGCTGATAACAGAGAGAAATAGACTGACAGCAGGACAGGGGAATGGCTGATAGCAAAGAGAATAGACTGACAGCAGGATGGGGGAATGGCTGATAAGAGAGAATAGACTGACAGCAGGACGTGGGAATGGCTGATAACAGAGAGAATAGACTGACAGCAGGACGGGGGAATGGCTAATAACAGAGAGAAATAGACTGACAGCAGGACGGGGGAATGGCTGATATCAGAGAGAAATAGACTGACAGCAGGATGGGGGAATGGCTGATAACAGAGAGAATAGACTGACAGCAGGACGGGGAATGGCTGATAACAGAGAAATAGACTGACAGCAGGACGGGGGAATGGCTGATAACAGAGAGAAGTAGACTGACAGCAGGACGGGGGAATGGCTGATATCAGAGAGAAATAGACTGACAGCAGGATGGGGGAATGGCTGATAACAGAGAGAATAGACTGACAGCAGGACGGGGAATGGCTGATAGCAGAGAGAAAAGACTGACAGCAGGACAGGGGAATGGCTGATAACAGAGAGCAATAGACTGACAGCAGTACGGGGGAATGGCTGATAACAGAGAGAAATAGACTGACAGCAGGACAGGGGAATGGCTGATAGCAAAGAGAATAGACTGACAGCAGGATGGGGGAATGGCTGATAAGAGAGAATAGACTGACAGCAGGACGTGGGAATGGCTGATAACAGAGAGAATAGACTGACAGCAGGACGGGGGAATGGCTAATAACAGAGAGAAATAGACTGACAGCAGGATAAGGGAATGGCTGATAACAGAGAATAGACTGACAGCAGGACAAGGGAATGGCTGATGACAGAGAGAATAGACTGACAGCAGGACGGGGGAATGGCTGATAACAGAGAGCAATAGACTGACAGCAGTACGGGGGAATGGCTGATAACAGACACAAATAGACTGACAGCAGGACAGGGGAATGGCTGATAACAGAGAGGAGCTGATATTATCTGACAAAACCTGTTTCCTAGTGGGCTCATAGTCGTTGGCATAGTAACTGGATCTGACTGCGCATATCAATGAGCTAATCAGCCAGGTGGCAGTTGGCAGTTATTTTTAGAAATTGCCTCAGAAACCAGGCCATTAAACCTTATGAGGAAATTTTCCTATTGAAACGCATTGAGTCAATGCTTTCCAATGAGGGGAAAACAATTTTCAAATGCAAATTGCGCCAAAACTACAAATCTAATCGACACAAAAAATACTTAGCACACCTCTCGTGGACGCTAGCTTCGAAATGACGCCTCACTGGAGTCTGTGAGTGCAGCGGTATGGGCAGCATTAATTGCGGAAAAAAGCCTAATAATAATAACTAGATGGGCATTTCCTGAAGGAACTACAGATAGTGCTTTGGAATGGTACCCAGGCTGCCCCTGCAAGAGTTTTACACTTGCATGCCCCTCAGGACCGATTTGGTGGGTGGGGCACCTCAGGTGCCGATTTGGTGGGCGGGGCCCCTCAGGCCAATTTGGTGGGTGGGGCCCCTCAGGGGCCGATTTGGTAAGTGGGGCCCCTCAGGGTCTGATTTGGTGGGCGGAGCCCCTCAGGGTCCGATTTGGTGGGCGGGGCCCCTCAGGGTCCGATTTGGTGGGCAGGGCCAGTCTGGGTCCGATTTGGTGGGCGGGGCACCTCAGGGGCCGATTTGGTGGGCGGGGCCCCTCAGGGGCCGATTTAGTGGGCGGGGCCCCTCAGGGGCCGATTTGGTGGGCGGGGCCACTCTGGGTCCAATTTGGTGGGCGGGGCTCCTCAGGGGCCGATTTGGTGGGTGGGGCCCCTCAGGGGCCGATTTGGTGGGCGGGGCACCTCAGGGGCCGATTTGGTGGGGCCGATTTGGTGGGCGGGGCTCCTCTTGGTCCGATTTGGTGGGCGGGTCACTTTAAGAGCTGATATTATCTGGCAAAACTGTCCTGCTGGTGTCATGTACAGTTCGTAGGCGTTGGTATAGTAACTGGGTCTGACTGCGCATTTCAATGAGCTAATCAGCCAGGTGGCAGTTGACAGTTATGTTGAAATTGCCTCAGAAACCAGGCCACTATACCCTATGAGGAAATTTCCCTATTGAAACTCATTGAGACAATGCTTTCCAATGAGGGGGAAACAATTTTCAAACGCAAATTGCGCCAAAACTACAAATCTGATCGACACGAAAAATACTTAGCACACCTCTCGTGGTTGCTGGCTTCGAAATGACACCTCACTGGGGTCTCTGCGTTAAGCGGTTCGGGCCACATTAATTGCGGAAAAAAGCCTAATAATATTAATAATAATAACTAGATGGGTATTTCGTGAAGGAACTACAGATAGTGCTTTGGAATGGTGCCCGGGCTGCCCCTGCAAGACTTTCACACTTGGGTGCCCCTCAGGCATTGGTTTGGTAGTTGTAGTCCCTCAGGATTGAGGCCACTCTGGGTCCGATTTGGTGGGCCGGGTCACTCTGGGTCCGATTTGGTGGGCCGGGTCACTCTGGGTCCGATTTGGTGGGCCGGGTCACTCTGGGTCCGATTTGGTGGCCCGGGTCACTCTGGGTCCGATTTGGTGGCCCGGGTCACTCTGGGTCCGATTTGGTGGGCCGGGTCACTCTGGGTCCGATTTGGTGGCCCGGGTCACTCTGGGTCCGATTTGGTGGCCCGGGTCACTCTGGGTCCGATTTGGTGGGCCGGGTCACTCTGGGTCCGATTTGGTGGCCCGGGTCACTCTGGGTCCGATTTGGTGGCCCGGGTCACTCTGGGTCCGATTTGGTGGGCCGGGTCACTCTGGGTCCGATTTGGTGGGCCGGGTCACTCTGGGTCCAATTTGGTGGGCCGGGTCACTCTGGGTCCAATTTGGTGGCCCGGGTCACTCTGGGTCCGATTTGGTGGCCCGGGTCACTCTGGGTCCGATTTGGTGGGCCGGGTCACTCTGGGTCCGATCTGGTGGGCGCGGCCCCTCAGGGGCCGATTTGGCGGGCGGCGCCACTCTGGGTCCGATTTGGCGGGCGGCGCCACTCTGGGTCCGATTTGGCGGGCGGCGCCACTCTGGGTCCGATTTGGCGGGCGGCGCCACTCTGGGTCCGATTTGGCGGGCGGCGCCACTCTGGGTCCGATTTGGCGGGCGGCACCACTCTGGGTCCGATTTGGCGGGCGGTGCCACTCTGGCGGGCGGC
Organism: Ranitomeya variabilis; assembly: GCF_051348905.1. NCBI lineage: Eukaryota > Metazoa > Chordata > Amphibia > Anura > Dendrobatidae > Ranitomeya > Ranitomeya variabilis. The sequence goes on from NC_135236.1 coordinate 579,988,666, forward strand.
GCCACTCAGGGTCCGATTTGGCGGGCGGCGCCACTCTGGGTCCGATTTGGCGGGCGGCGCCACTCTGGGTCCGATTTGGCGGGCGGCGCCACTCTGGGTTCGATTTGGCGGGCGGCACCAATCTGTTTCCGATTTGGCGGGCGGCGCCACTTTGGGTCCGATTTGGCGGCCGGCGCCACTCTGGGTCCGATTTGGCGGCCGGCGCCACTCTGGGTCCGATTTGGCGGCCGGCGCCACTCTGGGTCCGATTTGGCGGGCGGCGCCACTCTGGGTCCGATTTGGCGGGCGGCGCCACTCTGGGTCCGATTTGGCGGGCGGCGCCACTTTGGGTCCGATTTGGCGGCCGGCGCCACTCTGGGTCCGATTTGGCGGCCGGCGCCACTCTGGGTCCGATTTGGCGGCCGGCGCCACTCTGGGTCCGATTTGGCGGGCGGCGCCACTCTGGGTCCGATTTGGCGGGCGGCGCCACTCTGGGTCCGATTTGGCGGGCGGCGCCACTCTGGGTCCGATTTGGCGGGCGGCGCCACTCTGGGTCCGATTTGGCGGGCGGCGCCACTCTGGGTCCGATTTGGCGGGCGGCGCCACTCTGGGTCCGATTTTGCGTTCGGCGCCACTCTGGGTCCGATTTGGCGGGCGGTGCCACTCTGGGTCCGATTTGGCGGGCGGCGCCACTCTGGGTCCGATTTGGCGGGCGGCGCCACTCTGGGTCCGATTTGGCGGGCGGCACCACTCTGGGTCCGATTTGGCGGGCGGCGCCACTCTGGGTCCGATTTGGCGGGCGGCGCCACTCTGGGTCTGATTTGGCGGGCGGCGCCACTCTGGGTCCGATTTGGTGGGTGGCGCCACTCTGGGTCCGATTTGGTGGGCGGCGCCACTCTGGGTCCGATTTGGTGAGCGGGGCAATAATTATAATACGACTACAGATAGTGCTTTGAAATTGTGCTGTGCTATCACTTTAAGAGCTGATATTATCTGGCAAAACTGTGCTGGTGTGGTCATGTACAGTTCGCAGGCGTTGGCATAGTAACTGGGCCTGACTGCGCATATCAATGAGCTAATCAGCCAGGTGGCAAGTGGCAGGTACATTTCAAATTGCCTCAGAAACCCGGCCATTATAACCTATGGGAAAATTTCCCTATTGAAATGCATTACAATGAGGGGAAAAAACATTTTCAAACGCAAATTGCGCCAAAACTACAAATCCGATGGACACGAAAAATACTTAGCACACCTCTTGGGGACGCTGGCTTCGAAATGACACCTCACTGGAGTCTGTGAGTGAAGCGGTTCAGGCCGCATTACGTGCGGACTGAATAATAATAAGAACTAGATGGGTATTTCCTGAAGGAACTACAGATAGTGCTTTGGAATGGTGCCCGGGCTGCCCCTGCAAGACTTTCACACTTGGGTGCCCCTCAGGTGGTCCGATTTGGTAGGCGGAGTCACTCTGGGTCTGATTTGGTGGGTTGGGTCAATCTGGGTCTGATTTTGTGGGCGGGATAAATCTAGGTCCGATTCGGTGGGCGGGGTCACTCTGGGTCTGATTTGGTGGGCGGGGTCACTCTGGGTCCGATTCGGTGGGCGGAGCCACTCTGGGTCTGATTTGGTGGGCAGGGCACCTCAGAGACCGATTTGGTGGGTGGGGTCACTCAGGGTCCGATTTGGTGGGCGGGGTCACTCTGGGTCCGATTTGGCGGGCGGCGCCACTCTGGGTTCGATTTGGCGGGCGGCACCAATCTGTTTCCGATTTGGCGGGCGGCGCCACTCTGGGTCCGATTTGGCGGCCGGCGCCACTCTGGGTCCGATTTGGCGGGCGGCGCCACTCTGGGTCCGATTTGGCGGGCGGCGCCACTCTGGGTCCGATTTGGCGGGCGGCGCCACTCTGGGTCCGATTTGGCGGGCGGCGCCACTCTGGGTCCGATTTGGCGGGCGGCACCACTCTGGGTCCGATTTGGCGGGCGGCGCCACTCTGGGTCCGATTTGGCGGGCGGCGCCACTCTGGGTCCGATTTGGCGGCCGGCGCCACTCTGGGTCCGATTTGGCGGCCGGCGCTACTCTGGGTCCGATTTGGCGGCCGGCGCCACTCTGGGTCCGATTTGGCGGGCGGCGCCACTCTGGGTCCGATTTGGCGGGCGGCGCCACTCTGGGTCCGATTTTGCGTTCGGCGCCACTCTGGGTCCGATTTTGCATTCGGCGCCACTCTGGGTCCGATTTGGCGGGCGGCGCCACTCTGGGTCCGATTTGGCGGGCGGCGCCACTCTGGGTCTGATTTGGCGGGCGGCGCCACTCTGGGTACGATTTGGTGAGCGGGGCAATAATTATAAGACTACAGATAGTGCTTTGAAATTGTGCTGTGCTATCACTTTAAGAGCTGATATTATCTGGCAAAACTGTGCTGGTGTGGTCATGTACAGTTCGCAGGCGTTGGCATAGTAACTGGACCTGACTGCGCATATCAATGAGCTAATCAGCCAGGTGGCAAGTGGCAGGTACATTTCAAATTGCCTCAGAAACCCGGCCATTATAACCTATGGGAAAATTTCCCTATTGAAATGCATTACAATGAGGGGAAAAAACATTTTCAAACGCAAATTGCGCCAAAACTACAAATCCGATCGACACGAAAAATACTTAGCACACCTCTTGGGGACGCTGGCTTCGAAATGACACCTCACTGGAGTCTGTGAGTGAAGCGGTTCGGGCCGCATTACGTGCGGACTGAATAATAATAAGAACTAGATGGGTATTTCCTGAAGGAACTACAGATAGTGCTTTGGAATGGTGCCCGGGCTGCCCCTGCAAGACTTTCACACTTGGGTGCCCCTCAGGTGGTCCGATTTGGTAGGCGGAGTCACTCTGGGTCTGATTTGGTGGGTTGGGTCAATCTGGGTCTGATTTTGTGGGCGGGATAAATCTAGGTCCGATTTGGTGGGCGGGGTCACTGGGTCTGATTTGGTGGGCGGGGTTACTCTGGGTCCGATTCGGTGGGCGGAGCCACTCTGGGTCTGATTTGGTGGGCAGGGCACCTCAGAGACCGATTTGGTGGGTGGGGTCACTCAGGGTCCGATTTGGTGGGCGGGGTCACTCTGGGTCCGATTTGGTGGGCGGGGTCACTCTGGGTCCGATTTGGTGGGTGGGGTCACTCTGGGTCCGATTTGGTGGGTGGAGCCACTCTGGGTCTGATTTTGTGGGCGGGGCACCTCAGAGACCGATTTGGTGGGTGGGGTCACTCAGGATCCGATTTGGTGGGCGGGGTCACTCTGGGTCCGATTTGGTGGGCGGGGTCACTCTTGGTCTGATTTGGCGGGCGGGGTCACTCTGGGTCCGATTTGGAGGGCGGGGTCACTCTGGGTCTGATTTGGTGGGTGGGGTCACTCTGGGTCCGATTTGGTGGGTGGGGTCACTCTGGGTCCGATTTGGTGGGTGGAGCCACTCTGGGTCCGATTTGGTGGGCGGGGTATCTCAGAGACCGATTTGGTGGGTGGGGTCACTCAGGGTCCGATTTGGTGGGCGGGGTAACTCTGGGCCCGATTTGGTGGGCGGGGTCACTCTGGGTCCGATTTGGTGGGCGGGGTCACTCTGAGTCCGATTTGGTGGGCGGGGTCACTCTGGGTCCGATTTGGTGGGTGGAGTTACTCTGGGTCCGATTTGGTGGGCAGGGCACCTCAGGGACTGAATTGGTGGGTGGGGTCACTCTGGGTCCGATTTGGGGGGCAAGGCCACTCAGGGTCCGATTTGGGGGGCGGGGCCACTCGGTGCACTTACTTTTCACACACGGGATCAGGATTGCACATACTTTTCACACACGGGACACGGGTGTCATAGTCAATTTATTCTGATGTTTGACTTTGATAAATGATCATGTCCTAAAATGGGCGGGGAATGGCTGATAACAGAGAGAATAGACTGACAGCAGGACGGGGGAATGGCTGATAACAGAGAGAAATAGACAGACAGCAGGACGGGGAATGGCTGATAACAGAGATATAGACTGACGGCAGGACAGGGGAATGGCTGATAACAGAGAGAAATAGACTGACAGCAGGACGGGGGAATGGCTGAAAAAAGAGAGAAATAGACTGACAGCCGGACAAGGGGATGGCTGATAACAGAGAGAAATAGACTGACAGCAGGACAGGGGAATGGCTGATAAGAGAGAGAACAGACTGACAGCAGGAAAGGGAAATGGCTGATAACAGAGAGAAATAGACTGACAGCAGGACAAGGGAATGGCTGATAACAGAGAAAATAGACTGACAGCAGGACGGGGAATAGCTGATAACAGAGAGAAAAAGACTGACAGCAGGACGGCGGAATGGCTGATAACAGAGTATAGACTGACAGCAGGACAGGGGAATGGCTGATAACAGAGAGAAATAGACTGACAGCAGGACGGGGGAATGGCTGATAACAGAGAGAATAGACTGACAGCAGGACGGGGGAATGGCTGATAACAGAGAGAATAGACTGACAGCAGGACAGGGGAATGGCTGATAACAGAGAGAATAGACTGAAAGCAGGACGGGGAATGGCTGATAACAGAGAGAATAGACTGACCGCAGGATGGGGAATGGCTGATAACAGAGAGAAATAGACTAACAGCAGGACGGGGGAATGGCTGATATCAGAGAGAAATAGACTGACAGCAGGACGGGGGAATGGCTAATAAAAGAGAGAAATAGACTGATGGCAGGATGCGGAATGGCTGACAACAGAGAGAATAGACTGACAGCAGGACGGGGAATGGCAGATAACAGAGAGAAATAGACTGACAGCAGGATGGGGGAATGGCTGATAGCAAAGAGAATAGACTGACAGCAGGACGGGGGAATGGCTGATAACAAAGAGAATAGACTGATAGCAGGACAGGGGAATGGCTGATAACAGAGATAAATAGACTGACAGCAGGACAGGGGAATGGCTAATAACAGAGAGAAATAGACTGACAGCAGGATGGGGGAATGGCTGATAACAGAGAGAATAGACTGACAGCAGGACGGGGGAATGGCTGATAACAGAGAGAATAGACTGACAGCAGGACGGGGGAATGGCTGATAACAGAGAGAAATAGACTGACAGCAGGATAAGGGAATGGCTGATAACAGAGAATAGACTGGCAGCAGGACAAGGGAATGGCTGATAACAGAGAGAATAGACTGACAGCAGGACGGGGGAATGGCTGATAACAGAGAGAAATAGACTGATAGCAGGACAGGGGAATGGCTGATAACAGAGAAATAGACTGACAGCAGGATGGGGGAATGGCTGATAACAGAGAGAATAGACTGACAGCAGGACGGGGAATGGCTGATAACAGAGAGAATAGACTGAAAGCAGGACAGGGGAATGGCTGATAACAGAGAGAAATAGACTGACAGCAGTACGGGGGAATGGCTGATAACAGAGAGAAATAGACTGACAGCAGGACAGGGGAATGGCTGATAACAGAGAGGAGCTGATATTATCTGACAAAACCTGTTTCCTAGTGGGCTGTGCGTGAGTCTGTGCGTTCAGCGGTGCGGGCCACATTAACTGCGAAAAAAAGCCTAATAATAAGAAAAATAATAATAAGAAGAAGTTTACCACGGTGGAATAACAGTATAGTGCTTTGTTCCAAAGCACTATAATAATAATAAGAAGAAGTTTACCATGATGGAATAACAGTATAGTGCTTTGTTCCAAAGCACTATAATAATAAGAATAAGAAGAAGTTATCCACGATGGAATAACAGTATAGTGCTTTGTTCCAAAGCACTATAATAAGAATAAGAAGAAGTTATCCACGGTGGAATAACAGTATAGTGCTTTGTTCCAAAGCACTATAATAAGTTATCCACGATGGAATAACAGTATAGTGCTTTGTTCCAAAGCACTATAACTAGATGGTTATTTCCTGAAGGAACTACAGAAGGTGCTTTGGAATGGTGCCCGGGCTGCCCTTGCAAGACTTTCACACTTGGGTGCCCCTCAGGCGCTGGCTTGGTAGTTGTAGCCCCTAAAGGGGTGAGGCCACTCTGGGTCCGATTTGGTGGGCGGGGTCAATCTGGGACCAATTTGGTGGGCGGGGTCACTCTGGGACCGATTTGGCAGGCGGCTCCACTCTGGGTCCGATTTGGCGGGCGGCGCCGCTCTGGGTCCGATTTGGCAGGCGGCGCCACTCTGGGTCCGATTTGGCGGGCGGCGCCACTCTGGGTCCGATTTGGTGGGCGGCGCCACTCTGGGTCCGATTTGGCGGGCGGCGCCACTCTGGGTCCGATTTGGCGGGCGGCGCCACTCTGGGTCCGATTTGGCGGGCGGCGCCACTCTGGGTCCGATTTGGCGACCCGGGTCACTCTGGGTCCGATTTGGCGGCCCGGGTCACTCTGGGTCCGATTTGGCGGCCCGGGTCACTCTGGGTCCGATTTGGCGGCCCGGGTCACTCTGGGTCCGATTTGGCGGGCCGGGTCACTCTGGGTCCGATTTGGCGGGCCGGGTCACTCTGGGTCCGATTTGGCGGGCCGGGTCACTCTGGGTCCGATTTGGCGGGCCGGGTCATTCTGGGTCCGATTTGGCGGGCCGGGTCACTCTGGGTCCCATTTGGCGGGCCGGGCCACTCTGGGTCCCATTTGGCGGGCCGGGCCACTCTGGGTCCCATTTGGCGGGCCGGGCCACTCTGGGTCCCATTTGGCGGGCCGGGCCACTCTGGGTCCCATTTGGTGGGCCGGGCCACTCTGGGTCCCATTTGGTGAGCCGGGCCACTCTGGGTCCCATTTGGTGGGCCGGGCCACTCTGGGTCCCATTTGGTGGCCCGGGTCACTCTGGGTCCCATTTGGTGGCCCGGGTCACTCTGGGTCCGATTTGGTGGCCCGGGTCACTCTGGGTCCGATTTGGTGGCCCGGGTCACTCTGGGTCCGATTTGGTGGCCCGGGTCACTCTGGGTCCCATTTGGTGGCCCGGGTCACTCTGGGTCCGATTTGGTGGCCCGGGTCACTCTGGGTCCGATTTGGTGGCCCGGGTCACTCTGGGTCCGATTTGGTGGCCCGGGTCACTCTGGGTCCGATTTGGTGGCCCGGGTCACTCTGGGTCCGATTTGGTGGCCCGGGTCACTCTGGGTCCGATTTGGTGGCCCGGGTCACTCTGGGTCCGATTTGGTGGCCCGGGTCACTCTGGGTCCGATTTGGTGGCCCGGGTCACTCTGGGTCCGATTTGGTGGCCCGGGTCACTCTGGGCCCGATTTGGTGGCCCGGGTCACTCTGGGCCCGATTTGGTGGCCCGGGTCACTCTGGGTCCGATTTGGTGGCCCGGGTCACTCTGGGTCCGATTTGGTGGCCCGGGTCACTCTGGGTCCGATTTGGTGGCCCGGGTCACTCTGGGTCCGATTTGGTGGCCCGGGTCACTCTGGGTCCGATTTGGTGGCCCGGGTCACTCTGGGTCCGATTTGGTGGCCCGGGTCACTCTGGGTCCGATTTGGTGGCCCGGGTCACTCTGGGTCCGATTTGGTGGCCCGGGTCACTCTGGGTCCGATTTGGTGGCCCGGGTCACTCTGGGTCCGATTTGGTGGCCCGGGTCACTCTGGGTCCGATTTGGTGGCCCGGGTCACTCTGGGTCCGATTTGGTGGCCCGGGTCACTCTGGGTCCGATTTGGTGGCCCGGGTCACTCTGGGTCCGATTTGGTGGCCCGGGTCACTCTGGGTCCGATTTGGTGGCCCGGGTCACTCTGGGTCCGATTTGGTGGCCCGGGTCACTCTGGGTCCGATTTGGTGGGCCGGGTCACTCTGGGTCCGATTTGGTGGGCCGGGTCACTCTGGATCCGATTTGGTGGGCCGGGTCACTCTGGATCCGATTTGGTGGGCCGGGTCACTCTGGTTCCCATTTGGTGGGCCGGGTCACTCTGGGTCCCATTTGGTGGGCCGGGTCACTCTGGGTCCCATTTGGTGGGCCGGGCCACTCTGGGTCCCATTTGGTGGGCCGGGCCACTCTGGGTCCCATTTGGTGGGCCGGGCCACTCTGGGTCCCATTTGGTGGGCCGGGCCACTCTGGGTCCCATTTGGTGGGCCGGGCCACTCTGGGTCCCATTTGGTGGGCCGGGCCACTCTGGGTCCCATTTGGTGGCCCGGGCCACTCTGGGTCCGATTTGGTGGCCCGGGTCACTCTGGGTCCGATTTGGTGGCCCGGGTCACACTGGGTCCGATTTGGTGGCCCGGGTCACTCTGGGTCCGATTTGGTGGCCCGGGTCACTCTGGGTCCGATTTGGTGGCCCGGGTCACTCTGGGTCCGATTTGGTGGCCCGGGTCACTCTGGGTCCGATTTGGTGGCCCGGGTCACTCTGGGTCCGATTTGGCGGGCCGGGTCACTCTGGGTCCGATTTGGCGGGCCGGGTCACTCTGGGTCCGATTTGGCGGGCCGGGTCACTCTGGGTCCGATTTGGCGGGCCGGGTCATTCTGGGTCCGATTTGGCGGGCCGGGTCACTCTGGGTCCCATTTGGCGGGCCGGGCCACTCTGGGTCCCATTTGGCGGGCCGGGCCACTCTGGGTCCCATTTGGCGGGCCGGGCCACTCTGGGTCCCATTTGGTGGGCCGGGCCACTCTGGGTCCCATTTGGTGGGCCGGGCCACTCTGGGTCCCATTTGGTGAGCCGGGCCACTCTGGGTCCCATTTGGTGGGCCGGGCCACTCTGGGTCCCATTTGGTGGCCCGGGTCACTCTGGGTCCCATTTGGTGGCCCGGGTCACTCTGGGTCCGATTTGGTGGCCCGGGTCACTCTGGGTCCGATTTGGTGGCCCGGGTCACTCTGGGTCCGATTTGGTGGCCCGGGTCACTCTGGGTCCGATTTGGTGGCCCGGGTCACTCTGGGTCCGATTTGGTGGCCCGGGTCACTCTGGGTCCGATTTGGTGGCCCGGGTCACTCTGGGTCCGATTTGGTGGCCCGGGTCACTCTGGGTCCGATTTGGTGGCCCGGGTCACTCTGGGTCCGATTTGGTGGCCCGGGTCACTCTGGGCCCGATTTGGTGGCCCGGGTCACTCTGGGCCCGATTTGGTGGCCCGGGTCACTCTGGGCCCGATTTGGTGGCCCGGGTCACTCTGGGTCCGATTTGGTGGCCCGGGTCACTCTGGGTCCGATTTGGTGGCCCGGGTCACTCTGGGTCCGATTTGGTGGCCCGGGTCACTCTGGGTCCGATTTGGTGGCCCGGGTCACTCTGGGTCCGATTTGGTGGCCCGGGTCACTCTGGGTCCGATTTGGTGGCCCGGGTCACTCTGGGTCCGATTTGGTGGCCCGGGTCACTCTGGGTCCGATTTGGTGGCCCGGGTCACTCTGGGTCCGATTTGGTGGCCCGGGTCACTCTGGGTCCGATTTGGTGGCCCGGGTCACTCTGGGTCCGATTTGGTGGCCCGGGTCACTCTGGGTTTGATTTGGTGGCCCGGGTCACTCTGGGTCCGATTTGGTGGGCCGGATCACTCTGGGTCCGATTTGGTGGCCCGGGTCACTCTGGGTCCGATTTGGTGGCCCGGGTCACTCTGGGTCCGATTTGGTGGCCCGGGTCACTCTGGGTCCGATTTCGTGGGCCGGGTCACTCTGGGTCCGATTTGGTGGCCCGGGTCACTCTGGGTTTGATTTGGTGGCCCGGGTCACTCTGGGTCCGATTTGGTGGGCCGGGTCACTCTGGGTCCGATTTGGTGGGCCGGGTCACTCTGGGTCCGATTTGGTGGGCCGGGTCACTCTGGATCCGATTTGGTGGGCCGGGTCACTCTGGGTCCCATTTGGTGGGCCGGGTCACTCTGGGTCCCATTTGGTGGGCCGGGTCACTCTGGGTCCCATTTGGTGGGCCGGGCCACTCTGGGTCCCATTTGGTGGGCCGGGCCACTCTGGGTCCCATTTGGTGGGCCGGGCCACTCTGGGTCCCATTTGGTGGGCCGGGCCACTCTGGGTCCCATTTGGTGGGCCGGGCCACTCTGGGTCCCATTTGGTGGCCCGGGCCACTCTGGGTCCCATTTGGTGGCCCGGGTCACTCTGGGTCCGATTTGGTGGCCCGGGTCACTCTGGGTCCGATTTGGTGGCCCGGGTCACACTGGGTCCGATTTGGTGGCCCGGGTCACTCTGGGTCCGATTTGGTGGCCCGGGTCACTCTGGGTCCGATTTGGTGGCCCGGGTCACTCTGGGTCCGATTTGGTGGCCCGGGTCACTCTGGGTCCGATTTGGTGGCCCGGGTCACTCTGGGTCCGATTTGGTGGCCCGGGTCACTCTGGGTCCGATTTGGTGGCCCGGGTCACTCTGGGTCCGATTTGGCGGCCCGGGTCACTCTGGGTCCGATTTGGCGGCCCGGGTCACTCTGGGTCCGATTTGGCGGCCCGGGTCACTCTGGGTCCGATTTGGCGGCCCGGGTCACTCTGGGTCCGATTTGGCGGCCCGGGTCACTCTGGGTCCGATTTGGCGGGCCGGGTCACTCTGGGTCCGATTTGGCGGGCCGGGTCACTCTGGGTCCGATTTGGCGGGCCGGGTCATTCTGGGTCCGATTTGGCGGGCCGGGTCACTCTGGGTCCCATTTGGCGGGCCGGGCCACTCTGGGTCCCATTTGGCGGGCCGGGCCACTCTGGGTCCCATTTGGTGGGCCGGGCCACTCTGGGTCCCATTTGGTGGGCCGGGCCACTCTGGGTCCCATTTGGTGGGCCGGGCCACTCTGGGTCCCATTTGGTGGGCCGGGCCACTCTGGGTCCCATTTGGTGGCCCGGGCCACTCTGGGTCCCATTTGGTGGCCCGGCTCACTCTGGGCCTGATTTGGTGGCCCGGGTCACTCTGGGTCCGATTTGGTGGCCCGGGTCACACTGGGTCCGATTTGGTGGCCCGGGTCACTCTGGGTCCGATTTGGTGGCCCGGGTCACTCTGGGTCCGATTTGGTGGCCCGGGTCACTCTGTGTCCGATTTGGTGGCCCGGGTCACTCTGGGTCCGATTTGGTGGCCCGGGTCACTCTGGGTCCGATTTGGTGGCCCGGGTCACTCTGGGTCCGATTTGGTGGCCCGGGTCACTCTGGGCCCGATTTGGTGGCCCGGGTCACTCTGGGCCCGATTTGGTGGCCCGGGTCACTCTGGGCCCGATTTGGTGGCCCGGGTCACTCTGGGTCCGATTTGGTGGCCCGGGTCACTCTGGGTCCGATTTGGTGGCCCGGGTCACTCTGGGTCCGATTTGGTGGCCCGGGTCACTCTGGGTCCGATTTGGTGGCCCGGGTCACTCTGGGTCCGATTTGGTGGCCCGGGTCACTCTGGGTCCGATTTGGTGGCCCGGGTCACTCTTTGTTTGATTTGGTGGGCCGGGTCACTCTGGGTCCGATTTGTTGGGTCGGGTCATTCTGGGTCCGATTTGGTGGGCCGGGTCACTCTGGGTCCGATTTGGTGGCCCGGGTCACTCTGGGTCCGATTTGGTGGGCCGGGTCACTCTGGGTCCGATTTGGTGGGCCGGGTCACTCTGGGTCCGATTTGGTGGGCCGGGTCACTCTGGGTCCGATTTGGTGGGCCGGGTCACTCTGGGTCCGATTTGGTGGGCCGGGTCACTCTGGGTCCGATTTGGTGGCCCGGGTCACTCTGGGTCCGATTTGGTGGCCCGGGTCACTCTGGGTTTGATTTGGTGGCCCGGGTCACTCTGGGTCCGATTTGGTGGGCTGGGTCACTCTGGGTCCGATTTGGTGGCCCGGGTCACTCTGGGTCCGATTTGGTGGCCCGGGTCACTCTGGGTCCGATTTGGTGGCCCGGGTCACTCTGGGTCCGATTTGGTGGCCCGGGTCACTCTGGGTCCGATTTGGTGGCCCGGGTCACTCTGGGTCCGATTTGGTGGCCCGGGTCACTCTGGGTCCGATTTGGTGGCCCGGGTCACTCTGGGTCCGATTTGGTGGCCCGGGTCACTCTGGGTCCGATTTGGTGGCCCGGGTCACTCTGGGTCCGATTTGGTGGCCCGGGTCACTCTGGGTCCGATTTGGTGGCCCGGGTCACTCTGGGTCCGATTTGGTGGCCCGGGTCACTCTGGGTCCGATTTGGTGGCCCGGGTCACTCTGGGTCCGATTTGGTGGGCCGGGTCACTCTGGGTCCGATTTGGTGGGCCGGGTCACTCTGGGTCCGATTTGGTGGGCCGGGTCACTCTGGGTCCGATTTGGTGGCCCGGGTCACTCTGGGTCCGATTTGGTGGCCCGGGTCACTCTGGGTCCGATTTGGTGGGCCGGGTCACTCTGGGTCCGATTTGGTGGGCCGGGTCACTCTGGGTCCGATTTGGTGGCCCGGGTCACTCTGGGTCCGATTTGGTGGCCCGGGTCACTCTGGGTCCGATTTGGTGGCCCGGGTCACTCTGGGTCCGATTTGGTGGGCCGGGTCACTCTGGGTCCGATTTGGTGGGCCGGGTCACTCTGGGTCCGATTTGGTGGGCCGGGTCACTCTGGGTCCGATTTGGTGGCCCGGGTCACTCTGGGTCCGATTTGGTGGCCCGGGTCACTCTGGGTCCGATTTGGTGGCCCGGGTCACTCTGGGTCCGATTTGGTGGCCCGGGTCACTCTGGGTCCGATTTGGTGGCCCGGGTCACTCTGGGTCCGATTTGGTGGCCCGGGTCACTCTGGGTCCGATTTGGTGGGCCGGGTCACTCTGGGTCCGATTTGGTGGGCCGGGTCACTCTGGGTCCGATTTGGTGGGCCGGGTCACTCTGGGTCCGATTTGGTGGGCCGGGTCACTCTGACTAACAGCAGGATAAGGGAATGGCTGATAACAGAGAATAGACTGACAGCAGGACAAGGGAATGGCTGATAACAGAGAGAAATAGACTGACAGCAGGACGGGGAATGGCTGATAACAGAGAGAATAGACTGACAGCAGGACGGGGAATGGCTGATAACAGAGAGAATAGACTGACAGCAGGACAGGGGAATGGCTGATAACAGAGAGAAATAGACTGACAGCAGTACGGGGAATGGCTGATAACAGATAGAAATAGATGGGTATTTCCTGAAGGAACTATAGATAGTGCTTTGGAATGGTGCCCGGGTTGCCCCAGCAAGACTTTCACACTTGGGTGCCCCTCAGGCGCTGGTTTGGTAGTTGTAGCCACTCTGGGTCCGATTTGGTGGGTGGGGACCCTCAGGGGCCGATTTGGTGGGCGCTGTATACTGCGGGGCTATGTGCTGTATACTGCGGGGCTCTGCGCTGTATACTGCGGGGCTCTGCGCTGTATACTGCGGGGCTCTGCGCTGTATGCTGCGGGGCTCTGCGCTGTATAATGCGCGGCTCTGCGCTGTATGCTGCGGGGCTCTGCGCTGTATGCTGCGCGGCTCTGCGCTGTATACTGTGGGGCTCTGCGCTGTATGCTGTGGGGCTCTGCGCTGTATGCTGCGGGGCTCTGCGCTGTATGCTGCGTGGCTCTGCGCTGTATAATGCGCGGCTCTGCGCTGTATACTGCGCGGCTCTGCGCTGTATGCTGCGCGGCTCTGCGCTGTATACTGTGGGGCTCTGCGCTGTATGCTGCGCGGCTCCGCGCTGTATGCTGCGTGGCTCTGCGCTGTATAATGCGCGGCTCTGCGCTGTGTACTGTAATAATAATAAGACTACAGATAGTGCTTTGAAATTGTGCTGTACTGTCACTTTAAGAGCTGATATTATCTGGCAAAACTGTGCTGGGGTCATGTACAGTTCACAGGCGTTGGCATAGTAACTGGGCCTGACTGCGCATATCAATGAGCTAATTAGCCAGGTGGCAGGTACATTTCAAATTGCCTCAGAAACCCGGCCATTATAACCTATGGGAAAATTTCCCTATTGAAATGCATTACAATGAGGGGAAAAAACATTTTCAAACGCAAATTGCGCCAAAACTACAAATCCGATGGACACGAAAAATACTTAGCACACCTCTTGGGGACGCTGGCTTCGAAATGACACCTCACTGGAGTCTGTGAGTGAAGCGGTTCGGGCCGCATTACGTGCGGACTGAATAATAATAATAACTAGATGGGTATTTCCTGAAGGAACTACAGATAGTGCTTTGGAATGGTGCCCGGGCTGCCCCTGCAAGACTTTCACACTTGGGTGCCCCTCAGGCGGTCCGATTTGGTGGGTTGGGTCAATCTGGGTCTGATTTTGTGGGCGGGGTAAATCTAGGTCCGATTCGGTGGGTGGGGTCACTTTTGGTCCGATTCTGTGGGCGCGGCCACTCTGGGTCCAATTCGGTGGGCGGAGCCACTCTGGGTCCGATTTGGTGGGCGGGGCACCTTAGGGACCAATTTGGTGGGTGGGGTCACTCGGTCCGATTTGGTGGGCTGGGCACCTCAGGGTCTGATTTGGTGGGCTGGGCACCTCAGGGTCCGATTTGGTGGGTGGGGTCACTCTGGGTCCGATTTGGTGGGCGGGGTCACTCTGGGCCCGATTTGGTGGAAGGGGTCACTCTGGGTCCGATTTGGTGGAAGGGGTCACTCTGGGTCTGATTTGGTGGAAGGGGTCACTCTGGGTCCGATTTGGTGGGCGGAGCCACTCTGGGTCCGATTTGGTGGGCGGGGTCACTCTGGGTCTGATTTAGGGGGCGGGGTCACTCTGGGTCTGATTTGGTGGGCCGGGCCCCTCGGGGTCCGATTTGGTGGGCCGGGCCTCTCGGGTTCCGAATTGGTGAGCGGGGTAATCTACTATCTAATTATCTAAGGGCACTTCCGTCTTTCTGTCTCACAACACCGCTACGTCATCATCTCGTGAGACCGCAATGCACTCTTGGGACCGGAGCGCGCAACAAGCATCGGGTACCGGCCACTCCAGGTGCAACAAGCATCGTGTACCGGCCGCTCTAGGAGGTGCAACAACCATCAGATACCGGCCGCTCCAGGAGGTGAGTATGTAACTTTTTTATTTTAATTCTTTTTTTTTTTAACAGGGATATGCAGTATACTATGTGACTGGACAATATACTACGTGACTGGGCAGTATAACTACGTGGCTCTGCGCTGTATACTGCGTGGCTCTGTGCTGTATACTGCGTGGCTCTGCGCTGTATACTACACGGCTCTGCGCTGTATACTACGCGGCTCTGCGCTGTATACTGCGTGGCTCTGCGCTGTGTACTGCGCGGCTCTGCGCTGTGTACTGCACGGCTCTGCGCTGTGTACTGCGCGGCTCTGCACTGTGTACTGCGCGTTCTGCGCTGTATACTGCGCGGCTCTGCGCTGTATACTGCGCAGCTCTGCGCAGCTCTGCGCTTTGTACTGCGCGGCTCTGCGCTATATACTGCGTGGCTCTTCGCTGTATACTACGCGGCTCTGCGCTGTGTACTGCGCGGCTCTGCGCTGTGTACTGCGCGTGTTCGTGCTGTGTACTGCGCGTGTCTGCGCTGTATACTGCGGGGCTCTGCACTGTATACTGCGGGGCTCTGCGCTGTATACTACGCGGCTCAGCGCTGTATACTGCGCGGCTCTGCGCTGCATACTGTGTGGCTCTACGCTGCGTACTGCGCGGCTCTGCGCTGTATACTGGGTGGCTCTGCGCTGTGTACTGCGCGGCTCTGTGCTGTGTACTGTGCGGCTCTGCACTGTGTACTGCGCGGCTCTGCGCTGTGTACTGCGCGGCTCTGCGCTGTGTACTGCGCGGCTCTGCGCTTTATACTGTGCGGCTCTGCGCTCTGTACTGCGCGGCTCTGCGCTGTGTACTGCGCAGCTCTGCGCTGTATACTGCGCGGCTCTGCGCTGTGTACTGCGCGGCTCTGCGCTGTGTACTGCGCGGCTCTGCGCTGTGTACTGCTCGGCTCTGCGCTGTGTACTGCGCGGCTCTGCGCTGTGTACTGCGCGGCTCTGCGCTGTGTACTGCGCGGCTCTGCGCTGTGTACTGCACGGCTCTGCGCGGTATACTGCGCGGCTCTGCGCTTTATACTGTGCGGCTCTGCGCTCTGTACTGCACGGCTCTGCGCTGTCTACTGCGCGGCTCTGCGCTGTGTACTGCTCGGCTCTGCGCTGTGTACTGCGCGGCTCTCCGCTTTATACTGCGTGGCTCTGCGCTTTATACTGCGCGGCTTTGCGCTGTGTACTGCATGGCTCTGCGCTGTGTACTGCGCGGCTCTGCGCTGTGTACTGCACGGCTCTGCGCTGTGTACTGCACGGCTCTGCGCTTTATACTGCGCGGCTCTGCGCTGTGTACTGCACGGCTCTGCGCTGTGTACTGCGCGGCTCTGCGCTGTGTACTGCACGGCTCTGCGCTTTATACTGCACGGCTCTGCGCTGTGTACTGCACGGCTCTGCGCTGTGTACTGCGCGGCTCTGCGCTGTGTACTGCGCGGCTCTGCGCTTTATACTGCGCGGCTCTGCGCTTTATACTGCGCGGCTCTGCGCTGTGTACTGCGCGGCTCTGCGCTGTGTACTGCGCGGCTCTGCGCTGTGTACTGCACGGCTCTGCGCTTTATACTGCGCGGCTCTGCGCTGTGTACTGCACGGCTCTGCGCTGTGTACTGCGCGGCTCTGCGCTGTGTACTGCACGGCTCTGCGCTTTAAACTGCGCGGCTCTGCGCTGTGTACTGCACGGCTCTGCGCTGTGTACTGCGCGGCTCTGCGCTGTGTACTGCGCGGCTCTGCGCTTTATACTGCGCGGCTCTGCGCTGTGTACTGCGCGGCTTTGCGCTGTGTACTGCGCGGCTCTGCGCTGTGTACTGCACGGCTCTGCGCTTTATACTGCGCGGCTCTGCGCTGTGTACTGCACGGCTCTGCGCTGTGTACTGCGCGGCTCTGCGCTGTGTACTGCGCGGCTCTGCGCTTTATACTGCGCGGCTCTGCGCTGTGTACTGCGCGGCTCTGCGCTGTGTACTGCGCGGCTCTGCGCTGTGTACTGCGCGGCTCTGCGCTTTGTACTGCGCGGCTCTGCGCTGTGTACTGCGCGGCTCTGCGCTGTGTACTGCGCGGCTCTGCGCTGTGTACTGCACGGCTCTGCACTGTATACTGCGTGGCTGTGCAATATACTACGTGGACATGCATATTCTAGAATACCCGATGAGTTAGAATCGGGCCACAGTCTAATAATCATAAGACTACGGATAGTGTTTGGAATTGTGCTGTACTGTCACTTTAAGAGCTGATATTATCTGACAAAACTTGTGACCTGGTGAGCTGATGTAGATTTCATAGGAGTTGGCATAGTAACTGTGTCTGACTGCGCATATCAATGAGCTAATCAGCCAGGTGGCAGTTATTTTTAGAAATTGCCTCAGAAACCAGCCCATTATAAACGTATAGGAAAATTTCTCCATTGAAACGCATTGAAAGACTTTTTTCAAACACAAATTGCGCAAAAACTACAAATCCGATCGACACGAAAAATACTTAGCACACCTCTCAGGAACGCTGGCTTCGAAATGACACCTCACTGGAGTCTGTGAGTTTAGCGGTTCGGGCCGCATTACGTGCGGACTGAATAATAAGAATAAGAAGAAGTTTACCACGGTGGAATAACAGTATAGTGCTTTGTTCCAAAGCACTATAACTAGATGGGTATTTCCTGAAGGAACTACAGATAGTGCTTTGGAATGGTGCCCGGGCTGCCCCTGCAAGACTTTCACACTTGGGTGCCCCTCAGGCGCTGGTTTGGTAGTTGTAGCCCCTCAGGGTTGAGGCCACTCTGGGTCCGATTTGGTGGGCCGGGTCACTCTGGGTCCGATTTGGTGGGCCGGGTCACTCTGGGTCAGATTTGGTGGCCTGTTGTGAATTCTGTTTGTGGGCTCCCCCGGTGGTGTTTGATGGTAGTGCCACTTGTGTGCTTTCTGCTATCTCTGCTCACCTGTTGCCACCCATTAGGGGAGTTTCCTATTTAAGGCTGCTTGGCTGTTAGTCCTATGCCGGCCAACAATGTATCAGTAGCATTCTGTTGCATTCTCCAGCCTCAAGTTTCTGTTCAGCTAAGTTGAATTTTGTTTTGAGTTTATGCTAACTTCTTGTCCAGATTGCAGTAATGTGTCTCGCTGCAGCTGGAAGCTCTTGTGGACAGAAATTGCCACTCCAAGTGGCATGAGTTGTCACTGGAGTTTAAAGTAATTTCTGGATGGTGTTTTTGAGTAGTGTTTTAAGTTGACCGTGAAGTAACACTTTCCTGTCCTTCTGCTATCTAGAAAGCGGACCTCTCTATGCTAAACCTGCTGTTCATCCTACGTATGTCATTTCCTCTGAGCTCACCGTCAATATCTGTGGGGGGCTGCTATCTCCTTTTGGGGTACATCTCTGGAGGTAAGACAGGCCTGTATATTCCTCTGATAGGGGTAGTTAGATCTCTGGCTGGCGCGTGGTGTCTAGGGCATCGTAGGAACACTCCCCGGCTGCTTCAAGTGTTGTGTGAGGTTCAGGTCACGGTCAACTTTAGTTTCCATCACCCGAGAGCTAGTCCGTTTTGTTATTTTTTATTTCCTTGCCATTGGGGAATCATGACAGTGGCCCGGGTCACTCTGGGTCAGATTTGGTGGCCCGGGTCACTCTGGGTCCGATTTGGTGGCCCGGGTCACTCTGGGTCCGATTTGGTGGCCCGGGTCACTCTGGGTCCGATTTGGTGGCCCGGGTCACTCTGGGTCCGATTTGGTGGCCCGGGTCACTCTGGGTCCGATTTGGTGGCCCGGGTCACTCTGGGTCCGATTTGGTGGCCCGGGTCACTCTGGGTCCGATTTGGTGGCCCGGGTCACTCTGGGTCCGATTTGGTGGCCCGGGTCACTCTGGGTCCGATTTGGTGGCCCGGGTCACTCTGGGTCCGATTTGGTGGCCCGGGTCACTCTGGGTCCGATTTGGTGGCCCGGGTCACTCTGGGTCCGATTTGGTGGCCCGGGTCACTCTGGGTCCGATTTGGTGCACCGGGTCACTCTGGGTCCGATTTGGTGGCCCGGGTCACTCTGGGTCCGATTTGGTGCACCGGGTCACTCTGGGTCCGATTTGGTGCACCGGGTCACTCTGGGTCCGATTTGGTGCACCGGGTCACTCTGGGTCCGATTTGGTGGCCCGGGTCACTCTGGGTCCGATTTGGTGCACCGGGTCACTCTGGGTCCGATTTGGTGGCCCGGGTCACTCTGGGTCCGATTTGGTGGCCCGGGTCACTCTGGGTCCGATTTGGTGGCCCGGGTCACTCTGGGTCCGATTTGGTGGCCCGGGTCACTCTGGGTCCGATTTGGTGGCCCGGGTCACTCTGGGTCCGATTTGGTGGCCCGGGTCACTCTGGGTCCGATTTGGTGGCCCGGGTCACTCTGGGTCCGATTTGGTGGCCCGGGTCACTCTGGGTCCGATTTGGTGGCCCGGGTCACTCTGGGTCCGATTTGGTGGCCCGGGTCACTCTGGGTCCGATTTGGTGGCCCGGGTCACTCTGGGTCCGATTTGGTGGCCCGGGTCACTCTGGGTCCGATTTGGTGGCCCGGGTCACTCTGGGTCCGATTTGGTGGCCCGGGTCACTCTGGGTCCGATTTGGTTGGCCGGGTCACTCTGGGTCCGATTTGGTGGCCCGGGTCACTCTGGGTCCGATTTGGTGGCCCGGGTCACTCTGGGTCCGATTTGGTGGCCCAGGTCACTCTGGGTTCGATTTGGTGGCCCGGGTCACGCTGGGTCCGATTTGGTGGCCCGGGTCACCCTGGGTCCGATTTGGTGGCCCGGGTCACCCTGGGTCCGATTTGGCGGGCGGCGCCACTCTGGGTCCGATTTGGCGGGCGGCGCCACTCTGGGTCCGATTTGGCGGGCGGCGCCACTCTGGGTCCGATTTGGCGGGCGGCGCCACTCTGGGTCCGATTTGGCGGGCGGCGCCACTCTGGGTCCGATTTGGCGGGCGGCGCCACTCTGGGTCCGATTTGGCGGGCGGCGCCACTCTGGGTCCGATTTGGCGGGCGGCGCCACTCTGGGTCCGATTTGGCGGGCGGCGCCACTCTGGGTCCGATTTGGCGGGCGGCGCCACTTTGGGTCCGATTTGGCAAGCGGGGGCACTCTGTGTCCGATTTGGCAAGCGGGGGCACTCTGGTCCGATTTGGTGGGCTGGGTCCACTTTGGTGAGCGGGGCAATAATGATAAGACTACAGATAGTGCTTTGTAATTGTGCTGTACTGTCACTTTAAGAGCTGATATTATCTGACAAAACTTGTGACCTGGTGGGCTGATGTAGAGTTTATAGGCGTTGGCATAGTAACTGGGTCTCACTGCGCATATCAATGAGGTAATCAGCCAGGTGGCAGTTATTTTTAGAAATTGCCTCAGAAATCAGGCCCATTATAAACGTATTGGAAAATTTCCCTATTGAAATGCATTGAGACACTTTTTTCAAACGCAAATTGCGCCAAAAATACAAATCCGATCGACACGAAAAATACTTAGCACACCTCTCAGGAACGCTGGCTTCGAAATGACACCTCACTGGAGTCTGTGAGTTTAGCGGTTCGGGCCGCATTACGTGCGGACTGAATAATAAGAAGAATAAGAAGTTTACCACGGTGGAATAACAGTATAGTGCTTTGTTCCAAAGCACTATAACTAGATGGGTATTTCCTGAAGGAACTACAGATAGTGCTTTGGAATGGTGCCCGGGCTGCCCCTGCAAGACTTTCACACTTCGGTGCCCCTCAGGCGCTGGTTTGGTAGTTGTAGCCCCTCAGGGTTGAGGCCACTCTGGGTCCGATTTGGTGGGCCGGGTCACTCTGGGTCCGATTTGGTGGGCCGGGTCACTCTGGGTCCGATTTGGTGGGCCGGGTCACTCTGGGTCCGATTTGGTGGGCCGGGTCACTCTGGGTCCGATTTGGTGGGCCGGGTCACTCTGGGTCCGATTTGGTGGGCCGGGTCACTCTGGGTCCGATTTGGTGGGCCGGGTCACTCTGGGTCCGATTTGGTGGGCCGGGTCACTCTGGGTCCGATTTGGTGGCCCGGGTCACTCTGGGTCCGATTTGGTGGCCCGGGTCACTCTGGGTCCGATTTCGTGGCCCGGGTCACTCTGGGTCCGATTTCGTGGCCCGGGTCACTCTGGGTCCGATTTGGTGGCCCGGGTCACTCTGGGTCCGATTTGGTGGCCCGGGTCACTCTGGGTCCGATTTGGTGGCCCGGGTCACTCTGGGTCCGATTTGGTGGCCCGGGTCACTCTGGGTCCGATTTGGTGGCCCGGGTCACTCTGGGTCCGATTTGGGGGCCCGGGTCACTCTGGGTCCGATTTGGGGGCCCGGGTCACTCTGGGTCCGATTTGGGGGCCCGGGTCACTCTGGGTCCGATTTGGGGGCCCGGGTCACTCTGGGTCCGATTTGGGGGCCCGGGTCACTCTGGGTCCGATTTGGGGGCCCGGGTCACTCTGGGTCCGATTTGGGGGCCCGGGTCACTCTGGGTCCGATTTGGGGGCCCGGGTCACTATGGGTCCGATTTGGGGGCCCGGGTCACTCTGGGTCCGATTTGGTGGGCCGGGTCACTCTGGGTCCGATTTGGTGCGCCGGGTCACTCTGGGTCCGATTTGGTGGGCCGGGTCACTCTGGGTCCGATTTGGTGGCCCGGGTCACTCTGGGTCCGATTTGGTTGGCCGGGTCACTCTGGGTCCGATTTGGTGGCCCGGGTCACTCTGGGTCCGATTTGGTGGCCCGGGTCACTCTGGGTTCGATTTGGTGGCCCGGGTCACGCTGGGTCCGATTTGGTGGCCCGGGTCACCCTGGGTCCGATTTGGTGGCCCGGGTCACCCTGGGTCCGATTTGGCGGGCGGCGCCACTCTGGGTCCGATTTGGCGGGCGGCGCCACTCTGGGTCCGATTTGGCGGGCGGCGCCACTCTGGGTCCGATTTGGCGGGCGGCGCCACT
This sequence comes from Ranitomeya variabilis, assembly GCF_051348905.1. Classification (NCBI taxonomy): domain Eukaryota; kingdom Metazoa; phylum Chordata; class Amphibia; order Anura; family Dendrobatidae; genus Ranitomeya; species Ranitomeya variabilis. Next base: position 580,010,408 of record NC_135236.1, read on the forward strand.
CTGGGTCCGATTTGGCGGGCGGCGCCACTCTGGGTCCGATTTGGCGGGCGGCGCCACTTTGGGTCCGATTTGGCAAGCGGGGTCACTCTGGGTCCGATTTGGCAAGCGGGGGCACTCTGGTCCGATTTGGTGGGCTGGGTCCAATTTGGTGAGCGGGGCAATAATGATAAGACTACAGATAGTGCTTTGAAATTGTGCTGTGCTATCACTTTAAGAGCTGATATTATCTGGCAAAACTGTGCTGGGGTCATGTACAGTTCGCAGGCGTTGGCATAGTAACTGGGCCTGACTGCACATATCAATGAGCTAATCAGCCAGGTGGCAGGTACATTTCAAATTGCCTCAGAAACCCGGCCATTATAACATATGGGAAAATTTCCCTATTGAAATGCATTACAATGAGGGGAAAAAACATTTTCAAACGCAAATTGTGCCAAAACTACAAATCCGATCGACACGAAAAATACTTAGCACACCTCTTGGGGATGCTGGCTTCGAAATGACACCTCACTGGAGTCTGTGAGTGAAGCGGTTCGGGCCCCAGAGGAAGAGGCGTGGCTGTTGAACGGAGGGTCGGCTGTGTGCTTGGCTGTGGACCGTGTGCTCCTGGGAAGGGAGATTTTCACCTGGGACTCTTTGCCTGCCCCTTCCCAGGAAGCGAGGACTGTTCCTGGGACTGAGCCCCTGGCTCCCACCCCCCGGTGCAAGCCGGCTGGGGGTGGGAGGCCTTGCATATCACCAAGAAGCCCCGTGTGCCATCTAGCCAGTCCCAGGAGCAAAAAGCCATGGGGAAAAGTGGCAAGAGCTCGGGGGGCCGCAGGCCCCAGAAGACCGGGGCCCCTAAGGCCGAGGCCGTGGCGGTTCCTCCTCCCGGAGGAGGAGAGGCGGCCAGTAGAGGTGCGGCGGTGGGCCCCCTGTTATGGGGCTCTAAGGCGGCAGGGGAGCCGATTACCACCTACGGCTCCCGGATACACGCGCACCTCTACGAATACAAGGAGGCCGCCAAGAAGTTGAGGTTACTCCGGGAGGAGTTGAAGGGAGCCAGGGCAGCTGCAAAGTGCAGGCTCCCTCCCTCAAAGAGAGCAGAGGTCGCCGCCACGGTGAAGAGGCTGAGGGGGTCTATAGTCTCCCTGGAAGACCGTAGAGCGGAGATCCTGGCGGGAAGCGGCCCCTTTGAGGAGAAGCTAAAAAACGATGACCGGTTTAGGGCCATGACCGGTGGGTCTCCTGAGGGGTCAGGAGACCCCTGCCAGGTGGAGGAAGAGGAGGAGGAAGATGGCGGTCCATCTGCGCCATACCCACCTGAAGGCCTGGGGAGTAACAGCACCCAGGTATCGTATAGCGGGATAGCCCCTGAGCAAGAGGCCCTCCCGTCGGACTCCAGTAACTCGGAGGAAAGCGGGAGCGAGGGGGAGGATGGCGGTGGTACTAGCAGTCAGGGGGGCTGCCTCATCCTGCAGCAAGTGCGGCAGATCGAGTCCCCAGCACGGTTTGGCGAGCTGTTGTTTGGGGACGAGGTCTGCGAGGATGGGGCAACCGGGAGGGGGAAAAAACAGAAGAAGGCGAAAAAGGAGTCCGTTGTGGAGAAATTTGTCTACGTCCCCCTTTCCGGGGCTCCCCTGTCCCGTTGTGCGGAACCCGCTACCCACCCCGGCTCGGGCCCTGTTGTGGGTCCGCAGCGAGGGAGCGGGGAGAGGAAAGTCTGCCCGGATCGGAATGCCATGCCTGGTGGTGGTAGCTCTGATTCGGGCAGTGATATGGAGTGCGGTGCCGGCGGAGCCGATGGTAGTGTTTGTGGTGGAGGTGCTCGGGCCAAGTCCCCTGTGGCAGGGGGGGCTGGCCCGGCACCTGGTGTGCAGGCAGCCGGGGCCGCATCTCCGGCGGCGAGAGCTGGGGTGTCCGGGTCCCCCACATGCGGATCCGCTCAAAAGGCTGGATCTTTTTTGGGGACCCGGAGACCAGGAAAGGGCGCGTCTAAGGTAAAGGCACAATGCAAGGTACTGGTAGCTCCCCTGCCGGTGTCCGTGGCCAGGTCGGGGACCCCCGTGCGTGGAGCCAGTGATGGGTCCGTGCCGGGGGCCCCGCCGCCACTGGACGCTGAGGGGGAGTGGCCTGTGCTGAGGGGTTCAGCGGTGGTGGCGGCTGGTGCGGGGGCTATGCCTCTTGGCGTCAGTACCGTGGGGGGCCCTGGGCGTACCCCGGGGTCTCCAGTGCGGGTGGCATCGGGGGGCGTGGCTTCCCCAGCTGCGACCCCAGTTGTCCCCTCCATGCATGTGTCTGGGGCCCGTGAGGGGGGCGTGGCCTCCCCGAGTGTTGCCCGGCCCGCTGTGGTTGTGGCATGCGGGGGGGGGTGCCCTCCTCGGCTGCTGTCCCACCCGCCGCTGTGGTTGCGGCCGGCGGGGGGGGCGCAGCCTCGGTGGTCGCGAGAACCCCCGCTGTGATCGCGGGACCCCCCGCGGTGATCGCGGCCGGCGGTGGGGGCGTGGCCTGTGCGGCTGCGGCCCCGCCCCCTGGTGCTGTGTTCGGCGGGGGGCGTGGCCTCGGCGGGTCTACCGCGAGTGGCTCCGCCCACTCGGAAAAATAATAGTGCTGCGGCAACTAAAGCCGGCAAAGGGGTGCCGGGGTCCCCTGCCCACTTACTGTCATCTGGTGGTGCGGGGGCTCCGGTGCCTGAAGATCCAAGAACAGACTGTGGTCCCGGTGTGGAGCAGGGTCCGGTGGCAGAGTCCGGCCCTGCTCCAAGTAGTAATAAAGTAAAAAAAATGGCTGCCGCAGAGGGCTCAGGAGGTGCTACTGCTCCTGAGCTTAGGCAAGGCAGAGTGATGGTTGAGCTCTGCTCTGCGGGCCTTAAAGGGGCAGCGGCACCCCTGGGGAAAGTGAAAGAGACTGCACCAGGAAGTGTGCAGCAGGAGCCCCCAGCAGGTGGAAGGAAGGTTAGGGAAAAAAAAAAGCATGTTATTGTGAATGATAATAAAAATGATACTGGGGTGAATGTGGCCGTGGCGAATGTGGATATGAATGACGGTATGGATGGTGTGTTGTGTGTTGGGGATGTGGGGGAGGGTATGAGTGGTGTCACAAATGTTGCAGGTGTGAAAGGTGTGGATGGCGGCACGGATGTTGGCGGCACGGATGTTGGTGGCGCGGATGGTGGTATAGATGGCGGTGCGGGGGGTGGGGGGGAGGCTGGTCCATCTGCCCCCCCAGTCGCTCCCCTCCCCCTTTCTTTTGCAAGGGTGGTGGCTGGGGCTCCAGGGGGTTCACGGGGGGCTCGGGGGGTCTCCTCGCCTCTGGGTTCCGGGGACGGGGTTTTGCAGCGCCGTTTTCTGGAAGCCCTAAAAAATGGAGAGCGGTCGATCCTGGTAGAGGGAAGAGAGGTGGACCTGTCTTTCTGGCTGGAGAGACATGGCCTGGCCGCCTTCCAAGATAGAAGGGAGGGGGAAACCGTATGGTCCCTCCCGACAGCCGGGCAGGGGGTGGCGAGGAGGAATGTAGTCCGTCTTCGCTGGAGGGGCAGTGAAGCTTGCCCACCCAGGAGTAGGGTGGTGGAGCTCCTTCTGAAGATGGGCTTTGGGGCAGTTGACATCTTTGCCCTAATTCATCCTGCGGCCACTCTCTTCTTCGACATCAGTTTTGTGCGGCTGGAGGGGCTTGAGCTCTTCTGGTCAAATTACGAGCTGGTGAAGGGGGAGCCCGGCTGGCGAGACTTCGCTGTACAAGCGGTGTCTCGCCAAAATGGCGTGAAGAAAGTGACCGTGGTGACCTGTAACGAGTCACTTTCTGGGGTGGACATCCTGACGTGGCTTTCCCGCTATGGGGAAGTCACGGACGTCCCCAAAAAGAATCGGGACAAATTCGGCATTTGGTCAGGGGGCTGGACCTTCATGATGAAGTTGAAGGTCTCAGGGGGTACTGTCACCCACATCCCTTCCTCGGCGTTCATTGGAAGGGACCGGATCCTGATCTTCTACCAGGGGCAGCCGAAGGTCTGTCACAGGTGCGGTGATCCCCGCCACTTCAGCGCAAGCTGCAAGGTGCAGAAATGTGCCTTGTGTGGCGGGGTAGGCCATCTCGCTGCATCCTGTAAGGACATTCGGTGTAACCTGTGTGGTGATCTGGGTCACCCGTACAGCCGCTGCCCTCGCTCTTTCTCCAATTCCACTGCTGGCCGGGTGGGGGGAGGCCGTGAGGGGGAAACCTCTGGCGGTTCGACCTCTGCCATGGTAGGTGGTGGCAGCGGGGGAGGGGCTGAGGGGTCAGTGAGGAGAGACAAAGCCCGGAATCCTGCCTACCAAAGGAGGCAGGAAAGGCGCCACGGGGGTGGGGGGCAGGGAGAGCCTCAGGCAACTGGGGCAATGTCTGCTCCCCCCTCTGAGGCATCGGCTGTTGTCGCTGAGGCCCCGGGGGAGGCGGAGGTGTGCGAGGAGATCAGGAGGATGGAGAGGGAGGACAACAGGGCTGACTCCGACAACTCCTCCCAGTATGAAAGTGTGGATGAGGAGGTCACGGATCAGCCGACAGTAAAGCAGGGTGAAAAACATCGTACCAAAAAAGGGGGGGAAGAAGAAAAAGAGGGTTGCTAAACCTTCTGGTCCTTCGCCCCCTCCCCTGACCGTAGATATGCCAACGGAAGGGCTCACCGGGGGCGGCACCTGGGGGGCTTTCGGGGGGCGGCGCAGTCTGTCCTCCGGGGGACGTTGTTTCCTCTGGGGGGGGGGACTGACCCGGAACCCAGAGGCGAGGATACCAACAAAATGGATACCTCATCCTCTTTAAAGAGGAAGAACATGTCCAATCCAGTCCCTTCTTCGGGGGGAAAAGTAAAGAGGATGGGGTGGGGAAGAAGAAGGCTGTCTAACTCAATCACCCATGATGGCTGAACTCACCCCGTTGACTCTGGCGTCGATTAATGTCGCCAGCATAAAGTCTGATGCGGCTAGATTTGCGGCCTTTGATTTTTTCACCCGAATTGAGGCTGAAATTTTGTTTTTGCAGGAGACCAGACTAACGGACATGGGGGTCATCCACAAAGGTAAAAAGGAGTGAAGGTGTGGGCCCTCATACTGGTCTCTTGCGGCCGAGCCGTATAGCGGGGTGGCGGTCCTTTTTAAGACCGCTGAGGTGGAATGCCGATGGGTTATTGAGATAGAAATGGGGAGGTGCCTGGTCTTAGACGTCTTCATGAGGGGACAGGAGCTTCGGCTCATAAACATCTATGGCCCACAATCCAAGTGGGACCGTAAATGTCTCTTCCTGAAGATCAAGCCCTTTCTTTTTACGAGCCGGCAGGAGGTCTTTGGTGGGGATTTCAACACCATTACGAGATCCCGTGATAGGGGAGGTCCCGGAGGCCGCCTGGCTTATGATAGCATAGCCCTAAATAGTTTAGCTAGTGAAGCTCGCCTGGTGGATGTCCACATTCGGCACACCCCAGGTCACGGGGGTTTCACCTTTCATAGGGGTAGCAGTAGGTCTAGGATAGACAGGTTTTTTTTTGAAGGAGGACGCCATCTTTTCCGCAGTGTCCGCCGTTGAGGTGGAGTTCTCCGATCACTGTTTAATTTTCTTTTCTCTGAATGTTACAGAGACCGCCCGGATGGGAAGAGGGCTGTGGAAGCTGAATTCATCCCTTCTGGAAGAGGCGGAGGTGAGACAATCCTTTGAGGCTTTTCTTCAGAGCCAGGTACTGCTTTTGGATCTCTGTAGTACTAAGTCTGAGTGGTGGGAGATCTTCAAGAAAAGGGTGGCGGGGTTCTTCCGTCAGCTCTCGAGCCTCAGAAGCCTGAACAGGCATCGCTTGTATCAGGACCTGAGGAGGAAACTCGAGCAGCTCGTCTCGACTGGAGGTGACCGAGAGGAAATCTCCAGAGTGAAATCTTTACTCAAGGGGTGTCAGTGCGATAGGCACGCATCTTTAGTTTTTGAGAGGGACTTCGGGAAATACCGCTCGCCCGACCCTTACAGAAACTGTAAGATGTCAGTGAGTTGTAAGGTGGTGACAGGACTGATCGATAGTACGGGTTCCCTGAACAGATCCAAATCAGGGATCCTGGAGGTGGTCAGGTCCTTTTACTCACGCCTTTTGAGGAAGAGGGATCTGGATCGAGATGGGATGTCGGCTTTCCTGGCTGAAACTGTTCCTGAGCCAGGAGATGACCCCTCTCTTCATGTTTTGGCCGAGGTAATCAGGGAAGAGGAAGTGAGACTGGCCATTGATGGGCTCCGGCCCAAGAAATCGCCAGGTCCGGATGGCTTAACATCCGAGTTTTACAAGACTTTTAGGGACTCCTTGGTCCCCCTCTTGACTGAGGTGTTTAATGAGTGCCTCTCCTCGGGTGCTCTTCCCAGTTCAATGAGGAAGTCGGCCCTGATTATCTTGTCAAAGGGTAAGGACTCGTCCCGTATCGAGAATTGGTGTCCCATAGCGCTCCTCGATATGGACCAAAAGATTCTGGCAAAGGTGTTGTTTAATCGGCTGGTGAAGTTTGCACCCCGGCTCCTTTCGGGGGCTCAGCACTGTTCTGTTCCAGGCCGCAGTACTTTTAGTGCTGTGCTCGGTGTCCGAGAGGCAGTGGAGCAGGGCATTGCAGGTCGCTGGAAGGGGTACTTGCTGTCCTTAGACCAGGCAAAAGCTTTTGACCGGGTGGATCATGAGTACCTCTGGTCTGTCCTTCTGAGGTATGGTCTGCCGGGGAGGTTTGTAAATTGGTTAAAGACCTTGTATGAAGGGGCTGAGACTTTCCCGCTCGTGAACGGTTGGGTTGGTCACTCTTTTGAGGTGAGCTCCGGGGTCCGTCAGGGCTGTCCTCTGAGCCCACTCTTATACGTGTTCGCGATCGATCCCTTCTTAAGGAGGGTAGATCGTGGACCGTTGGTGGGAGTCGGGATGGACCGGGCGGAGCCGGGGGCCACTCTGAGGGTGGTGGCGTACGCCGACGACGTCTCCCTTTTTGTATCCTCAAGAGAGGAGGCGGATTGGGTCATGTCTGAGGTCGTGCGCTACTCGGAGGCATCCGGGTCCATGATCAACCGGGAAAAGTGCGAGAGTCTCTGGCTGGGAGGGGGAGATCCAAGTTTTGATCTCCCGGACACCCTTCCAGGGCCCCAGTCCTCCGCTAAGATCTTAGGCATCAATTTTGGCCCAGGGGACTATCCCCAACAAAATTGGGAAGGCAGGCTCAAGATTGCCGCCCAGAAGGTGGACCAGTGGAAGGGTTGGTCTTTAACCCTGAGGGAAAGGGTCAGCCTGGCCAAGGGTTATTTGCTTCCTTTGTTAATTTACTTGGGCAGCGTCTGCATCTTGCCAGAATCTCTCTGGACGCGGGTCTATAGCCTGTTCTTCCAACTGTTATGGGGGAACAGGCTTAACCTAATCAAGAGGGAGGTCACGTACCGCACGAGGAGACTAGGTGGGTTGGGTATGGTCAACCCAGTGGTGTTCTTAGTGAACACCTTTCTTAAGACCAACATTGCCAACCTCTGGACAGAGAGGGCTCCTCCGTGGGTATTCTCCTGCAGGGGATGGTTTCGGCCTTTCTTCCAGGAATGGGAGACAGGAGGGCAGGTGAAGGACCTACGAACGCCACATGGACATCTCCCGGCTTATGCTACCCCGGCTCTGAAGGTGATCCGCCGGTGGGGTCTGGGAATGTGGGAAATCAGGACCATGTCGAGGAAATCCCTTGACAGTAGGGTCCTGTTGACCCATTTCCAGAAGCCCCTGGTGCTCAGAGATTACCCAGGCCGGGATCTGGAGGGGGGGCTCGGGTTGTTAAATTCTTCACGGATCCCCTCGAGGTTTTGGGACTTGGCCTGGCGCTGCTTCCATGGGAGGCTGTATGTGAGAGACAATCTGAAGTACAGGAACTCTGATGATCGGGGTTGTCCCCGTGAAGAGTGTGGCGACATGCTGGAAAGCATGGAGCACTTCCTCCTTCAATGTCCCTTTAATACAGGGGTCTATAACCGGGTGGGTGCTTCCATAGGCTGGCCTAGGCTGGCATCCCTTTCCTACCCGGAGTGGGCTTATGGGGCATTCAGATCCCTTGGTGGCCGAGATCGGGGCACTTTATTCCTAGTTAGTGTAGTTGTTAGGTTCTACACCTGGAATGCACGGTGCCTAGTTTCAATACAGCATAAAACCCTCCCCCGGGATGAGGTGGTTAGTAACATCTTGGGTGACCTGGGTAAGGTGCGCTCTTTGGAGTTTGGGAGGCTGGGTGCGAGGAGGGCCTCTTGGCTTTGGAGGGGTCTCTCCTTTTAATACGTACTCGAGGGAAAGCTTGGCTTGAGTGATTAGGGGCTTCCAAGGAGTGTGGGAGGCTGGGTGGGAAGGGGGCCTCTTCACTTTGGAGGGGTTTCTCTTCTTACTCTAGGGATAGACTGGTTGTGTGATTGGGATAGGGAAAGATAAGGTGGTGTGGTGTGTTGAGGGACAGTTATATAGGGATAGATAGGGATAGGGAGGGACAGTTTAGGGATAGTCAGATAGTTAGCATTGTTAAGATAGGTAGAGTAGGGATAGATAGGGGCAGGTAGGGATAGTTAGGGTCAGCTTTTTGAGGGACAGTCTTAGTTAAGTAGGGACAGGGTGTTTGTGTTGGTGTTAGGGTCAGGGCCTCTTCAGACTCCTTTTTCCTGGTGGTGGGCTGGTGTGTGGCATGATTAGCTTTTTGTTTTGTATAAAAAAGTTAATGGATATTGGGCTTGCAGGTGCTGAACTTGGGCCTTGTATTTTTGTTCATGCTGTGTTATGTAGTTATGATATTGTAGTGTGTTTTGTCTTGTAATGGTAGGTTGTTAAAAAAAGTGTATAGTATTGTTAAATTACTGTATGTATATGTGTGTATTTTGGTTTTTGTAATAATGTATATAGTTAGTATGATGGGGGGTACAGTTTAGGTTGGGAGGGGGGGGTGGTGTGCTGGGAGGGGTTTTTCTTTATATGGGCACATGGACCCAAGAACTGTGGGCATGAAACTTTCCAAAAAGCATGGACCCAGGGGTAGGCGTGATAAAAATATATTGGGCATGAACTTACATGGACCCGTGGTGTATAGATTAACCCCTTCACCCCCAAGGGTGGTTTGCACGTTAATGACCGGGCCAATTTTTACAATTCTGACCACTGTCCCTTTATGAGGTTATAACTCTGGAACGCTTCAACGGATCTTGGCGATTCTGACATTGTTTTCTCGTGACATATTGTACTTCATGATAGTGGTAAAATTTCTTTGATATTACCTGCGTTTATTTGCAGAAAAAATGGAAATTTGGCGAAAATTTTGAAAATTTTGCAATTTTCCAACTTTGAATTTTTATGCCCTTAAATCACAGTGATATGTCATGCAAAATACTTAATAGGTAACGTTTCCCACATGTCTACTTTACATCAGCACAATTTTGGAACCAAAATTTTTTTTTGTTAGGGAGTTATAAGGGTTAAAAGTTGACCAGCAATTTCTCATTTTTACAACACCATTTTTTTTTAGGGACCACATCTCATTTGAAGTCATTTTGAGGGGTCTATATGATAGAAAATACCCATGTGTGACACCATTCTAAAAACTGCACCCCTCAAGGTGCTCAAAACCATATTCAAGAAGTTTATTAACCCTTCTGGTGCTTCACAGGAATTTTTGGAATGTTTAAATAAAAATGAACATTTAACTTTTTTTCACAAAAAATTTACTTCAGCTCCAATTTGTTTTATTTTACCAAGGGTAACAGGAGAAAATGGACCCCAAAAGTTGTTGTACAATTTGTCCTGAGTACGCCGATACCCCATATGTGGGGGTAAACCACTGTTTGGGTGCATGACAGAGCTCGGAAGCGAAGGAGCGCCATTTGACTTTTCAATGCAAAATTGACTGGAATTGAGATGGGACGCCATGTTGCGTTTGGGGAGCCCCTGATGTGCCTAAACATTGAAACCCCCCACAAGTGATACCATTTTGGAAAGTAGACCCCCTAAGGAACTTATCTAGAGGTGTGGTGAGCACTTTGACCCACCAAGTACTTCACAGAAGTTTATAATGCAGAACCGTAAAAATAAAAAATCATATTTTTCACAAAAATGATTTTTCGCCCCCAATTTTTTATTTTCCCAAGGGTAAGAGAAGAAATTGGACCCCAAAAGTTGTTGTACAATTTGTCCTGAGTACGCTGATACCCCATATGTGGCGATAAACCACTGTTTGGGCGCATGGGTGAGCTCGGAAGGAAAGTAGCACCGTTTGACTTTTCAATGCAAAATTGACTGGAATTGAGATGGGACGCCATGTTGCGTTTGGGGAGCCCCTGATGTGCCTAAACATTGAAACCCCCCACAAGTGACACCATTTTGGAAAGTAGACCCCCTAAGGAACTTATCTAGAGGTGTGGTGAGCACTTTGACCCACCAAGTACTTCACAGAAGTTTATAATGCAGAACCGTAAAAATAAAAAATCATATTTTTTCACAAAAATTATTTTTCGCCCCCAATTTTTTATTTTCCCAAGGGTAAGAGAAGAAATTGGACCCCAACAGTTGTTGTACAATTTGTCCTGAGTACGATGATACCCCATATGTGGCGATAAACCACTGTTTGGGCGCATGGGAGAGCTCGGAAGGGAAGTAGCACCGTTTGACTTTTCAATGCAAAATTGACAGGAATTGAGATGGGACGCCATGTTGCGTTTGGAGAGCCACTGATGTGCCTAAACATTGAAACCCCCCACAAGTGACACCATTTTGGAAAGTAGACCCCCTAAGGAACTTATCTAGATGTGTTTTGAGCGCTTTGACCCACCAAGGGCTTCACAGAAGTTAATAATGCAGAGCCGTAAAAATAAAACAAAAATTTTTTCCCACAAAAATTATTTTTTTAGCCCCCAGTTTTGTATTTTCCCGAGGGTAGCAGGAGAAATTGGACCCCAAAATCTGTTGTCCAAGTTGTCCTGAGTTTGATGATATACCATATGTGGGGAGAACCACTGTTTGGGCGCATGGGAGGGCTCGGAAAGGAAGGAGCGCCATTTGGAATGCAGACTTAGATGGAATGGTCTGCAGGCGTCACATTGCGTTTGCAGAGCCCCTAATGTACCTAAACAGTAGAAACCCCCCACAAGTGACACCATGTTGGAAAGTAGACCCCCTAAGGAACTTATCTAGATGTGTGGTGAGCGCTTTGACCCACCAAGGGCTTCACAGAAGTTTATAATGCAGAGCCGTAAAAATAAAACAAAATTTTTTTCCCACAAAAATTATTTTTCAGCCCCCAGTTTTGTATTTTCCCGAGGGTAACAGGAGAAATTGGACCCCAAAAGTTGTTGTCCAATTTGTCCTGAGTGCGCTGATACCCCATATGTGGGGGGAAACCACCGTTTGGACGCATGGAAGGGCTCGGAAGTGAAGGAGCGCCATTTGGAATGCAGACTTAGATGGAATGGTCTGCAGGCATCACATTGCGTTTGCAGAGCCCCTAATGTACCTAAACAGTAGAAACCCCCCACAAGTGACACCATGTTGGAAAGTAGACCCCCTAAGGAACTTATCTAGATGTGTGGTGAGCGCTTTGACCCACCAAGGGCTTCACAGAAGTTTATAATGCAGAGCCGTAAAAATAAAACAAAATTTTTTTCCCACAAAAATTATTTTTCAGCCCCCAGTTTTGTATTTTCCCGAGGGTAACAGGAGAAATTGGACCCCAAAAGTTGTTGTCCAATTTGTCCTGAGTGCGCTGATACCACATATGTGGGGGGAAACCACCGTTTGGACGCATGGAAGGGCTCGGAAGTGAAGGAGCGCCATTTGGAATGCAGACTTAGATGGAATGGTCTGCAGGCGTCACATTGCGTTTGCAGAGCCCCTAATGTACCTAAACAGTAGAAACCCCCCACAAGTGACACCATGTTGGAAAGTAGACCCCCTAAGGAACTTATCTAGATGTGTGGTGAGCGCTTTGACCCACCAAGGGCTTCACAGAAGTTTATAATGCAGAGCCGTAAAAATAAAACAAAAATTTTTTCCCACAAAAATTATTTTTCAGCCCCCAGTTTTGTATTTTCCCGAGGGTAACAGGAGAAATTGGACCCCAAAAGTTGTTGTCCAATTTGTCCTGAGTGCGCTGATACCCCATATGTGGGGGGAACCACCGTTTGGATGCATGGGAGGGCTCGGAAGGGAAGGAGCGCCATTTGGAATGCAGACTTAGATGGAATGGTCTGCAGGCGTCACATTGCGTTTGCAGAGCCCCTAATGTACCTAAACAGTAGAAGCCCTGCACAAGTGACCCCATTTTGGAAACGAGACCCCCCAAGGAACTTATCTAGATGTGTTGTAAGAACTTTGAACCCCCAAGTGTTTCACTACAGTTTATAACGCAGAGCCGTGAAAATAAAAAATCCTTTTTTTTCCCACAAAAATTATTTTTTAGCCCCCAGTTTTGTATTTTCCTAGGGGTAACAGGAGAAATTGGACCCCAAAGGTTGTTGTCCTATTTGTCCTGAGTACGCTGATACCCCATATGTTGGGGTAAACCCCTGTTTGGGCACACGGGAGAGCTCGGAAGGGAAGGAGCACTGTTTTACTTTTTCAACGCAGAATTGGCTGGAATTGAGATCGGACGCCATGTCGCGTTTGGAGAGCCCCTGATGTGCCGAAACAGTGGAAACCCCCCAATTATAACTGAAACCCTAATCCAAACACACCCCTAACCCTAATCCCAACAGTAACCCTAACCACACCTCTAACCCTGACACACCCCTAACCCTAATCCCAACCCTATTCCCAACCGTAAATGTAATCTAAACCCTAACCGTAACTTTAGCCCCAACCCTAACCCTAACCCTAACTTTAGCCCCAACCCTAACTGTAGCCTTAACCCTAGCCCCAACCCTAGCCCTAACCCTAGCCCTAATGGGAAAATGGAAATAAATACTTTTTTTTAATTTTTCCCTAACTAAGGGGGTGATGAAGGGGGGTTTGATTTACTTTTATAGCGGGTTTTTTAGCGGATTTTTATGATTGGCAGCCGTCACACACTGAAAGACGCTTTTTATTGCAAAAAATATTTTTTGCGTTACCACATTTTGAGAGCTATAAATTTTCCATATTTTGGTCCACAGAGTCATGTGAGGTCTTGTTTTTTGCGGGACGAGTTGACGTTTTTATTGGTAACATTTTTGGGCACATCACATTTTTTGATCGCTGTTTATTCCAATTTTTGTGAGGCAGAATGACCAAAAACCAGCTATTCATGAACTTCTTTTGGGGGAGGCGTTTATACCGTTCCGCGTTTGGTAAAATTGATAAAGCAGTTTTATTCTTCGGGTCAGTACGATTACAGCGATATCTCATTTATATTATTTTTTTTATGTTTTGGCGCTTTTATACGATAAAAACTATTTTATGGAAAAAATAATTATTTTTGCATCGCTTTATTCTCAGGACTATAACTTTTTTATTTTTCTGCTGATGATGCTGTATGGTGGCTCGTTATTTGCGGGACAAGATGACGCTTTCAGCGGTACCATGGTTATTTATATCTGTCTTTTTGATCGCGTGTTATTCCACTTTTTGTTCGGCGGTATGATAATAAAGCGTTGTTTTTTGCCTCGTTTTTTTTTTTTTTTTTCTTACGGTGTTTACTGAAGGGGTTAACTAGTGGGCGAGTTTTATAGGTCGGGTCATTACGGACGCGGCGATACTAAATATGTGTACTTTTATTGTTTGTTTTTTTTTATTTAGGTAAAGAAATGTATTTATGGGAATAATATATATATTTTTTTTCATTATTTTGGAATATTTTTTTTTATTTTTTTTTTACACACTTGGAAAAATTTTTTTTAACTTTTTTACTTTGCCCCAGGGGGGGACAATACAGATCGGTGATCTGCCAGTTTGCATAGCACTCTGACAGATCACCGATCTGATTGAAGTGCAGGCTGCTTCACAGTGCCTGCTCTGAGCAGGCGTCTGTGAAGCCACCTCCCTCCCTGCAGGACCCGGATCCGCGGCCATCTTGGATCCGGGTCTGGAGCAGGCAGGGAGGGAGGTAAGACCCTCGCAGCAACGCGATCACATCGCGTTGCTGCGGGGGGCTCAGGGAAGCCCGCAGGGAGCCCTCTCCCTGCGCGATGCTTCCCTGCATCGCCGGCACATCGCGATCATGTTTGATCGCGGTGTGCCGGGGGTTAATGTGCCGGGGGCGGTCCGTGACCGCTCCTGGCACATAGTGCCGGATGTCAGCTGCGATAGTCAGCTGACACCCGGCCGCGATCGGCCGCGCTCCCCCCGTGAGCGCGGCCGATCGGCTATGACGTACTATCCCGTCAAGGGTCAGATAGGCCCAGGTCACCTCGACGGGATAGTACGTCAAAGGTCACAGAGGGGTTAATAAAGGCATGAACTGACATGGACCTAAAAAAAGGTGGAGGGAAAAAAAAAAAAAAAAAAGGGTGTGTTTTGCTGTGTAATAATGTGTGGGTCCGATTTGGGGGGCGGCGCCACTCTGGGTCCGATTTGGCGGGCGGCACCACTCCGGGTCCGATTTGGTGGGCGGCGCCACTCCGGGTCCGATTTGGCGGGCGGCGCCACTCCGGGTCCGATTTGGCGGACGGCGCCACTCTGGGTCCGATTTGGCGGGCGGCGCCACTCTGGGTCCGATTTGGCGGGCGGCGCCACACTGGGTCCGATTTGGCGGGCGGCACCACTCTGGGTCCGATTTGGCGGGCGGCGCCACTCTGGGTCCGATTTGGCGGGCGGCGCCACACTGGGTCCGATTTGGCGGGCGGCGCCACTCTGGGTCCGATTTGGCGGGCGGCGCCACACTGGGTCCGATTTGGCGGGCGGCGCCACTCTGGGTCCGATTTGGCGGGCGGCGCCACTCTGGGTCCGATTTGGCGGGCGGCGCCACTCTGGGTCCGATTTGGTGGGCGGCGCCACTCTGGGTCCGATTTGGCGGGCGGCGCCACTCTGGGTCCGATTTGGCGGGCGGCGCCACTCCAAATCCGATTTGGCGGGCGGTGCCACTCTGGCGGGCGGCGCCACTCCGGGTCCGATTTGGCGGGCGGCGCCACTCCGGGTCCGATTTGGCGGGCGGTGCAACTCTGGGTCCGATTTGGCGGGCGGCGCCACTCTGGGTCCGATTTGGCGGGCGGCGCCACTCCGGGTCCGAATTGGCGGGCGGCGCCACTCTGGGTTTGATTTGGCGGGCGGCGCCACTCTGGGTCCAATTTGGCGGGCGGCGCCACTCTGGGTCCGATTTGGCGGGCGGCGCCACTCCGGTCCGATTTGGCGAGCGGCGCCACTCCGGGTCCGATTTGGCGGGCGGCGCCACTCCGGGTCCGATTTGGCGGGCGGCGCCACTCTGGCGGGCGGCGCCACTCCGGGTCCGATTTGGCGGGCGGCGCCACTCCGGGTCCGATTTGGCGGGCGGCGCCACTCCGGGTCCGATTTGGCGGGCGGCGCCACTCTGGGTCCGATTTGGCGGGCGGCGCCACTCTGGGTCCGATTTGGCGGGCGGCGCCACACTGGGTCCGATTTGGCGGGCGGCGCCACTCTGGGTCCGATTTGGCGGGCGGCGCCACTCTGGGTCCGATTTGGCGGGCGGCGCCACTCTGGGTCCGATTTGGTGGGCCGGGTCACTCTGGGTCCGATTTGGTGGCCCGGGTCACTCTGGGTCCGATTTGGCGGGCGGCGCCACTCTGGGTCCGATTTGGTGGGCCGGGTCACTCTGGGTCCGATTTGGTGGCCCGGGTCACTCTGGGTCCGATTTGGCGGGCGGCGCCACTCTGGGTCAGATTTGGTGGGCCGGGTCACTCTGGGTCCGATTTGGTGGCCCGGGTCACTCTGGGTCCGATTTGGTGGCCCGGGTCACTCTGGGTCCGATTTGGTGGGCCACGTCACTCTGGGTCCGATTTGGTGGGCCGGGTCACTCTGGGTCCGATTTGGTGGGCCAGGTCACTCTGGGTCCGATTTGGTGGGCCGGGTCACTCTGGGTCCGATTTGGTGGGCCGGGTCACTCTGGGTCCGATTTTGTGGCCCGGGTCACTCTGGGTCCGATTTGGTGGGCCGGGACACTCTGGGTCCGATTTGGTGGGCCGGGTCACTCTGGGTCCGATTTGGCAGGCGGCGCCACTCTGGGTCCGATTTGGCGGGCGGCGCCACTCTGGGTCCGATTTGGCGGGCGGCGCCACTCTGGGTCCGATTTGGCGGGTGGCGCCACTCTGGGTCCGATTTGGCGGGCGGCGCCACTCTGGGTCCGATTTGGCGGGCGGCGCCACTGGGTCCGATTTGGCGGGCGGCGCCACTCTGGGTCCGACTTGGCGGGCGGCGCCACTCTGGGTCCGACTTGGCGGGCGGCGCCACTCTGGGTCCGATTTGGCAGGCGGCGCCACTCTGGGTCCGATTTTGTGGGCGGCGCCACTCTGGGTCCAATTTGGCGGGCGGCGCCACTCTGGGTCCGATTTGGCAAGAGGGGGCACTCTGGTCCGATTTGGTGGGCGGCGCCACTCTGGGTCCGACTTGGCGGGCGGCGCCACTCTGGGTCCGATTTGGCAAGAGGGGGCACTCTGGTCCGATTTGGTGGGCGGGGCAATAATTATAAGACTACAGATAGTGTTTTGGAATTGTGCTCTACTGTCACTTTAAGAGCGGACATTATTATTATTATTATTAATATTTATTGTTATAGCGCCATTTATTCCATGGCGCTTTACAAGTGAGGAGGGGTATACATAATAAAAACAAGTACAATAATCTTGAACAATACAAGTCATAACTGGTACAGGAGGAGTGAGGACCCTGCCCGCGAGGGCTCACAATCTACAAGGGATGGGTGAGAATACAGTAGGTGAGGATAGAGCTGATCGTGCAGCGGTTGGTTGATCGGTGGTTACTGCAGGTTGTAGGCTTGTCGGAAGAGGTGGGTCTTCAGATTCTTTTTGAAGGTTTCGATGGTGGGCGAGAGTCTGATGTGTTGTGGTAGAGGGTTCCAGAGTAGGGGTGATACGCGAGAGAAATCTTGTATACGATTGTGGGAAGAGGAGATAAGAGGGGAGTAGAGAAGGAGATCTTGTGAGGATCGGAGGTTGCGTGTAGGAAAGTACCGGGAGATGAGGTCACAGATGTAAAGAGGAGACAGGTTGTGGATGGCTTTGTACGTCATGGTTAGGGTTTTGTACTGGAGTCTCTGGGCAATGGGGAGCCAGTGAAGGGATTGACAGAGGGGAGAGGCCGGAGAATAGCGGGGGGACAGGTGGATTAGTCGGGCAGCAGAGTTTAGAATAGATTGGAGGGGTGCGAGAGTGTTTGAGGGGAGGCCACAGAGCAGGAGGTTGCAGTAGTCAAGACGAGAGATGATGAGGGCATGGACTAGGGTTTTTGCAGATTCTTGGTTGAGGAATGAACGGATTCGTGCAATATTTTTGAGTTGAAGTCGGCAGGAAGTGGAAAGGGCTTGGATATGTGGTTTGAAGGAGAGATCAGCGTCAAGGATAACCCCGAGGCAGCGAGCTTGTGGGACTGGGGAGAGTGGGCAGCCATTTACTGTAATGGATAGGTTCGTTGGGGGGGTCACGTGAGATGGGGGAAAGATGATGAATTCTGTTTTGTCCATGTTAAGTTTCAGAAATTTAGCGGAGAAGAAGGATGAAATAGTGGACAGACATTGAGGGATTCTGGTTAGTAGGGAGGTGATATCTGGTCCAGAGATGTAGATCTGTGTGTCATCAGCATAGAGGTGATACTGAAAGCCATGAGATTCTATGAGCTGTCCCAGGCCAAAGGTGTAAATGGAGAAGAGCAGGGGCCCAAGGACTGAAACTTGTGGGACTCCGACAGAGAGGGGGCGAGGTGAGGAGGTGGTGTGTGAGTGGGAGACGCTGAATGTCCGGTCTGTTAGGTATGATGAGATCCAGGATAGGGCCAAGTCTGTGATGCCAAGGGATGAGAGGGTCTGTAATAATAGGGAATGGTCCACTGTGTCAAAGGCAGCCGACAGGTCGAGGAGGAGGAGAACAGAGTAGTGTCGCTTGCTCTTGGCGGTTAAAAGGTCAGTGGTGACCTTAGTTAGGGCAGTTTCAGTGGAATGGTGTGACCGGAAGCCAGATTGTAAGCGGTCAAAGAGGGAGCAAGAAGAGAGATGGGAGGACAGTTCAAGGTAGACGTGTTGTTCCAGTAGTTTTGAGGCATAGGGGAGAAGTGATATAGGGCGATAGCTAGATACAGAGGATGGGTCAAGAGAGGGCTTTTTGAGGATAGGTGTGATGGAGGCATGTTTAAAGCTTGAGGGGAAAACACCATTTGTTAGTGATAGGTTGAAGAGATGGGTTAGGGTTGGGATGAAGATTGTGGTGAGGTTTGGGATGAGGTGGGTTGGGAGCGGGTCAAGTGCACAGGTGGTGAGATGCGATCTTGAGAGTAGAGTGGCGAGTTGATCTTCTGTAATGGTGGAGTAGTTGGTTTTGGAGGTGGAGGGTAGGGAAGTTGGGAGGAAGGGCTCTGGGGCTTGTTGACCAAAACTGTCTCTGATGTTATCAATCTTCTGCTTGAAGAATGAGGCAAAGTCTTCAGCAGAGATAAGTGAGGAGGGAGGAGGTGCTGGGGGACGGAGGAGAGAATTGAAGGTGTTGAATAACTGTTTAGGGTTGTGAGACAGGGAGGATATGAGAGATGAGAAGTAGGTTTGTTTAGCTGTGGCGAGTGCGGTCTTGAAAGTAGTGAGGGACTGTTTGAATGCGATTAAGTGGTCGTTGGAGTGGGATCTTTTCCATCTGCGCTCAGCAGCCCTGGAAGCTTGCCTCAGTTCTTTGGTCAGGCTGGTGTGCCAGGGCTGTCTGTTGATTTTGCGAGCTTTGGTATGTGTAAGTGGGGCAGCAGATTCCAAAGCTACGGCTATTGTGGTGTTATATAGAGCGGCAGCGTCATCCGCATTGTGTATGGAACTTATGTCTGTGAAAGGGAGGAGGGATTCAGAGAATGAATGTAGGTCAAGATGTTTAAGATTTCTGCGAGGGTGTGAAAGTTTGTGGGGTGGGGACTCTAGACATGGAGTGGAGAGAGATGAGAATGTGAGAAGGTTGTGGTCAGAGAGAGGAAGAGGCGAGTTAGAGAGGTTAGATAGGGAGCAGAGGCGGGTGAAGATGAGGTCCAGTGTGTGACCATCTTTGTGAGTGGCTGCAGAAGACCATTGAGTGAGGCCGAAGGAGGAAGAGAGAGATAGAAGTTTAGTGGCAGCTGAGAGGGAAGTGTCAATGGGTATGTTGAAATCGCCCATGATGATCGTGGGGATGTCCGCAGAAAGGAAATGAAGTAGCCAGGTGGTGAAGTGGTCAAAGAAGGTGGTGGCTGGCCCTGGGGGGCGGTAAATGACAGCCAGTTGGAGGTTGGAGGGGGAGTAGATGCGCACAGAGTGCACCTCAAAGGAAGGGAGGGTAACAGAGGGTGGCAGTGGGATTGGGGTGAAGGAGCAGTTATCTGACAGGAGAAAACCAACTCCTCCACCATGCTTGCTGCTGGGGCGATGTGTGTGAGAAAGGTGGAAGCCACCATAAGAGAGTGCAGCAGGGGAGGCCGTGTCAGAAGGGGTGAGCCAGGTTTCGGTGATGGCGAGGAAGGAAAGTTTGGTAGTAACAAAAAGATCATGGATGTAGGAAAGCTTGTTACAGACAGAGCGAGCGTTCCACAGAGCTCCTGTTAGTGGGACTGGGGAAGCGGGGGCAGGGCGAATGGGTATAAGGTTAGAGAGGTTACGGAAGTTTGTGATGGAGCGTGGATGGGAGGTAGAAATGACTGTGGTAATATGGTGAGGAGGACCAGGATTTGGAGAGATATCACCAGCAGTGAGAAGGAGCAGAGATAGTGTTAGCAGGTGGGAGCAGGAGAGAGCGTGAGGGGGCTGCCTGTGCTTTGAGACAGAGGATTGTATGTTAAGGAACAGTTCTGAGGAGGAGGTGAGATGGATGGGGAGGATTGAAGAGGAGATGAACAGTTCCTTACTTGGTGTGGGGATTGGGGGAGGTTGCAGAAAGTGAAAGATTATAGGGGTAAAAGTGACAACAAACAGAAACATTGTTTGCAGTGACTGGCCAGTTACCTTCAGTTCCCTTCAGGTTCAATTCAGGTTTTAATTCTAATGTAATCCACACTTTTAGAACACACTTCTAGAAATCACACTGCAGACTGAAGTCTAGCAGACTTGTGCTATGCAATATATGGAAAACTAAGTGCGTTCAGGTGTGGAGCAGAGAGGAGTGGTCTCTGCTCATCTTGGTCAGAGAATTAAGGGTCGACCAGATGCATACAATCAAGACTAAGTAAACAAGGTCATAAATATCACAGAGTAAGTTGGGGGTTAGCTGAAAGGCATACCATCACAATGCTAGGAGCAGGGGAAAGTCTATGCGCAAAGCTGGGTGATGTATTATGTGCGCTTCATAGGAGAGCTGGATGAACATACCATCACAATGCTAGGAGCAGGGGAAAGTCTATGCGCAAAGCTGGGTGATGTATTATGTGCGCTTCATAGGAGAGCTGGATGAACATACCATCACAATGCTAGGAGCAGGGGAAAGTCTATGCGCAAAGCTGGGTGATGTATTATGTGCGCTTCATAGGAGAGCTGGATGAACATACCTGTTGGAAGAATAGAGATGCTTGTTAGAGTGAGATGGTGGCAGATCTGACAAAACTTGTGACCTGGTGGGCTGGTAGAGTTTATAGGCGTTGGCATAGTAACTGGGTCTCACTGCGCATATCAATGAGCTAATCAGCCAGGTGGCAGTTATTTTTAGAAATTGCCTCAGAAATCAGGCCCATTATAAACGTATTGGAAAATTTCCCTATTGAAACGCATTGAGACACTTTTTTCAAACGCAAATTGCGCCAAAACTACAAATCCGATCGACACGAAAAATACTTAGCACACCTCTCAGGGACGCTGGCTTCGAAATGACACCTCACTGGAGTCTGTGAGTTTAGCGGTTCGGGCCGCATTACGTGCGGACTGAATAATAAGAAGAATAATAATAAGAAGAAGTTTACCACGGTGGAATAACAGTATAGTGCTTTGTTCCAAAGCACTATAATAATAATAATAAGAAGTTTACCACGGTGGAATAACAGTATAGTGCTTTGTTACAAAGCACTATAATAACTAGATGGGTATTTCCTGAAGGAACTACAGATAGTGCTTTGGAATGGTGCCCGGGCTGCCCCTGCAAGACTTTCACACTTGGGTGCCCCTCAGACGCTGGTTTGGTAGTTGAGGATTTGGTGAGCGGGGCCACTCTGGGTCCGATTTGGTGGCCTGGGTCCGATTTGGTGGCCCGGGTCACTCTGGGTCCGATTTGGTGGCCCGGGTCACTCTGGGTCCGAATTGGTGGCCCGGGTCACTCTGGGTCCGATTTGGTGGCCTGGGTCACTCTGGGTCCGATTTGGTGGCCCGGGTCACTCTGGGTCCGATTTGGTGGCCCGGGTCACTCTGGGTCCGATTTGGTGGCCCGGGTCACTCTGGGTCCGATTTGGTGGCCCGGGTCACTCTGGGTCCGATTTGGTGGCCCGGGTCACTCTGGGTCCGATTTGGTGGCCCGGGTCACTCTGGGTCCGATTTGGTGGCCCGGGTCACTCTGGGTCCGATTTGGTGGCCCGGGTCACTCTGGGTCCGATTTGGTGGGCCGGGTCACTCTGGGTCCGATTTGGTGGGCCGGGTCACTCTGGGTCCGATTTGGAGGCCCGGGTCACTCTGGGTCTGATTTGGTGGCCTGGGTCACTCTGGGTCCGATTTGGTGGCCCGGGTCACTCTGGGTCCGATTTGGTGGGCCGGGTCCCTCTGGGTCCGATTTGGTGGACCGGGTCACTCTGGGTCCGATTTGGTGGCCCAGGTCACTCTGGGTCCGATTTGGTGGGCCGGGTCCCTCTGGGTCCGATTTGGTGGGCCGGGTCACTCTGGGTCCGATTTGGTGGCCCAGGTCACTCTGGGTCCGATTTGGTGGGCCGGGTCCCTCTGGGTCCGATTTGGTGGGCCGGGTCCCTCTGGGTCCGATTTGGTGGCCCGGGTCACTCTCCGTCCGATTTGGTGGCCCGGGTCACTCTGGGTCCGATTTGGTGGCCCGGGTCACTCTGGGTCCGATTTGGTGGCCCGGGTCACTCTGGGTCCGATTTGGTGGCCCGGGTCACTCTGGGTCCGATTTGGTGGCCCGGGTCACTCTGGGTCCGATTTGGTGGCCCGGGTCACTCTGGGTCCGATTTGGTGGGCCGGGTCACTCTGGGTCCGATTTGGTGGGCCGGGTCACTCTGGGTCTGATTTGGTGGCCTGGGTCACTCTGGGTCCGATTTGGTGGCCCGGGTCACTCTGGGTCCGATTTGGTGGGCCGGGTCCCTCTGGGTCCGATTTGGTGGGCCGGGTCACTCTGGGTCCGATTTGGTGGCCCAGGTCACTCTGGGTCCGATTTGGTGGGCCGGGTCCCTCTGGGTCCGATTTGGTGGCCCGGGTCACTCTCCGTCCGATTTGGTGGCCCGGGTCACTCTGGGTCCGATTTGGTGGCCCGAGTCACTCTGGGTCCGATTTGGTGGCCCGGGTCACTCTGGGTCCGATTTGGTGGCCCGGGTCACTCTGGGTCCGATTTGGTGGGCCGGGTCACTCTGGGTCCGATTTGGTGGCCTGGGTCACTCTGGGTCCGATTTGGTGGGCTGGGTCACTCTGGGTCCGATTTGGTGGCCCGGGTCACTCTGGGTCCGATTTGGTGGGCCGGGTCACTCTGGGTCCGATTTGGTGGGCCGGGTCACTCTGACTGACAGCAGGATAAGGGAATGGCTGATAACAGAGAATAGACTGACAGCAGGACAAGGGAATGGCTGATAACAGAGAGAATAGACTGACAGCAGGACAGGGGAATTGCTGATAACAAAGAGAAATAGACTGACAGCAGGACGGGGAATGGCTGATAACAGAGAGAAATAGACTGACAGCAGGACAGGGGAATGGCTGATAACAGAGAGAAATAGACTGACAGCAGTACGGGGAATGGCTGATAACAGAGAGAAATAGACTGACAGCAGGACGGGGAATGGCTGATAACAGAGAGAATAGACTGACAGCAGGACAGGGGAATGGCTGATAACAGAGAGAAATAGACTGACAGCAGTACGGGGAATGGCTGATAACAGAGAGAAATAGACTGACAGCAGGACAGGGGAATGGCTGATAACAGAGAGAATAGACTGACAGCAGGACCGGGAATGGCTGATAACAGAGAGAATAGACTGACAGCAGGACAGGGGAATGGCTGATAACAGAGAGAAATAGACTGACAGTAGTACGGGGACTGGCTGATAACAGAGAGAAATAGATGGGTATTTCCTGAAGGAACTACAGATAGTGCTTTGGAATGGTGCCCGGGTTGCCCCAGCAAGACTTTCACACTTGGGTGCCCCTCAGGCGCTGGTTTGGTAGTTGTAGCCACTCTGGGTCCGATTTGGTGGGCGCTGTATACTGTGCGGCTCTGCGCTGTATGCTGCGCGGCTCTGCACTGTATACTGCGCGGCTCTGCGCTGTATACTGCGCGGCTCTGCGCTGTATACTGCGGAGCTCTGCGCTGTATACTGCGGGGCTCTGCGCTGTAAGCTGCAGGGCTCTGCGCTGTATGCTGCGGGGCTCTGAGCTGTATGCTGCGGGGCTCTGCGCTGTATGCTGCGGGGCTCTGCGCTGTATGCTGCGTGGCTCTGCGCTGTATGCTGCACAGCTCTGCGCTGTATGCTGCGTGGCTCTGCGCTGTATGCTGCGCGGCTCTGCGCTGTATACTGCGGGGCTCTGCGCTGTATACTGCGGGGCTCTGCGCTGTATACTGCGGGGCTCTGCTCT
The DNA here is from genome assembly GCF_051348905.1 of Ranitomeya variabilis. NCBI lineage: Eukaryota > Metazoa > Chordata > Amphibia > Anura > Dendrobatidae > Ranitomeya > Ranitomeya variabilis. The sequence continues at coordinate 580,034,251 of NC_135236.1, forward strand.
GTATGCTGCGGGGCTCTGCGCTGTATGCTGCGGGGCTATGCGCTGTATGCTGCGTGGCTCTGCGCTGTATGCTGCGCGGCTCCGCTCTGTATGCTGCACGGCTCCGTGCTGTATAATGCGCGGCTCCGCGCTGTATACTGCGCGGCTCCGCGCTATATACTGCGGGGCTCTGCGCTGTATGCTGCGGGGCTCTGCGCTGTATGCTGCGGGGCTCTGCGCTGTATGCTGCGCGGCTCTGCGCTGTATGCTGCGCGGCTCTGCGCTGTATACTGTGGGGCTCTGCGCTGTATGCTGCGGGGCTCTGCGCTGTATGCTGCGCGGCTCCGCGCTGTATGCTGAGTGGGTCTGCTCTGTATAATGCACGGCTCTGCGCTGTATGCTGTGGTGTTCTGCGCTGTATGCTGCGGGGCTCTGCACTGTATGCTGCAGAGCTCCGCGCTGTATGCTGCGCGGCTCCGCGCTGTATGCTGCGCGGCTCCGCGCTGTATAATGCGCGGCTCCGCGCTGTATGCTGCGGGGCTCTGCGCTGTATGCTGCGGGGCTCTGCGCTGTATACTGCGCGGCTCTGCACTGTATACTGCGGGGCTCTGCGCTGTATACTGCGGGGCTCTGCGCTGTATGCTGCGGGGCTCTGCGGTGTATACTACGGGGCTCTGCGCTGTATGCTGCGGGGCTCTGCGCTGTATACTGCGCGGCTCTGCGCTGTATACTGCGCGGCTCTGCGCTGTATACTGCGGGGCTCTGCGCTGTATACTGCGGGGCTCTGCGCTATATGCTGCGGGGCTCTGCGCTGTATACTGTAATAATAATAAGACTACAGATAGTCCTTTGGAATTGTGCTGTGCTGTCACTTTAAGAGCTGATATTATCTGGCAAAACTGTGCTGGTGTGGTCACGTACAGTTCGCAGGCGTTGGCATAGTAACTGTGTCTGACTGCGCATATCAATGAGCTAATCAGCCAGGTGGCATTTGGCAGTTAAGTTATTTTTAGAAATTGCCTCAGAAACCAGCCCATTTTAAACGAATAGGAAAATTTCCCTATTGAAATGCATTGAAACAATGCTTTCCAATGAGGGGGAAACAATTTTCAAATGCAAATTGCGCCAAAACTACAAATCCGATCGACATGAAAATAACTTAGCACACCTCTCGTGGACGCTGGCTTCGAAATGACACCTCACTGGAGTCTGTGCGTTCAGCGGTTCGGGCCGCATTAACTGCGAAAAAAAGCCTAATAATAATAATAATAATAAGAAGAAGAAGTATACCACGGTGGAATAACAGTATAGTGCTTTGTTCCAAAGCACTATAATAATAACTAGATGGGTATTTCCTGAAGGAACTACAGATAGTGCTTTGGATTGGTGCCCGGGCTGCCCCTGCAAGACTTTCACACTTGGGTGCCCCACCTCAGGGACCGATTAGGTGGGCGGGGTCACTCTGGGTCCGATTTGGTGGGCGGAGCCACTCTGTGTCCGATTTGGTGGGCGGGGCACCTCAGGGTTCGATTTGGTGGGCAGGGTCACTCTGGGTCCGATTTGGTGGGCGGGGCACCTCAGGGTCCGATTTGGTGGGCGGGGTCACTCTGGGTCCGATATGGTGGGCGGGGCACCTCAGGGTCCGATTTGGTGGGCGGGGCACCTCAGTGTCCGATTTGGTGGGTGGGGCCCCTCTGGGTCCGATTTGGTGGGCGGTGTCACTCTGGGTCCGATTTGGTGGGCGGGGTCACTCTGGGTCCGATTTGGTGGGCGGGGTCACTCTGGGTCTGAATTGGTGGGCGGGGTCACTTTGGATCCGATTTGGTGGGCGGGTTCACTCTGGGTCCGATTTGGTGGGCGGGGCACCTCAGGGTCTGATTTGATGGGCGGGGCACCTCTGGGTCCGATTTGGGTCACTCTGGGCCCGATTTGGTGGGCGGGGTCACTCTGGGCCCTATTTGGTGGGTGGGGTCACTCTGGGTCCAATTTGGTGGGCGGGCACCTCAGAGACCGATTTGGTGGGCGGGGCACCTCAGTGACCGATTAGGTGGGTGGGGTCACTCTGGGTCCGATTTGGTGGGCGGAGCCACTCTGGGTCCGATTTGGTGGGCGGCGTACCTCAGGGTCCGATTTGGTGGTCGGGGTCACTCTGGGTCCGATTTTTTTGGGCGGGGCACCTCAGGGACCGATTTGGTGGATGGTGTCACTCAGGGTCAGATTTGGTGAGCCGGGTCACTCGGGGTCCAAATTGGTGAGCGGGGCAATAATTATAATATGACTACAGATAGTGCTTTGGAATTGTGCTGTGCTATCACTTTAAGAGCTGATATTATCTGACAAAACCTGTGTGCTGGGCTCATGTAGAGTTAGTAGGCGTTGGCATAGTAACTGGGTCTGACTGCGCACATCAATGAGCTAATCAGCCAGGTGGCAGTTGGCAGTTAGTTTGAAATTGCCTCAGAAATCAGGCCATTATACCCTATGAGGAAATTTCCCTATTGAAATGCATTGAGCAATGCTTTCCAATGGGGGGAAAACAATTTTCAAACGCAAATTGTGCCAAAACTACAAATCCGATCGACACGAAAAATAATTAGCACAACTCTCATGGACGCTGGCTTCGAAATGACGCCTCACTGGAGTCTGTGCGTACCGCGGTTTGGGCCGCATTAATTGCGGAAAAAAGCCTAATAATAATAAGAATTGTTGTGAATTTGGATTCTGGGCTCCCCCGGTGGCCGCTTGTGGAATTGGACTTGTCATCCTCTTTCCTGTTTCACCTGGTTCCATCAGTAGTGGGTGTCGCTATTTAAGCTCATTTCTCTGGTGGTTTCTTGCCGGTCAACAATGTTATCTGATGCCTCTCAGTGCTTGTTCCTGCTTCTAGACAACTGCTAAATAAGTTGGACTTTTGTCCATGTTTTGTTTTGCCTATTTGTTCCAGTTCACAGCTGAAGTTTTGTTACTGTGTCTGGAAAGCTCTCGTTGATCAGGGATTGCTACTCTGGCGTTATGAGTTAATGCCAGAGTTTAAGGTAATCTCTGGATGGTGTTTTGTTAGTGTTTTTCTGCTGACCATGAAAGTATACTATCTGTCTTCTGCTATCTAGTAAGTGGACCTCAAATTTGCTAAGACTATTTTCCTGCTGCGTTTGTTGTTTCATCTGAACTCACCGTCATTATATGTGGGGGGCTACTGTCTTCTTTGGAATATTTCTCTAGAGGTGAGCCAGGTCTTATATTTCCCTCTGCTAGCTATTTAGGTCTTAGGCCAGAGCTGGGCATCTAGCGATAAATAGGAAATGCTACCTGGCTATTTCTAGTTGCGCGGCAGGCTTAGTTCATGGTCAGTATAGTTCCATCTTCCGAGAGCTTGTCCCTCTATAGGCTTGCTATGATCTCTGCCTGCAGAGATCATGACAGTTTGACCGGCCTATAAAGTGTTAAAGACCCAGGTTGAGAAAGGAGAGTTATAAGAAGTCTGCTGGAATTTTTTTTTTTTTTTTTTTTTTCCTCCAGTCTGCCTTGCTGCAGTCTTTTTTCTCTCTCTCCTCCTAATCTCTGTGTGCACCTGACAATAATGGATCTCCAGAGTGTAACTGCGGGTTTGAATAATCTCATCACGAAAGTACAAAATTTACAAGATTTTGTGGTACATGCTCCGGTATCTGAGCCGAGAATTCCTTTGCCGGAGTTCTTCACAGGGAATAGAGCTAGCTTCCAGAATTTCCGAAATAATTGTAAGCTTTATTTGTCCCTGAAGTCTCGTTCAGCTGGAGACCCTGCTCAGCAGGTTAGGATTGTGATTTCCTTGCTCAGGGGTGACCCTCAAGATTGGGCCTTCTCATTGCCAGCAGGGGATCCTGCGTTACGCGATGTGGATGCGTTTTTTCTGGCCTTGGGCTTGCTTTATGAGGAACCTCATTTGGAACTTCAGGCAGAAAAAACTTTGATGGCACTATCTCAGGGGCAAGACGAAGCTGAAGTTTTCTGCCAAAAATTCCGTAAATGGTCTGTGCTTACTCAGTGGAATGAGTGCGCCTTGGCGGCAACTTTCAGAGAAGGTCTCTCTGATGCCGTTAAGGATGTTATGGTGGGGTTCCCTTTGCCTGCAGGTCTGAATGAGTCCATGACAATGGCTATACAGATTGATAGGCGTCTGCGGGAGCGCAAACCGGTGCACCATCTGGCGGTGTCTATGGAAAAGACGCCAGAAAGTATGCAGTGTGATAGAATTCTGTCCAGGAGCGAGCGACAGAATTTTAGACGGAAGAATGGATTGTGTTTCTATTGTGGGGATTCTACTCATGTTATATCAGCATGCTCTAGGCGTACAAAGAAGCTTGATAAGTCTGTTTCCATTGGCACCATTCAGTCTAAGTTTATTTTGTCTGTAACCCTGATTTGTTCTTTGTCATCCATTGCCACGGACGCCTATGTTGACTCTGGCGCCGCTCTGAGTCTTATGGATTGGTCCTTTGCCAATCGTTGTGGTTTTGATTTAGAGCCTTTGGAGACTCTTATTCCTCTGAAGGGGATTGACTCCACCCCATTGGCTAATAATAAACCACAATACTGGACACAAGTAACCATGCGTATCAATCCGGATCACCAGGAGATTATTCGTTTCCTGGTGCTGTATAATTTACATGACGATTTGGTACTGGGATTGCCATGGTTGCAGTCTCACAACCCAGTCTTGGACTGGAGAGCAATGTCTGTGTTGAGCTGGGGATGTAAGAGTATTCATGGGGACGTACCTTTGGTTTCTATTTCGTCGTCCATTCCCTCTGAAGTCCCTGAGTTCCTCTCTGATTATCAAGACGTCTTTGACGAACCCAAGCTTGGGTCGTTACCTCCGCACCGTGAGTGCGATTGTGCCATAGATTTGATACCGGGTTGTAAATATCCAAAGGGTCGTTTGTTTAATTTGTCTGTGCCGGAACATGCTGCTATGCGGGAATATATAAAGGAGTCTTTGGAAAAGGGACATATTCGTCCATCTTCTTCTCCCTTGGGAGCTGGGTTTTTCTTTGTCTCAAAAAAAGACGGCTCTTTGAGACCATGTATTGATTATCGGCTTCTGAATAAGATCACTGTTAAGTATCAATACCCATTGCCATTGCTTACTGATTTGTTTGCTCGTATAGAGGGTGCTAAGTGGTTCTCTAAGGTTGATCTTCGTGGGGCGTATAATTTGGTGCGGATCAGGCAGGGGGATGAGTGGAAGACCGCATTTAATACGCCCGAGGGCCACTTTGAGTATTTGGTCATGCCTTTTGGTCTTTCTAATGCCCCTTCAGTTTTCCAGTCTTTTATGCATGATATTTTCCGCGATTTTCTGGATAGATTTATGATAATATATCTGGATGATATTCTGATTTTTTCTGATGACTGGGACTCTCATGTCCAGCAGGTCAGGAGAGTTTTTCAGGTTCTGCGGTCTAATTCTTTATGTGTGAAGGGGTCTAAGTGCGTTTTTGGGGTCCAGAAAATTTCCTTTTTGGGGTATATTTTTTCTCCCTCTTCCATTGAGATGGATCCCGTCAAGGTGCAAGCTATTTGTGACTGGACTCAGCCCTCCTCTCTTAAGGGTCTTCAGAGATTTTTGGGCTTTGCCAACTTTTACCGCCGATTTATTGCTGGTTTTTCGGATGTCGTTAAACCACTGACTGATTTGACCAGACAAGGCGCTGATGTTGCTAATTGGTCCCCTCATGCTGTAGAGGCCTTTCAGGAGCTTAAGCGCCGTTTTGCCTCTGCCCCTGTGTTGCGTCAGCCTGATGTGAATCTGCCTTTTCAGGTTGAGGTTGACGCTTCGGAGATCGGAGCTGGGGCAGTGTTGTCGCAGAAAGGTTCCGACTGCTCCGTCATTAGGCCTTGTGCCTTCTTTTCTCGCAAATTTTCGCCCGCAGAGCGGAATTATGATGTTGGGAATCGGGAGCTTTTGGCCATGAAGTGGGCGTTTGAGGAGTGGCGCCATTGGCTCGAGGGGGCTAGGCATCAGGTGGTGGTATTGACTGACCACAAAAATTTGATTTATCTTGAGACTGCCAGACGCCTGAATCCTAGACAGGCGCGCTGGTCTTTATTTTTTTCTCGCTTTAATTTTGTGGTGTCATACCTACCGGGTTCTAAGAATGTTAAGGCAGATGCCCTTTCTAGGAGTTTTGACCCGGACTCTCCTGGTAATTCTGAACCCACAGGTATCCTTAGGGAGGGAGTAATTTTGTCGGCCGTTTCTCCTGATCTGCGGCGGTCCTTGCAAGAGTTTCAGGCGGATAGACCGGATCGTTGTCCGCCTGATAGACTGTTTGTTCCGGATGATTGGACCAGCAGAGTCATCTCTGAGGTACATTCTTCTGCATTGGCAGGTCATCCCGGAATTTTTGGTACCAGGGATTTGGTGGCAAGATCCTTCTGGTGGCCTTCCCTGTCACGAGATGTGCGAGTCTTTGTGCAGTCATGTGACGTTTGTGCTCGGGCCAAGTCTTGTAGTTCTCGGGCTAGCGGACTGCTGTTGCCCTTGCCTATTCCTAAGAGGCCTTGGACACACATCTCGATGGATTTTATTTCAGATCTGCCTGTTTCCCAGAAGATGTCTGTCATCTGGGTGGTCTGTGACCGTTTCTCTAAAATGGTCCATTTGGTTCCTCTGCCCAAGTTGCCTTCTTCTTCTGAGTTGGTTCCTCTGTTTTTTCAGAATGTTGTCCGATTGCACGGTATTCCTGAGAATATTGTTTCTGACAGAGGTACCCAATTTGTGTCTAGATTTTGGCGGGCATTCTGTGCTAGGATGGGCATAGATTTGTCTTTTTCATCTGCTTTTCACCCTCAGACTAATGGCCAGACCGAGCGGACTAATCAGACCCTTGAGACATATCTGAGGTGTTTTGTCTCTGCTGACCAGGATGATTGGGTTGCTTTTTTGCCATTGGCAGAGTTCGCCCTCAATAATCGGGCCAGTTCTTCCACCTTGGTGTCCCCGTTTTTCTGTAATTCGGGGTTTCACCCTCGATTTTCCTCCGGTCAGGTGGAATCCTCGGATTGTCCTGGAGTGGATGCGGTGGTGGAGAGATTGCATCACATCTGGGGGCAGGTTATGGACAATTTGAAGTTGTCCCAGGAGAAGACTCAACGTTTTGCCAACCGTCATCGTCGTGTTGGTTCTCGGCTTTGTGTTGGAGATTTAGTGTGGTTGTCTTCTCGTTTTGTCCCTATGAGGGTCTCTTCTCCTAAGTTTAAACCTCGGTTCATCGGCCCTTATAGAATATTGGAGATTCTTAATCCTGTTTCTTTCCGTTTGGACCTCCCTGCGTCCTTTTCCATTCATAACGTTTTTCATCGGTCGTTATTGCGCAGGTATGAGGTACCTGTTGTACCTTCAGTTGAGCCTCCTGCTCCGGTGTTGGTTGAGGGTGAGTTGGAGTACGTTGTGGAGAAAATTTTGGACTCTCGTGTTTCCAGACGGAAACTCCAGTATCTGGTCAACTGGAAGGGTTACGGCCAGGAGGATAATTCTTGGGTCAATGCATCTGATGTTCATGCTTCTGATCTTGTTCGTGCCTTCCATAGGGCTCATCCTGGTCGCCCTGGTGGATCTGGTGAGGGTTCGGTGCCCCCTCCTTGAGGGGGGGGTACTGTTGTGAATTTGGATTCTGGGCTCCCCCGGTGGCCGCTTGTGGAATTGGACTTGTCATCCTCTTTCCTGTTTCACCTGGTTCCATCAGTAGTGGGTGTCGCTATTTAAGCTCATTTCTCTGGTGGTTTCTTGCCGGTCAACAATGTTATCTGATGCCTCTCAGTGCTTGTTCCTGCTTCTAGACAACTGCTAAATAAGTTGGACTTTTGTCCATGTTTTGTTTTGCCTATTTGTTCCAGTTCACAGCTGAAGTTTTGTTACTGTGTCTGGAAAGCTCTCGTTGATCAGGGATTGCTACTCTGGCGTTATGAGTTAATGCCAGAGTTTAAGGTAATCTCTGGATGGTGTTTTGTTAGTGTTTTTCTGCTGACCATGAAAGTATACTATCTGTCTTCTGCTATCTAGTAAGTGGACCTCAAATTTGCTAAGACTATTTTCCTGCTGCGTTTGTTGTTTCATCTGAACTCACCGTCATTATATGTGGGGGGCTACTGTCTTCTTTGGAATATTTCTCTAGAGGTGAGCCAGGTCTTATATTTCCCTCTGCTAGCTATTTAGGTCTTAGGCCAGAGCTGGGCATCTAGCGATAAATAGGAAATGCTACCTGGCTATTTCTAGTTGCGCGGCAGGCTTAGTTCATGGTCAGTATAGTTCCATCTTCCGAGAGCTTGTCCCTCTATAGGCTTGCTATGATCTCTGCCTGCAGAGATCATGACAAAGAATAAGAAGAACTGCCAGCAGCCAATGAACCTCAGGAGCAAGTCTGGCATGCAGGGCCCTGACCCTGGGTATCCAATTTGGCCCCTTGGTAGCCACTTTGATGTGCGGGGCCCCTTGTTAGCAACTTTGGCCTCTTGGTAGCCATTTTGGCATGCAGGAATCCTTGGTAGCCACTTTGGAGCACACAGCCTCTTGGTAGCCACTTTGGCCACATCCTCTTATATACAGACATCTCCCTATATACAGACACCACTCCTATATACAGACACAACTCCTACATACAGACATCCCTCTATATACAGACACCACTACCATATACAGAGATCCCTCTATATACAGATACAACTCCTATATACAGACATACCCCTATATACAGACACCACTACAATATACAGACATCCTTATATATACAGACACCACTCCTATATACAGACATCCCACTATATACAGACATCCCCCTATATACAGACACCACTCCTATATACAGACATCTCTCCCTAATACAGACATCTCTCCTATATACAGACATCCCCCTATATACAGACACCACTCCTATATACAGACATCCCTCTATATACAGACACCACTTCTATAAACAGACATCCCTCTATATACAGACACCACTCCTATATACAGACACCACTCCTATATGCAGGCACCTCTCCTATATACAGACATCCCTCTATATACAGACACCACTCCTATATACAGACATCCCCCTATGTACAGACACCACTCCTATATTCAGACATCCCCCTATATAGAGACACCACTCCTATATACAGACATCCCCTATATACAGACATCCCTACTGTATACAGACATCCCCCTATATAGACGCCACTCCTATATACAGACATCCCTCTATATACAGACACCACTCCTTTATACAGACATCCCCCTATATACAGACACCACTTCTATATACAGACATCCCCCTATACACAGACACCACTCCTATATGCAAACATCCCCCTATATACAGACATCCCTCTATATACAAACACCACTCCTATATACAGACATCCCTCTATATACAGACACCACTCCTATATACTGACATCCCTCTAAATAAAGACACCACTCCTAAATACAGACATCCCTCTATATACATACACCACTCCTATATACAGACATCTCTCCTATATACAAACATCCCCCTATATACAGACATCTCTCCTATATACAGACATCCCCCTATATACAGACACCTCTCCTATATACGGACATTCCTCTATATACAGACACCACTCCTATATACAGACATCCCTCTATATACAGACACCACTCCTATATACAGACATCCCTCTATATACAGACACCACTCCTATATACAGACATCCCTCTATATACAGACACCACTCCTATATACAGACATCCCCCTATATACAGACACCACTCCTATATACGGACATTCCTCTATATACAGACACAACTCCTATATACAGACATCCCTCTATATACAGACACCACTCCTATATACAGAAATCCCTCTATATACAGACACCACTCCTATATACAGACATCCCTCTGTATACAGACACCACTCCTATATACAGACATCCCTCTATATACAGACACCACTCCTATATACAGACATACCTCTGTATACAGACACCACTCCTATATACAGACATCCCTCTATATACAGATATCTCTCCTATATACAGACATCCCTCTATATACAGACACCACTCCTATATACAGACATCCCTCTATATACAGACACCACTCCTATATACAGACATCCCTCTATATACAGACACCACTCCTATATACAGACATCCCTCTATATACAGACACCCCTCTATATACAGACACCCCTCTATATACAGACACCACTCCTATATACAGACATCCCTCTGTATACAGACACCACTCCTATATACAGACATCCCTCTATATACAGACACCACTCTTATATACAGACATCCCTCTATATACAGACACCATTCCTATATACAGACATCCCTCTATATACAGACATATCTCCTATATTCAGACATCCCCCTATATAAAGACACCACTCCTATATACAGACATCCCCCTATATACAGACACCACTCCTACATACAGACATCCCCCTATATACAGACACCACTCCTATATACTGACATCCCTCTATATACAGACATCTCTCCCATATTCAGACATCCCCCTATATAGAGACACCACTCCTATATACAGACATCCCTCTATATACAGACATCTCTCCTATATTCAGATATCCCCTATATATAGACACCACTCCTATATACAGACATCCCCCTATATACAGACACCACTCCTATATACAGACATCCCCCTATATACAGACATCACTCCTATATACAGACATCCCTCTATATACAGACACCACTCCTATATACAGACATCCCTCTGTATACAGACACCACTCCTATATACAGACACCACTCCTATATATAGACATCCCTCTAAATACAGACACCATTCCTATATACAGACATCCCCCTATATACAGACTCCTATATACAGTTCAGAGTTGTGGGTCACTTACTTTTCACACACGGGGCCGGGGGCACTTACTTTTCACACACGGGGCCGGGGGGGCACTTACTTTTCACACACGGGGCCGGGGGGCACTTACTTTTCACACACGGGGCCGGGGGGCACTTACTTTTCCCACACGGTGCCGGGGGGCACTTACTTTTCCCACACGGTGCCGGGGGGCACTTACTTTTCACAGACGGGGCCGGGGGGCACTTACTTTAAACAGACGGGGCCGGGGGGCACTTACTTTTCACACACGGGGCTGGGGGGCACTTACTTTTCACACACGGGGCTGGGGGGGCACTTACTTTTCACACACGGGGCCGGGGGGCACTTACTTTTCACACACGGGGCCGGGGGGGCACTTATTTTTCACACACGGGGCCGGGGGGCACTTACTTTTCACACACGAGGCCGGGGGGCACTTACTTTTCACACACGGGGCCGGGGGGCACTTACTTTTCACACATGGGGCCGGGGGGGCACTTACTTTTCACACACGGGGCCGGGGGGCACTTACTTTTCACACACGGGGCCGGGGGGCACTTACTTTTCACACATGGGGCTGGGGGGCACTTACTTTTTACACACGGGGCCGGAGGGCACTTACTTTTCACACACGGGGCCGGGGGCACTTACTTTTCACACATGGGGCCGGGGGGCACTTACTTTTCACACACGGGGCCGGGGGGCACTTACTTTTCACACACGGGGCCGGGGGGCACTTACTTTTCACACACGGGGCCGGGGGGCACTTACTTTTCAAACACAGGGCCGGGGGCACTTACTTTTCACACACTTTACTTTCACTTTATTCTGATGTTTGACTTTGATAAATGATCATGTCCTAAAATGGACACCGTACATTTGCATAGCTGCCATCTTTGGAAGGTCAAGTTGGGGGTAATGGAAAGTTCGCCATTATTTCCTATGGGAAATTTTTTTTTTAAAATGCGATTTTAAAAAAAACTACATATCGGATCGACTATAAAAGTCATAGCACACCTGTCCCCACCGAGGGCTTCAAAACGCCGCCTGAACGGGGTCTCTGCGCCGAGCGGTTCGGGCCGCATTAATTGGGGAAAACGCGGAGAAGAATAATAAAATATAAGAAATCGGATTACAATATGTTGCTTGAACCTAGGAGGTTCAAGCACCATAATAAGAAGTTATCCACGTTCGGATAACAGTATAGTGCTTTGTTCCAAAGCACTATAATAATAATAAGTTTACCATGATGGAATAACAATATAGTGCTTTGTGCCAAAGCACTATAATAATAACTAGATGGGTATTTCCTGAATGAACTACAGATAGTGCTGTGGAATGGTGCCCGGGCTGCCCCTGCAAGACTTTCACACTTGGGTGCCCCTCAGGTGGTCCAATTTGGTAGGCAGTCACTCTGGGTCTCATTTGGTGGGTTGGGTCAATCTGGGTCTGATTTTGTGGGCGGTGTAAATCTAGGTCCGATTCGGTGGGCGGGGTCACTTTGGGTCCGATTTGGTGTTCGGGGTCACTCTGGGTCTGATTTGGTGGGCGGGGTCACTCTGGGTCCGATTCGGTGAGCGGAGCCACTCTGGGTCCGATTCGGTGAGCGGAGCCACTCTGGGTCTGATTTGGTGGGCAGGGCACCTCAGAGACGGATTTGGTGGTCGGGGTCACTCTGGGTCTGATTTGGTGGGTGGGGTCACTCTGGATCCGATTTGGTGGGTGGGGTCACTCTGGGTTCGATTTGTTGGGCCGGGTCACTCTGGGTCCGATTTGGTGGGCTGGGTCACTCTGGGTCCGATTTGGTGGGCGGGGTCACTCTGGGTCCGATTTGGTGGGCGGGGGAACCTCAGGGATCGATTTGGTGGGCGGGGTCACTCTGGGTCCGATTTGGTGGGTAGGGTCACTCTGGGTCCGATTTGGTGGGCGGGGCCACTCTGGGTCCGATTTGGTGGGCGGGGCCACTCTGGGTCCGATTTGGTGGGCGGGGCACCTCAGGGACCAATTTGGTGGGCAACGCCCCTCAGGGGCCAATTTGGTGGGCAACGCCCCTCATGGGCCAATTTGGTGGGCGGGGCCACTCTGGGTCTGATTTGGTGGGCGGGGCACTCTGGGTCCGATTTGGTGAGCGGGGTCACTCTGGGTCCGATTTGGTGGGTGGCGTCACTCTGGGTCCGATTTGGTGGGCGGGGCACCTCAGGGGCCGATTTGGTGGGCATTGCCCCTCAGGGGCCAATTTGGTGGGCAACGCCCCTCAGGGGCCAATTTGGTGGGTGGGGTCCCTCAGGGGCCAATTTGGTGGGCAGGGCCACTCTGGGGCCGATTTGGTGGGCGGGGCGACTCTGGGTCCGATTTGATGGGCGGGGCCTCTCAGGGGCCGATTTGGTGGGCGGGGCCTTTCAGGGGCCGATTTGGTGGGCGGGGTCCTTCAGGGGCCGATTTGGTGGGCGGGGACATTCTGGGTCTGATTTGGTGGGCGGGGCCCCTCAGGGGCCGATTTGGTGGGCGGGGCCCCTCAGGAGCCGATTTGGTGGGCGGGTCCCTCAGGGGCCGATTTGGTGGGCGGGGATATTCTGTGTCCGATTTGGTGGGCGGGGACATTCTGGGTCCAATTTGGTGGGCGGGGCCCCTCAGGTGCCGATTTGGTGGGCGGGGCCCCTCAGTGGCCGATTTGGTGGGCGGGGCCCTTCAGGGGCCGATTTGGTGGGCGGGGCCCCTCAGGGTCCGATTTGGTGGCTGGGGCCCCTCAGGGGCCGATTTGGTGGGCGGGGCCCCTCAGGAGCCAATTTGGTGAGCGAGACCACTCTGGGTCTGATTTGGTGGGCGGAGCCACTCTGGGGCCAATTTCATGGGCGGGGCCCCTCAGGGGCCGATTTGGTGGGCGGGGCCCCTCAGGGGCCGATTTGGTGGGTGGGGCCACTCTGGGTCCGATTTGGTGGGTGGGGCCACTCTGGGTCCGATTGGTGGGCGGGGCCACTCTGGGGCCGTTTGGTGGGCGGAACCCCTCAGGAGCCGATTTGGTGGGCGCGGCCCCTCAGGGGCCGATTTGGTGGGCGTCGCCCCTCAGGGGCCGATTTGGTGGACGGGGCCCCTCAGGGGCCGATTTGGTGGGCGGGGCCCCTCAGGGGCCGATTTGGTGGGTGGGGCCACTCTGGGTCAGATTTGGTGGGCGGGGCACCTCAGGGGCCAATTTGGTGGGCGGGGCCCTTCAGGGGTCGATTTGGTGGGTGGGGCCCCTAAGTGGCCCATTTGGTGGGCGGGGCCCCTCTGGGGCCGATTTGCTGGGCGGGGCCCCTCTGGGTCCGAACTGGTGGGCGCAGCCACTCTGGGTCCAATTTGGTGGGCGGGGCCCCTCAGAGGCCGATTTGGTGGGCGGGGCCCCTCAGGGTCCGATTTGGTGGGCGGGGCCCCTCAGGGTCCGATTTGGTGGGCGGGGCCCCTCAGGGGCCGATTTGGTGGGTGGGGCCCCTCAAGAGCCGATTTGGTGGGCGGGGCCCCTCAGGAGCTGATTTGGTGGGCGGGGCCCCTCTGGGTCCGATTTGGTGGGCGGGGCCCCTCTGGGTCCGATTTGGTGGGCAGGGCCCTTCAGAGGCCGATTTGGTGGGCGGGGCCCCTCAGGGTCCGATTTGGTGGGCGGAGCCCCTCAGGGGCCGATTTGGTGGGTGGGGCCCCTTAAGAGCCGATTTGGTGGGCGGGGCCCCTCAGGGTCCGATTTGGTGGGCGGCGCCACTCTGGGTCCGATTTGGCGGGTGGCGCCACTCTGGGTCCGATTTGGCGGGCGGGGCTCTGCGCTGTATGCTGCGTGGCTCTGCGCTGTATGCTGCGCGGCTCTGCGCTGTATACTGCGGGGCTCTGCGCTGTATACTGCGGGGCTCTGCGCTGTATACTGCGGGGCTCTGCTCTGTATGCTGCGGGGCTCTGCGCTGTATGCTGCGGGGCTATGCGCTGTATGCTGCGTGGCTCTGCGCTGTATGCTGCGCGGCTCCGCTCTGTATGCTGCACGGCTCCGTGCTGTATAATGCGCGGCTCCGCGCTGTATACTGCGCGGCTCCGCGCTATATACTGCGGGGCTCTGCGCTGTATGCTGCGGGGCTCTGCGCTGTATGCTGCGGGGCTCTGCGCTGTATGCTGCGCGGCTCTGCGCTGTATGCTGCGCGGCTCTGCGCTGTATACTGTGGGGCTCTGCGCTGTATGCTGCGGGGCTCTGCGCTGTATGCTGCGCGGCTCCGCGCTGTATGCTGAGTGGGTCTGCTCTGTATAATGCACGGCTCTGCGCTGTATGCTGTGGTGTTCTGCGCTGTATGCTGCGGGGCTCTGCACTGTATGCTGCAGAGCTCCGCGCTGTATGCTGCGCGGCTCCGCGCTGTATGCTGCGCGGCTCCGCGCTGTATAATGCGCGGCTCCGCGCTGTATGCTGCGGGGCTCTGCGCTGTATGCTGCGGGGCTCTGCGCTGTATACTGCGCGGCTCTGCGCTGTATACTGCGCGGCTCTGCACTGTATACTGCGGGGCTCTGCGCTGTATACTGCGGGGCTCTGCGCTGTATGCTGCGGGGCTCTGCGGTGTATACTACGGGGCTCTGCGCTGTATGCTGCGGGGCTCTGCGCTGTATACTGCGCGGCTCTGCGCTGTATACTGCGCGGCTCTGCGCTGTATACTGCGGGGCTCTGCGCTGTATACTGCGGGGCTCTGCGCTATATGCTGCGGGGCTCTGCGCTGTATACTGTAATAATAATAAGACTACAGATAGTCCTTTGGAATTGTGCTGTGCTGTCACTTTAAGAGCTGATATTATCTGGCAAAACTGTGCTGGTGTGGTCACGTACAGTTCGCAGGCGTTGGCATAGTAACTGTGTCTGACTGCGCATATCAATGAGCTAATCAGCCAGGTGGCATTTGGCAGTTAAGTTATTTTTAGAAATTGCCTCAGAAACCAGCCCATTTTAAACGAATAGGAAAATTTCCCTATTGAAATGCATTGAAACAATGCTTTCCAATGAGGGGGAAACAATTTTCAAATGCAAATTGCGCCAAAACTACAAATCCGATCGACATGAAAATAACTTAGCACACCTCTCGTGGACGCTGGCTTCGAAATGACACCTCACTGGAGTCTGTGCGTTCAGCGGTTCGGGCCGCATTAACTGCGAAAAAAAGCCTAATAATAATAATAATAAGAAGAAGAAGAAGTATACCACGGTGGAATAACAGTATAGTGCTTTGTTCCAAAGCACTATAATAATAACTAGATGGGTATTTCCTGAAGGAACTACAGATAGTGCTTTGGATTGGTGCCCGGGCTGCCCCTGCAAGACTTTCACACTTGGGTGCCCCACCTCAGGGACCGATTAGGTGGGCGGGGTCACTCTGGGTCCGATTTGGTGGGCGGAGCCACTCTGTGTCCGATTTGGTGGGCGGGGCACCTCAGGGTTCGATTTGGTGGGCAGGGTCACTCTGGGTCCGATTTGGTGGGCGGGGCACCTCAGGGTCCGATTTGGTGGGCGGGGTCACTCTGGGTCCGATATGGTGGGCGGGGCACCTCAGGGTCCGATTTGGTGGGCGGGGCACCTCAGTGTCCGATTTGGTGGGTGGGGCCCCTCTGGGTCCGATTTGGTGGGCGGTGTCACTCTGGGTCCGATTTGGTGGGCGGGGTCACTCTGGGTCCGATTTGGTGGGCGGGGTCACTCTGGGTCTGAATTGGTGGGCGGGGTCACTTTGGATCCGATTTGGTGGGCGGGTTCACTCTGGGTCCGATTTGGTGGGCGGGGCACCTCAGGGTCTGATTTGATGGGCGGGGCACCTCTGGGTCCGATTTGGGTCACTCTGGGCCCGATTTGGTGGGCGGGGTCACTCTGGGCCCTATTTGGTGGGTGGGGTCACTCTGGGTCCAATTTGGTGGGCGGGCACCTCAGAGACCGATTTGGTGGGCGGGGCACCTCAGTGACCGATTAGGTGGGTGGGGTCACTCTGGGTCCGATTTGGTGGGCGGAGCCACTCTGGGTCCGATTTGGTGGGCGGCGTACCTCAGGGTCCGATTTGGTGGTCGGGGTCACTCTGGGTCCGATTTTTTTGGGCGGGGCACCTCAGGGACCGATTTGGTGGATGGTGTCACTCAGGGTCAGATTTGGTGAGCCGGGTCACTCGGGGTCCAAATTGGTGAGCGGGGCAATAATTATAATATGACTACAGATAGTGCTTTGGAATTGTGCTGTGCTATCACTTTAAGAGCTGATATTATCTGACAAAACCTGTGTGCTGGGCTCATGTAGAGTTAGTAGGCGTTGGCATAGTAACTGGGTCTGACTGCGCACATCAATGAGCTAATCAGCCAGGTGGCAGTTGGCAGTTAGTTTGAAATTGCCTCAGAAATCAGGCCATTATACCCTATGAGGAAATTTCCCTATTGAAATGCATTGAGCAATGCTTTCCAATGGGGGGAAAACAATTTTCAAACGCAAATTGTGCCAAAACTACAAATCCGATCGACACGAAAAATAATTAGCACAACTCTCATGGACGCTGGCTTCGAAATGACGCCTCACTGGAGTCTGTGCGTACCGCGGTTTGGGCCGCATTAATTGCGGAAAAAAGCCTAATAATAATAAGAATAAGAAGAACTGCCAGCAGCCAATGAACCTCAGGAGCAAGTCTGGCATGCAGGGCCCTGACCCTGGGTATCCAATTTGGCCCCTTGGTAGCCACTTTGATGTGCGGGGCCCCTTGTTAGCAACTTTGGCCTCTTGGTAGCCATTTTGGCATGCAGGAATCCTTGGTAGCCACTTTGGAGCACACAGCCTCTTGGTAGCCACTTTGGCCACATCCTCTTATATACAGACATCTCCCTATATACAGACACCACTCCTATATACAGACACAACTCCTACATACAGACATCCCTCTATATACAGACACCACTACCATATACAGAGATCCCTCTATATACAGATACAACTCCTATATACAGACATACCCCTATATACAGACACCACTACAATATACAGACATCCTTATATATACAGACACCACTCCTATATACAGACATCCCACTATATACAGACATCCCCCTATATACAGACACCACTCCTATATACAGACATCTCTCCCTAATACAGACATCTCTCCTATATACAGACATCCCCCTATATACAGACACCACTCCTATATACAGACATCCCTCTATATACAGACACCACTTCTATAAACAGACATCCCTCTATATACAGACACCACTCCTATATACAGACACCACTCCTATATGCAGGCACCTCTCCTATATACAGACATCCCTCTATATACAGACACCACTCCTATATACAGACATCCCCCTATGTACAGACACCACTCCTATATTCAGACATCCCCCTATATAGAGACACCACTCCTATATACAGACATCCCCTATATACAGACATCCCTACTGTATACAGACATCCCCCTATATAGACGCCACTCCTATATACAGACATCCCTCTATATACAGACACCACTCCTTTATACAGACATCCCCCTATATACAGACACCACTTCTATATACAGACATCCCCCTATACACAGACACCACTCCTATATGCAAACATCCCCCTATATACAGACATCCCTCTATATACAAACACCACTCCTATATACAGACATCCCTCTATATACAGACACCACTCCTATATACTGACATCCCTCTAAATAAAGACACCACTCCTAAATACAGACATCCCTCTATATACATACACCACTCCTATATACAGACATCTCTCCTATATACAAACATCCCCCTATATACAGACATCTCTCCTATATACAGACATCCCCCTATATACAGACACCTCTCCTATATACGGACATTCCTCTATATACAGACACCACTCCTATATACAGACATCCCTCTATATACAGACACCACTCCTATATACAGACATCCCTCTATATACAGACACCACTCCTATATACAGACATCCCTCTATATACAGACACCACTCCTATATACAGACATCCCCCTATATACAGACACCACTCCTATATACGGACATTCCTCTATATACAGACACAACTCCTATATACAGACATCCCTCTATATACAGACACCACTCCTATATACAGAAATCCCTCTATATACAGACACCACTCCTATATACAGACATCCCTCTGTATACAGACACCACTCCTATATACAGACATCCCTCTATATACAGACACCACTCCTATATACAGACATACCTCTGTATACAGACACCACTCCTATATACAGACATCCCTCTATATACAGATATCTCTCCTATATACAGACATCCCTCTATATACAGACACCACTCCTATATACAGACATCCCTCTATATACAGACACCACTCCTATATACAGACATCCCTCTATATACAGACACCACTCCTATATACAGACATCCCTCTATATACAGACACCCCTCTATATACAGACACCCCTCTATATACAGACACCACTCCTATATACAGACATCCCTCTGTATACAGACACCACTCCTATATACAGACATCCCTCTATATACAGACACCACTCTTATATACAGACATCCCTCTATATACAGACACCATTCCTATATACAGACATCCCTCTATATACAGACATATCTCCTATATTCAGACATCCCCCTATATAAAGACACCACTCCTATATACAGACATCCCCCTATATACAGACACCACTCCTACATACAGACATCCCCCTATATACAGACACCACTCCTATATACTGACATCCCTCTATATACAGACATCTCTCCCATATTCAGACATCCCCCTATATAGAGACACCACTCCTATATACAGACATCCCTCTATATACAGACATCTCTCCTATATTCAGATATCCCCTATATATAGACACCACTCCTATATACAGACATCCCCCTATATACAGACACCACTCCTATATACAGACATCCCCCTATATACAGACATCACTCCTATATACAGACATCCCTCTATATACAGA
This sequence comes from Ranitomeya variabilis, assembly GCF_051348905.1. Lineage (NCBI taxonomy): Eukaryota > Metazoa > Chordata > Amphibia > Anura > Dendrobatidae > Ranitomeya > Ranitomeya variabilis. Next base: position 580,054,049 of record NC_135236.1, read on the forward strand.
CACCACTCCTATATACAGACATCCCTCTGTATACAGACACCACTCCTATATACAGACACCACTCCTATATATAGACATCCCTCTAAATACAGACACCATTCCTATATACAGACATCCCCCTATATACAGACTCCTATATACAGTTCAGAGTTGTGGGTCACTTACTTTTCACACACGGGGCCGGGGGCACTTACTTTTCACACACGGGGCCGGGGGGGCACTTACTTTTCACACACGGGGCCGGGGGGCACTTACTTTTCACACACGGGGCCGGGGGGCACTTACTTTTCCCACACGGTGCCGGGGGGCACTTACTTTTCCCACACGGTGCCGGGGGGCACTTACTTTTCACAGACGGGGCCGGGGGGCACTTACTTTAAACAGACGGGGCCGGGGGGCACTTACTTTTCACACACGGGGCTGGGGGGCACTTACTTTTCACACACGGGGCTGGGGGGGCACTTACTTTTCACACACGGGGCCGGGGGGCACTTACTTTTCACACACGGGGCCGGGGGGGCACTTATTTTTCACACACGGGGCCGGGGGGCACTTACTTTTCACACACGAGGCCGGGGGGCACTTACTTTTCACACACGGGGCCGGGGGGCACTTACTTTTCACACATGGGGCCGGGGGGGCACTTACTTTTCACACACGGGGCCGGGGGGCACTTACTTTTCACACACGGGGCCGGGGGGCACTTACTTTTCACACATGGGGCCGGGGGGCACTTACTTTTCACACACGGGGCCGGGGGGCACTTACTTTTCACACATGGGGCTGGGGGGCACTTACTTTTTACACACGGGGCCGGAGGGCACTTACTTTTCACACACGGGGCCGGGGGCACTTACTTTTCACACATGGGGCCGGGGGGCACTTACTTTTCACACACGGGGCCGGGGGGCACTTACTTTTCACACACGGGGCCGGGGGGCACTTACTTTTCACACACGGGGCCGGGGGGCACTTACTTTTCAAACACAGGGCCGGGGGCACTTACTTTTCACACACTTTACTTTCACTTTATTCTGATGTTTGACTTTGATAAATGATCATGTCCTAAAATGGACACCGTACATTTGCATAGCTGCCATCTTTGGAAGGTCAAGTTGGGGGTAATGGAAAGTTCGCCATTATTTCCTATGGGAAATTTTTTTTTTAAAATGCGATTTTAAAAAAAACTACATATCGGATCGACTATAAAAGTCATAGCACACCTGTCCCCACCGAGGGCTTCAAAACGCCGCCTGAACGGGGTCTCTGCGCCGAGCGGTTCGGGCCGCATTAATTGGGGAAAACGCGGAGAAGAATAATAAAATATAAGAAATCGGATTACAATATGTTGCTTGAACCTAGGAGGTTCAAGCACCATAATAAGAAGTTATCCACGTTCGGATAACAGTATAGTGCTTTGTTCCAAAGCACTATAATAATAATAAGTTTACCATGATGGAATAACAATATAGTGCTTTGTGCCAAAGCACTATAATAATAACTAGATGGGTATTTCCTGAATGAACTACAGATAGTGCTGTGGAATGGTGCCCGGGCTGCCCCTGCAAGACTTTCACACTTGGGTGCCCCTCAGGTGGTCCAATTTGGTAGGCAGTCACTCTGGGTCTCATTTGGTGGGTTGGGTCAATCTGGGTCTGATTTTGTGGGCGGTGTAAATCTAGGTCCGATTCGGTGGGCGGGGTCACTTTGGGTCCGATTTGGTGTTCGGGGTCACTCTGGGTCTGATTTGGTGGGCGGGGTCACTCTGGGTCCGATTCGGTGAGCGGAGCCACTCTGGGTCCGATTCGGTGAGCGGAGCCACTCTGGGTCTGATTTGGTGGGCAGGGCACCTCAGAGACGGATTTGGTGGTCGGGGTCACTCTGGGTCTGATTTGGTGGGTGGGGTCACTCTGGATCCGATTTGGTGGGTGGGGTCACTCTGGGTTCGATTTGTTGGGCCGGGTCACTCTGGGTCCGATTTGGTGGGCTGGGTCACTCTGGGTCCGATTTGGTGGGCGGGGTCACTCTGGGTCCGATTTGGTGGGCGGGGGAACCTCAGGGATCGATTTGGTGGGCGGGGTCACTCTGGGTCCGATTTGGTGGGTAGGGTCACTCTGGGTCCGATTTGGTGGGCGGGGCCACTCTGGGTCCGATTTGGTGGGCGGGGCCACTCTGGGTCCGATTTGGTGGGCGGGGCACCTCAGGGACCAATTTGGTGGGCAACGCCCCTCAGGGGCCAATTTGGTGGGCAACGCCCCTCATGGGCCAATTTGGTGGGCGGGGCCACTCTGGGTCTGATTTGGTGGGCGGGGCACTCTGGGTCCGATTTGGTGAGCGGGGTCACTCTGGGTCCGATTTGGTGGGTGGCGTCACTCTGGGTCCGATTTGGTGGGCGGGGCACCTCAGGGGCCGATTTGGTGGGCATTGCCCCTCAGGGGCCAATTTGGTGGGCAACGCCCCTCAGGGGCCAATTTGGTGGGTGGGGTCCCTCAGGGGCCAATTTGGTGGGCAGGGCCACTCTGGGGCCGATTTGGTGGGCGGGGCGACTCTGGGTCCGATTTGATGGGCGGGGCCTCTCAGGGGCCGATTTGGTGGGCGGGGCCTTTCAGGGGCCGATTTGGTGGGCGGGGTCCTTCAGGGGCCGATTTGGTGGGCGGGGACATTCTGGGTCTGATTTGGTGGGCGGGGCCCCTCAGGGGCCGATTTGGTGGGCGGGGCCCCTCAGGAGCCGATTTGGTGGGCGGGTCCCTCAGGGGCCGATTTGGTGGGCGGGGATATTCTGTGTCCGATTTGGTGGGCGGGGACATTCTGGGTCCAATTTGGTGGGCGGGGCCCCTCAGGTGCCGATTTGGTGGGCGGGGCCCCTCAGTGGCCGATTTGGTGGGCGGGGCCCTTCAGGGGCCGATTTGGTGGGCGGGGCCCCTCAGGGTCCGATTTGGTGGCTGGGGCCCCTCAGGGGCCGATTTGGTGGGCGGGGCCCCTCAGGAGCCAATTTGGTGAGCGAGACCACTCTGGGTCTGATTTGGTGGGCGGAGCCACTCTGGGGCCAATTTCATGGGCGGGGCCCCTCAGGGGCCGATTTGGTGGGCGGGGCCCCTCAGGGGCCGATTTGGTGGGTGGGGCCACTCTGGGTCCGATTTGGTGGGTGGGGCCACTCTGGGTCCGATTGGTGGGTGGGGCCACTCTGGGGCCGTTTGGTGGGCGGAACCCCTCAGGAGCCGATTTGGTGGGCGCGGCCCCTCAGGGGCCGATTAGGTGGGCGTCGCCCCTCAGGGGCCGATTTGGTGGACGGGGCCCCTCAGGGGCCGATTTGGTGGGCGGGGCCCCTCAGGGGCCGATTTGGTGGGTGGGGCCACTCTGGGTCAGATTTGGTGGGCGGGGCACCTCAGGGGCCAATTTGGTGGGCGGGGCCCTTCAGGGGTCGATTTGGTGGGTGGGGCCCCTAAGTGGCCCATTTGGTGGGCGGGGCCCCTCTGGGGCCGATTTGCTGGGCGGGGCCCCTCTGGGTCCGAACTGGTGGGCGCAGCCACTCTGGGTCCAATTTGGTGGGCGGGGCCCCTCAGAGGCCGATTTGGTGGGCGGGGCCCCTCAGGGTCCGATTTGGTGGGCGGGGCCCCTCAGGGTCCGATTTGGTGGGCGGGGCCCCTCAGGGGCCGATTTGGTGGGTGGGGCCCCTCAAGAGCCGATTTGGTGGGCGGGGCCCCTCAGGAGCTGATTTGGTGGGCGGGGCCCCTCTGGGTCCGATTTGGTGGGCGGGGCCCCTCTGGGTCCAATTTGGTGGGCAGGGCCCTTCAGAGGCCGATTTGGTGGGCGGGGCCCCTCAGGGTCCGATTTGGTGGGCGGAGCCCCTCAGGGGCCGATTTGGTGGGTGGGGCCCCTTAAGAGCCGATTTGGTGGGCGGGGCCCCTCAGGGTCCGATTTGGTGGGCGGCGCCACTCTGGGTCCGATTTGGCGGGTGGCGCCACTCTGGGTCCGATTTGGCGGGCGGGGCCCCTTAAGAGCCGATTTGGTGGGCGGGGCCCCTCAGGGTCCGATTTGGTGGGCGGCGCCACTCTGGGTCCGATTTGGCGGGTGGCGCCACTCTGGGTCCGATTTGGCGGGCGGGGCCACTCTGGGTCCGATTTGGCGGGCGGCGCCACACTGGGTCCGATTTGGCGTTCGGCGCCACTCTGGGTCCGATTTGGCATTCGGCGCCACTCTGGGTCCGATTTGGCGGGCGGCGCCACTCTGGGTCCGATTTGGTGGGCGGGGCCCTTCAGAGTCCGATTTGGCGGGCGGCGCCACTCTGGGTCCGATTTGGCGGGCGGCGCCCCTCAGAGTCCGATTTGGTGGGCGGGGCCCCTCAGGGTCCGATTTGGTGGGCGGAGCCCCTCAAGGGCCGATTTGGTGGGTGGGGCCCCTCAGGGGCCGATTTGGTGGCCCGGGTCACTCTGGGTCCGATTTGGCGGGCGGCGCCACTCTGGGTCCGATTTGGCGGGCGGCGCCACTCTGGGTCCGATTTGGCGGGCGGCGCCACTCTGGGTCCGATTTGGCGGGCGGCGCCACTCTGGGTCCGATTTGGCGGCCCGGGTCACTCTGGGTCCGATTTGGCGGGCGGCGCCACTCTGGGTCCGATTTGGCAGGCGGCGCCACTCTGGGTCCGATTTGGCGGGCGGCGCCACTCTGGGTCCGATTTGGCGGGCGGCGCCACTCTGGGTCCGATTTGGCGGGCGGCGCCACTCTGGGTCCGATTTGGCGGCCCGGGTCACTCTGGGTCCGATTTGGCGGCCCGGGTCACTCTGGGTCCGATTTGGTGGCCCGGGTCACTCTGGGTCCGATTTGGCGGGCGGCGCCACTCTGGGTCCGATTTTGCGGGCGGCGCCACTCTGGGTCCGATTTGGCGGGCGGCGCCTCTCTGGGTCCGATTTGGCGGGCGCGCAACTCTGGGTCCGATTTGGCGGGCGGCACCACTCTGGGTCCAATTTGGCGGGCGGCGCCACTCTGGGTCCGATTTGGCGGGCGGCGCCACTCTGGGTCCGATTTGGCGTGCGGGGGCACTCTGGGTCCGATTTGGCAAGCGGGGGCACTCTGGTCCGATTTGGCGGGCGGCGCCACTCTGGGTCCGATTTGGCGGGCGGCGCCACTCTGGGTCCGATTTGGCGGCCCGGGTCACTCTGGGTCCGATTTGGCGGGCGGCGCCACTCTGGGTCCGATTTGGCGGGCGGCGCCACTCTGGGTCCGATTTGGCGGGCGGCGCCACTCTGGGTCCGATTTGGCGGGCGGCGCCACTCTGGGTCCGATTTGGCGGGCGGCGCCACTCTGGGTCCGATTTGGCGGCCCGGGTCACTCTGGGTCCGATTTGGCGGCCCGGGTCACTCTGGGTCCGATTTGGTGGCCCGGGTCACTCTGGGTCCGATTTGGCGGGCGGCGCCACTCTGGGTCCGATTTTGCGGGCGGCGCCACTCTGGGTCCGATTTGGCGGGCGGCGCCTCTCTGGGTCCGATTTGGCGGGCGCGCAACTCTGGGTCCGATTTGGCGGGCGGCACCACTCTGGGTCCAATTTGGCGGGCGGCGCCACTCTGGGTCCGATTTGGCGGGCGGCGCCACTCTGGGTCCGACTTGACGGGCGGCGCCACTCTGGGTCCGATTTGGCGTGCGGGGGCACTCTGGGTCCGATTTGGCAAGCGGGGGCACTCTGGTCCGATTTGGTGGGCTGGGTCCGATTTGGTGAGCGGGGCAATAATGATAAGACTACAGATAGTGCTTTGTAATTGTGCTGTACTGTCACTTTAACAGCTGATATTATCTGACAAAACTTGTGACCTGGTGGGCTGGTAGAGTTTATAGGCGTTGGCATAGTAACTGGGTCTCACTGCGCATATCAATGAGGTAATCAGCCAGGTGGCAGTTATTTTTAGAAATTGCCTCAGAAATCAGGCCCATTATAAACGTATTGGAAAATTTCCCTATTGAAATGCATTGAGACACTTTTTTCAAACGCAAATTGCGCCAAAACTACAAATCCGATCGACACGAAAAATACTTAGCACACCTCTCAGGAACGCTGGCTTCGAAATGACACCTCACTGGAGTCTGTGAGTTTAGCGGTTCGGGCCGCATTACGTGCGGACTGAATAATAATAATAAGAATAAGAAGTTTACCACGGTGGAATAACAGTATAGTGCTTTGTTCCAAAGCACTATAATAACTAGATGAGTATTTCCTGAAGGAACTACAGATAGTGCTTTGGAATGGTGCCCGGGTTGCCCCAGCAAGATTTTCACACTTGGGTGCCCCTCAGGCGCTGTTTTGGTAGTTGTAGCCACTCTGGGTCCGATTTGGCGGGCGGCGCCACTCTGGGTCTGATTTGGCAGGCGGCATCACTCCGGGTCCGATTTGGCGGGCGGCGCCACTCCGGGTCCGATTTGGCGGGCGGCGCCACTCCGGGTCCGATTTGGCGGGTGGCGCCACTCTGGTGGGCGGCGCCACTCTGGGTCCGATTTGGCGGGCGGCGCCACTCTGGGTCCGATTTGGCGGGCGGCGCCACTCTGGGTCCGATTTGGCGGGCGGCGCCACTCTGGGTCCGATTTGGTGGGCGGCGCCACTCTGGGTCCGATTTGGCGGGCGGCGCCACTCTGGGTTCGATTTGGCGGGCGGCGCCACTCTGGGTCCGATTTGGCGGGCGGCGCCACTCTGGGTCCGATTTGGCGGGCGGCGCCACTCCGGGTTCGATTTGGCGGGCGGCGCCACTCTGGGTCCGATTTGGCGGGCGGCGCCACTCTGGGTCCGATTTGGCGGGCGGCGCCACTCTGGGTCCGATTTGGCGGGCGGCGCCACTCTGGGTCCGATTTGGCGGGCGGCGCCACTCTGGGTCCGATTTGGCGGGCGGCGCCACTCTGGGTCCGATTTGGCGGGCGGCGCCACTCTGGGTCCGATTTGGCGGGCGGCGCCACTCTGGGTCCGATTTGGTGGGCGGCGCCACTCTGGGTCCGATTTGGCGGGCGGCGCCACTCTGGGTCCGATTCGGCGGGCGGCGCCACTCCGGGTCCGATTCGGCGGGCGGCGCCACTCCGGGTCCGATTTGGCGGGCGGCGCCACTCCATGTCCGATTTGGCGGGAGGCGCCACTCTGGGTCCGATTTGGCGGGCGGCGCCACTCTGGGTCCGATTTGGTGGGCGGCGCCACTCTGGGTCCGATTTGGCGGGCGGCGCCACTCTGGGTCCGATTTGGCGGGCGGCGCCACTCTGGGTCCGATTTGGCAGGCGGCGCCACTCTGGGTCCGATTTGGCGGTCGGCGCCACTCTGGGTCCGATTTGGCGGGCGGCGCCACTTTGGGTCCGATTTGGTGGGCGGCGCCACACTGGGTCCGATTTGGCGTTCGGCGCCACTCTGGGTCCGATTTGGCATTCGGCGCCACTCTGGGTCCGATTTGGCGGGCGGCGCCACTCTGGGTCCGATTTGGTGGGCGGGGCCCTTCAGAGGCCGATTTGGTGGGCGGGGCCCCTCAGGGTCCGATTTGGTGGGCGGGGCCCCTCAGTGTCCGATTTGGTGGGCGGGGCCCCTCAGGGTCCGATTTGGTGGGCGGAGCCCCTCAAGGGCCGATTTGGTGGGTGGGGCCCCTCAGGGGCCAATTTGGTGGGCGGGGCCCCTCAGGAGCCGATTTGGTGGGCGGGGCCCCTCAGGGTCCGATTTGGTGGGCGGGGCCCCTCTGGATCCGACTTGGTGGGCGGGGCCCTCTGGGTCCGATTTGGTGGGCGGGGCCCCTCTGGGTCTGATTTGGTGGGCGGGGCCCCTCTGGGTCTGATTTGGTGGGCGGGGCCCCTCAGGGGCCGATTTGGCGGGCGGCGCCACTCTGGGTCCGATTTGGCGGGCGGCGCCATTCTGGGTCCGATTTGGCGGGCGGCGCCACCCTGGGTCCGATTTGGCGGGCGGCGCCACTCTGGGTCCGATTTGGCGGGCGGCGCCACTCTGGGTCCGATTTGGCGGGAGGCGCCACTGGGTCCGAATTGGTGGGCGGCGCCACTCTGGCGGGCGGCGCCACTCTGGGTCCGATTTGGCTGGCGGCGCCACTCTGGGTCCGATTTGGCGGGCGGCGCCACTCTGGGTCCGATTTGGCGGGCGGCGCCACTCTGGGTCCGATTCGGCGGGCGGCGCCACTCCGGGTCCGATTTGGCGGGCGGCGCCACTCTGTGTCCGATTTGGCGGGAGGCGCCACTCTGGGTCCGATTTGGCGGGCGGCGCCACTCCGGGTCCGATTTGGCGGGCGGCGCCACTCCGTGTCCGATTTGGCGTGAGGTGCCACTCTGGGTCCGATTTGGCGGGCGGCGCCACTCTGGGTCCGATTTGGCGGGCGGCGCCATTCTGGGTCCGATTTGACGGGCGGCGCCACCCTGGGTCCGATTTGGCGGGCGGCGCCACTCTGGGTTCGATTTGGCGGGCGGCGCCACTCTGGGTCCGATTTGGCGGGCGGCGCCACTCTGGGTCCGATTTGGCGGGCGGCGCCACTCTGGGTCCGATTTGGCGGGCGGCGCCACTCTGGGTCCGATTTGGCGGGCGGCGCCACTCTGGGTCCGATTTGGTGGGCGGCGCCACTCTGGGTCCGATTTGGTGGGCGGCGCCACTCTGGGTCCGATTTGGCGGGCGGCGCCACTCTGGGTCCGATTTGGCGGGCGGCGCCACTCTGGGTCCGATGTGGCGTTCGGCGCCACTCTGGGTCCGATTTGGCGGGCGGCGCCACTCTGGGTCCGATTTGGCGGGCCGGGTCACTCTGGGTCCGATTTGGCGGGCCGGGTCACTCTGGGTCCGATTTGGCGGGCGGCGCCACTCTGGGTCCGATTTGGCGGGCGGCGCCACTCTGGGTCCGATTTGGCGGGCGGCGCCACTCTGGGTCCTATTTGGCGGGCGGCGCCACTCTGGGTCCTATTTGGTGGGCGGCGCCACTCTGGGTCCGACTTGGCGGGCGGCGCCACTCTGGGTCCGACATGGCGGGCGGCGCCACTCTGGGTCTGACTTGGCGGGCGGCGCCACTCTTGGTCCGATTTGGCGGGCCGGGTCACTCTGGGTCCGACTTGGCGGGCGGCGCCACTCTGGGTCCGACTTGGCGGGCGGCGCCACTCTGGGTCCGACATGGCGGGCGGCGCCACTCTGGGTCTGACTTGGCGGGCGGCGCCACTCTTGGTCCGATTTGGCGGGCCGGGTCACTCTGGGTCCGATTTGGCGGGCCGGGTCACTCTGGGTCCGATTTGGCGGGCGGTGCCACTCTGGGTCCGATTTGGCGGGCGGCGCCACTCTGGGTCCGATTTGGCGGCCCGGGTCACTCTGGGTCCGATTTGGCGGCCCGGGTCACTCTGGGTCCGATTTGGCGGGCGGCGCCACTCTGGGTCCGATTTGGCAGGCGGCGCCACTCTGGGTCCGATTTGGCGGGCGGCGCCACTCTGGGTCCGATTTGGCGGGCGGCGCCACTCTGGGTCCGATTTGGCGGGCGGCGCCACTCTGGGTCCGATTTGGCGGCCCGGGTCACTCTGGGTCCGATTTGGCGGCCCGGGTCACTCTGGGTCCGATTTGGTGGCCCGGGTCACTCTGGGTCCGATTTGGCGGGCGGCGCCACTCTGGGTCCGATTTTGCGGGCGGCGCCACTCTGGGTCCGATTTGGCGGGCGGCGCCTCTTTGGGTCCGATTTGGTGGGCGCGCAACTCTGGGTCCGATTTGGCGGGCGGCACCACTCTGGGTCCAATTTGGCGGGCGGCGCCACTCTGGGTCCGATTTGGCGGGCGGCGCCACTCTGGGTCCGATTTGGCGGGCGGTGCCACTCTGGGTCCGACTTGACGGGCGGCGCCACTCTGGGTCCGATTTGGCGTGCGGGGGCACTCTGGGTCCGATTTGGCAAGCGGGGGCACTCTGGTCCGATTTGGCGGGCGGCGCCACTCTGGGTCCGATTTGGCGGGCGGCGCCACTCTGGGTCCGATTTGGCGGCCCGGGTCACTCTGGGTCCGATTTGGCGGGCGGCGCCACTCTGGGTCCGATTTGGCGGGCGGCGCCACTCTGGGTCCGATTTGGCGGGCGGCGCCACTCTGGGTCCGATTTGGCGGGCGGCGCCACTCTGGGTCCGATTTGGCGGGCGGCGCCACTCTGGGTCCGATTTGGCGGGCGGCGCCACTCTGGGTCCGATTTGGCGGCCCGGGTCACTCTGGGTCCGATTTGGCGGCCCGGGTCACTCTGGGTCCGATTTGGTGGCCCGGGTCACTCTGGGTCCGATTTGGCGGGCGGCGCCACTCTGGGTCCGATTTTGCGGGCGGCGCCACTCTGGGTCCGATTTGGCGGGCGGCGCCTCTCTGGGTCCGATTTGGCGGGCGCGCAACTCTGGGTCCGATTTGGCGGGCGGCACCACTCTGGGTCCAATTTGGCGGGCGGCGCCACTCTGGGTCCGATTTGGCGGGCGGCGCCACTCTGGGTCCGATTTGGCGGGCGGCGCCACTCTGGGTCCGACTTGACGGGCGGCGCCACTCTGGGTCCGATTTGGCGTGCGGGGGCACTCTGGGTCCGATTTGGCAAGCGGGGGCACTCTGGTCCGATTTGGTGGGCTGGGTCCGATTTGGTGAGCGGGGCAATAATGATAAGACTACAGATAGTGCTTTGTAATTGTGCTGTACTGTCACTTTAACAGCTGATATTATCTGACAAAACTTGTGACCTGGTGGGCTGGTAGAGTTTATAGGCGTTGGCATAGTAACTGGGTCTCACTGCGCATATCAATGAGGTAATCAGCCAGGTGGCAGTTATTTTTAGAAATTGCCTCAGAAATCAGGCCCATTATAAACGTATTGGAAAATTTCCCTATTGAAATGCATTGAGACACTTTTTTCAAACGCAAATTGCGCCAAAACTACAAATCCGATCGACACGAAAAATACTTAGCACACCTCTCAGGAACGCTGGCTTCGAAATGACACCTCACTGGAGTCTGTGAGTTTAGCGGTTCGGGCCGCATTACGTGCGGACTGAATAATAATAATAAGAATAAGAAGTTTACCATGGTGGAATAACAGTATAGTGCTTTGTTCCAAAGCACTATAATAACTAGATGAGTATTTCCTGAAGGAACTACAGATAGTGCTTTGGAATGGTGCCCGGGTTGCCCCAGCAAGATTTTCACACTTGGGTGCCCCTCAGGCGCTGTTTTGGTAGTTGTAGCCACTCTGGGTCCGATTTGGCGGGCGGCGCCACTCTGGGTCTGATTTGGCAGGCGGCGCCACTCCGGGTCCGATTTGGCGGGCGGCGCCACTCCGGGTCCGATTTGGCGGGCGGCGCCACTCCGGGTCCGATTTGGCGGGTGGCGCCACTCTGGTGGGCGGCGCCACTCTGGGTCCGATTTGGCGGGCGGCGCCACTCCGGGTTCGATTTGGCGGGCGGCGCCACTCTGGGTCCGATTTGGCGGGCGGCGCCACTCTGGGTCCGATTTGGCGGGCGGCGCCACTCTGGGTCCGATTTGGCGGGCGGCGCCACTCTGGGTCCGATTTGGCGGGCGGCGCCACTCTGGGTCCGATTTGGCGGGCGGCGCCACTCTGGGTCCGATTTGGCGGGCGGCGCCACTCTGGGTCCGATTTGGCGGGCGGCGCCACTCTGGGTCCGATTCGGCGGGCGGCGCCACTCCGGGTCCGATTTGGCGGGCGGCGCCACTCTGGGTCCGATTTGGCGGGCGGCGCCACTCTGGGTCCGATTTGGCGGGCGGCGCCACTCTGGGTCTGATTTGGCAGGCGGCGCCACTCCGGGTCCGATTTGGCGGGCGGCGCCACTCCGGGTCCGATTTGGCGGGCGGCGCCACTCCGGGTCCGATTTGGCGGGTGGCGCCACTCTGGTGGGCGGCGCCACTCTGGGTCCGATTTGGCGGGCGGCGCCACTCCGGGTTCGATTTGGCGGGCGGCGCCACTCTGGGTCCGATTTGGCGGGCGGCGCCACTCTGGGTCCGATTTGGCGGGCGGCGCCACTCTGGGTCCGATTTGGCGGGCGGCGCCACTCTGGGTCCGATTTGGCGGGCGGCGCCACTCTGGGTCCGATTTGGCGGGCGGCGCCACTCTGGGTCCGATTTGGCGGGCGGCGCCACTCTGGGTCCGATTTGGCGGGCGGCGCCACTCTGGGTCCGATTCGGCGGGCGGCGCCACTCCGGGTCCGATTTGGCGGGCGGCGCCACTCCATGTCCGATTTGGCGGGAGGCGCCACTCTGGGTCCGATTTGGCGGGCGGCGCCACTCTGGGTCCGATTTGGTGGGCGGCGCCACTCTGGGTCCGATTTGGCGGGCGGCGCCACTCTGGGTCCGATTTGGCGGGCGGCGCCACTCTGGGTCCGATTTGGCAGGCGGCGCCACTCTGGGTCCGATTTGGCGGTCGGCGCCACTCTGGGTCCGATTTGGCGGGCGGCGCCACTTTGGGTCCGATTTGGTGGGCGGCGCCACACTGGGTCCGATTTGGCGTTCGGCGCCACTCTGGGTCCGATTTGGCATTCGGCGCCACTCTGGGTCCGATTTGGCGGGCGGCGCCACTCTGGGTCCGATTTGGTGGGCGGGGCCCTTCAGAGGCCGATTTGGTGGGCGGGGCCCCTCAGGGTCCGATTTGGTGGGCGGGGCCCCTCAGTGTCCGATTTGGTGGGCGGGGCCCCTCAGGGTCCGATTTGGTGGGCGGAGCCCCTCAAGGGCCGATTTGGTGGGTGGGGCCCCTCAGGGGCCGATTTGGTGGGCGGGGCCCCTCAGGAGCCGATTTGGTGGGCGGGGCCCCTCAGGGTCCGATTTGGCGGGCGGCGCCACTCTGGGTCCGATTTGGCGGGCGGCGCCACTCCGGGTCCGATTTGGCGGGCGGCGCCACTCCGGGTCCGATTTGGCGGGCGGCGCCACTCCGGGTCCGATTTGGCGGGCGGCGCCACTCCGGGTCCGATTTGGCGGGCGGCGCCACTCCGGGTCCGATTTGGCGGGCGGCGCCACTCCGGGTCCGATTTGGCGGGCGGCGCCACTCCGTGTCCGATTTGGCGGGCGGCGCCACTCTGGGTCCGATTTGGCGGGCGGCGCCACTCTGTGTCCGATTTGGCGGGAGGCGCCACTCTGGGTCCGATTTGGCGGGCGGCGCCACTCCGGGTCCGATTTGGCGGGCGGCGCCACTCCGTGTCCGATTTGGCGTGAGGTGCCACTCTGGGTCCGATTTGGCGGGCGGCGCCACTCTGGGTCCGATTTGGCGGGCGGCGCCATTCTGGGTCCGATTTGACGGGCGGCGCCACCCTGGGTCCGATTTGGCGGGCGGCGCCACTCTGGGTTCGATTTGGCGGGCGGCGCCACTCTGGGTCCGATTTGGCGGGCGGCGCCACTCTGGGTCCGATTTGGCGGGCGGCGCCACTCTGGGTCCGATTTGGCGGGCGGCGCCACTCTGGGTCCGATTTGGCGGGCGGCGCCACTCTGGGTCCGATTTGGTGGGCGGCGCCACTCTGGGTCCGATTTGGTGGGCGGCGCCACTCTGGGTCCGATTTGGCGGGCGGCGCCACTCTGGGTCCGATTTGGCGGGCGGCGCCACTCTGGGTCCGATGTGGCGTTCGGCGCCACTCTGGGTCCGATTTGGCGGGCGGCGCCACTCTGGGTCCGATTTGGCGGGCCGGGTCACTCTGGGTCCGATTTGGCGGGCCGGGTCACTCTGGGTCCGATTTGGCGGGCGGCGCCACTCTGGGTCCGATTTGGCGGGCGGCGCCACTCTGGGTCCGATTTGGCGGGCGGCGCCACTCTGGGTCCTATTTGGCGGGCGGCGCCACTCTGGGTCCTATTTGGTGGGCGGCGCCACTCTGGGTCCGACTTGGCGGGCGGCGCCACTCTGGGTCCGACATGGCGGGCGGCGCCACTCTGGGTCTGACTTGGCGGGCGGCGCCACTCTTGGTCCGATTTGGCGGGCCGGGTCACTCTGGGTCCGACTTGGCGGGCGGCGCCACTCTGGGTCCGACTTGGCGGGCGGCGCCACTCTGGGTCCGACATGGCGGGCGGCGCCACTCTGGGTCTGACTTGGCGGGCGGCGCCACTCTTGGTCCGATTTGGCGGGCCGGGTCACTCTGGGTCCGATTTGGCGGGCCGGGTCACTCTGGGTCCGATTTGGCGGGCGGTGCCACTCTGGGTCCGATTTGGCGGGCGGCGCCACTCTGGGTCCGATTTGGCGGCCCGGGTCACTCTGGGTCCGATTTGGCGGCCCGGGTCACTCTGGGTCCGATTTGGCGGGCGGCGCCACTCTGGGTCCGATTTGGCAGGCGGCGCCACTCTGGGTCCGATTTGGCGGGCGGCGCCACTCTGGGTCCGATTTGGCGGGCGGCGCCACTCTGGGTCCGATTTGGCGGGCGGCGCCACTCTGGGTCCGATTTGGCGGCCCGGGTCACTCTGGGTCCGATTTGGCGGCCCGGGTCACTCTGGGTCCGATTTGGTGGCCCGGGTCACTCTGGGTCCGATTTGGCGGGCGGCGCCACTCTGGGTCCGATTTTGCGGGCGGCGCCACTCTGGGTCCGATTTGGCGGGCGGCGCCTCTTTGGGTCCGATTTGGTGGGCGCGCAACTCTGGGTCCGATTTGGCGGGCGGCACCACTCTGGGTCCAATTTGGCGGGCGGCGCCACTCTGGGTCCGATTTGGCGGGCGGCGCCACTCTGGGTCCGATTTGGCGGGCGGTGCCACTCTGGGTCCGACTTGACGGGCGGCGCCACTCTGGGTCCGATTTGGCGTGCGGGGGCACTCTGGGTCCGATTTGGCAAGCGGGGGCACTCTGGTCCGATTTGGCGGGCGGCGCCACTCTGGGTCCGATTTGGCGGGCGGCGCCACTCTGGGTCCGATTTGGCGGCCCGGGTCACTCTGGGTCCGATTTGGCGGGCGGCGCCACTCTGGGTCCGATTTGGCGGGCGGCGCCACTCTGGGTCCGATTTGGCGGGCGGCGCCACTCTGGGTCCGATTTGGCGGGCGGCGCCACTCTGGGTCCGATTTGGCGGGCGGCGCCACTCTGGGTCCGATTTGGCGGGCGGCGCCACTCTGGGTCCGATTTGGCGGCCCGGGTCACTCTGGGTCCGATTTGGCGGCCCGGGTCACTCTGGGTCCGATTTGGTGGCCCGGGTCACTCTGGGTCCGATTTGGCGGGCGGCGCCACTCTGGGTCCGATTTTGCGGGCGGCGCCACTCTGGGTCCGATTTGGCGGGCGGCGCCTCTCTGGGTCCGATTTGGCGGGCGCGCAACTCTGGGTCCGATTTGGCGGGCGGCACCACTCTGGGTCCAATTTGGCGGGCGGCGCCACTCTGGGTCCGATTTGGCGGGCGGCGCCACTCTGGGTCCGATTTGGCGGGCGGCGCCACTCTGGGTCCGACTTGACGGGCGGCGCCACTCTGGGTCCGATTTGGCGTGCGGGGGCACTCTGGGTCCGATTTGGCAAGCGGGGGCACTCTGGTCCGATTTGGTGGGCTGGGTCCGATTTGGTGAGCGGGGCAATAATGATAAGACTACAGATAGTGCTTTGTAATTGTGCTGTACTGTCACTTTAACAGCTGATATTATCTGACAAAACTTGTGACCTGGTGGGCTGGTAGAGTTTATAGGCGTTGGCATAGTAACTGGGTCTCACTGCGCATATCAATGAGGTAATCAGCCAGGTGGCAGTTATTTTTAGAAATTGCCTCAGAAATCAGGCCCATTATAAACGTATTGGAAAATTTCCCTATTGAAATGCATTGAGACACTTTTTTCAAACGCAAATTGCGCCAAAACTACAAATCCGATCGACACGAAAAATACTTAGCACACCTCTCAGGAACGCTGGCTTCGAAATGACACCTCACTGGAGTCTGTGAGTTTAGCGGTTCGGGCCGCATTACGTGCGGACTGAATAATAATAATAAGAATAAGAAGTTTACCATGGTGGAATAACAGTATAGTGCTTTGTTCCAAAGCACTATAATAACTAGATGAGTATTTCCTGAAGGAACTACAGATAGTGCTTTGGAATGGTGCCCGGGTTGCCCCAGCAAGATTTTCACACTTGGGTGCCCCTCAGGCGCTGTTTTGGTAGTTGTAGCCACTCTGGGTCCGATTTGGCGGGCGGCGCCACTCTGGGTCTGATTTGGCAGGCGGCGCCACTCCGGGTCCGATTTGGCGGGCGGCGCCACTCCGGGTCCGATTTGGCGGGCGG